>NC_092333.1:615410000-615737500 GCF_046630445.1 Rutidosis leptorrhynchoides | reverse complement strand
TGGGTGTATCTTCTCTCGTGCTTAGATTTTTTTATTATATTTTTTCGTATGTTTTTTGCCCTCGCTTGGCCGAGGTGTTGAGTGCCCTTAGCTGTTTTATCTTGTTGGTTGATAGTTGAGGTTAGTGTTAGTCTTAGTTGACTAAGTCGAGTCTTTTTTGTTGAGTGTGTTGGTTTCGAGGTTAGGGTTGTATTGTTAGTTTCTTGCTAGTTTCTTCCTTTTATATAATTCTTGTTGCCTTTCAAAATAAATTTATATAAGTAATGTTTTTATATGAATAATTTTGTTCTTTAATTTAATTTTATATTTTTCAACTTTAGCTCAAGCCATTTTATCAAATACATCTAAAAAATAAACTATAGTTTTCAGCTATAAAAATAAACTCCGGCTCCAACTAATTTCGTCCAAGTACACGTGGAGTAGAAATTATTCTACTTTTCAAACAAAAAAAAAATTTGAATGAAAATACTAATGTCTCCGTCGTGAAGGTCGGAAACCCGTGACAGAAGTAGACAAGCGTACATTATGTGGAAGGTCCACGCGTTACATTTGGTGCTTTTAGTGAAGGAAAGCATGTCCATATCATATGTTATGTCACATTTTCCAACATACTTCACGGGCTTAACCTACAAAACTAATTCTCACTCACGAGAAACCTTTGCAATACACCATCAATAATAAAATTACTACTACTAAACAAACTTATATATGTGGCTTTCGAAAACATAAAACATATGGAGTCGATCAGTCGATAGGTGGTTTACTAGTTCAGGCTTGTGTCTTTTACTTCGTAAAAGAACATAATATCATATTCTATAATTTTAGACTATTTCCAACAATAAGATTATTTTTAGAAAGACTGAATGTTACGTCAACGTCACTTCACCACTCATTCAAAAAGACAGAAAAAAATTAATTACCACCAACCATTACATATCTTTTCAAAAAGACTAGACGCACTCATTATTTAATTAAAAACTAACTTTTAAAAGAAATTTATTAATTAAGTCTAAAACTTTATGTAAATTTATAATTAAAAACATTTACGTAGTATTAAACACAAAACACTCGTAGTATATCAATAATTATTAACAAATAAAAACCAATTAATTATAATGCTTATCTTTTGTTTTATTAAAAAAAGAAAGAAAGTTGAGAGTATTAAATAATATATAGTTGCTTGTTTGGCCCAATCTTTCTATTTTTTTTTCCAACCATATAGTTGCTTACGTAGTATACTAGTATTAAATAATATATAATTTTAATTTATAAAATTTATAATGCTTTCTTTTTTGGCCCAATCTTGAGAAACAAATAATAATGCAGTTGTTTTACAGGTGGCCCCAATTTCACATGTCTTTCTAGTTCTTTCTATAGACTAAAATCAATTTCTTCCAAGTGACACACAAAGAATATGCAATATCAATGCCTCAATGGTATCTTTCCATGTTAATAAATGACGGTAGCAAATGAACTGCCGTAACACATCTCGCCATGTGCAGAATGCATTCTTGAGTGAAATTCATGGATGAAATGAAAACCTCGTGAGCAATGTTGCATTTTACGGAAGTCGAACATCTAACCTATCGCTAAGAAAAAAAGACCATTAACACATGAACTACAACAAAATATTTTTATTATATGTTAGTTGTATGTTATTTTTATTTACTTTTTATCTTTATATGTGATATGTGATATGTGATATGTGATTTAATTTTACATCTTTAAATTCTAAGTTAATTTGATGGAAAAAATAAGACGTAGACAATTATTTACCTATCCTAGTAGATCCAACTATAAATTCTTATCTCCGCTAACAAACTAATATTGGAAAACACTCCCAAAATCATCCCATAAAATACGAACAGACGCTCAATTTAAATCAATTTCACATTCAATTTAATTTAATTATTTATGAAAAGAAAAAAGGAATGTACCCCATGTCACACATGGCTTGGCATGATTGCTAGGCTGCAAGTCCTCCATCAATGACACTCGAACTTCACATTCTTGTTTTCAACAACAAACATATATACTCTTTACTCTTTCACTACTACTGCTACCAATTTCATCCATTTTCTCACTTGCCACTAAAAATGGCACAATATTCTCTTCTTCTCTTCTCAATCCTCGTCTTAACATCCCTCACACTTTCCCACTCCTCGAGCCCGAATTTCCACAAAAAACTCGACAACGAAACAATATACAAAACCTCCAAACAACTATGTATCGGGTGCACTTGGGAGTCGTTACAATTTTTATTTGCCCAAAACATGGTTCGGGCAGCTAAATGGGAAATCCCATTAGGTTGGGATTTCCAACTACAAAACTACGCCCAATGGTGGGCCGGTCAAAGAAAAGGCGATTGTAAGTTAATGCACTCATTTCCCGAAGACGATTTTAAGTTAGGCGAGAATATATATTGGGGGAGTGGTTCATCGTGGTCTCCTAATGACGCCGTAAATACTTGGGCCGGGGAAGAGAAGTTCTATAGATATTCGACTAATACTTGTGCGTCCGGCCAACAATGTGGTCATTACACACAAATTGTGTGGAAAACAACTCGACGTGTTGGGTGTGCTAGAGTGGTTTGTGATAGTGGTGATGTGTTTATGACTTGTAACTATGATCCGGTTGGAAATGTTATCGGAGAACGGCCGTACTAACAGAATATCATATTGTAACTTCGTGTCGTGTTAGATGTTAAAAATATATTTGGGCAGTCTTATAATTGTTACAAAGTACGATGTGTAAAAAGTATAGTAGTAGTTACATAACTATATAGATTTATCATTTATGTTGCATAATGTAATAATGTCTTGTTAAAATGTTAAGATTCCACTCCGTATATCCATTTGTTGAGTTCTTACTACACAAGCAGTAGGCATATACAACTAGCATTTATTTTAACTATCATAGTAATAGTAATAGTAATAGTAATAGTAATAGTAATAGTAATAGTAATTACAACTTTTATGATATAAATTAATACAATGAGTTACAACTAAAACATTGAAGTAAATTGGTGATTAACCCATCCGTTTCAACACTAAAACGTAAATTTTTTTCTCTCTCCAAAATGCTCTCTTCATCTTCTGCTTTCTACGCCGCCATACTTTTTTTCATCGGATCTAAATTCCGGTAACGTTCACTAAAGTAAGTTTAATCTCCATTTTGTTTCCTTTTCAGATTACTGTATTCCTTACTGTTTTTATTCGATTCCCTCCACCATGTATCATATTCCCACATCACCTTTCACCCCACAACCACCAAACCGCCGTCATTACAACACCGGTGCCTCCTCCGATCACATTCAGTATAAACCTATCAACGAGGGCATCTGGGTAAAAGTAGAACATGGCAACCGAACAAACACTTCTTCCTCACATATCAAAACCAATACATCGAACCCTAACCCTAATACCACCAATCTAAACTCACACCCTAATCTTAAAACCACCAAACTAAACTCATCATCTAACCTCATTTACAACCACTTTAGACAAAGAGAGGCATCAATTAATCTAGTCAAGAAATTCGGCAAACAAAATCCCAGCACATCCACCCCTCTAAAACCAATCGCCAACGAACGTATCACTTCATACCTTTTTTACAATTTCCCTGAAAACTGGACATCCGTCGATCTATGGTCCATCTTCAAAGGTTATGGGAACATCCATGAGGTATACATCCCTAAAAAAACCCTCAAAAATGGGAAAAGGTTCGGTTTTGTTAGATTTATTGATGTGCCGGATTACCACAAAGAATCCTTAGCTAGAAGATTAAGTTTGATTGTGGCTGGTGACTCGATGCTTAAGGTATATAAGGCCTGGGACAAGAAGACTACCGAACCTCCTAAACATTCTCAACATCCTTCTCCTAAACCTAACAATGTTAGCAGCTCCAAACCTATTCTATCAAGCAAAACTGATGAACGCAGCTTCATGGAAGCTACCACGAACATGAAACCTACCAACTCGAGCATTCCCACGATTAAGGTAACCCCTAACGAACCTTTAATTGATTTGCTTGGTCACGCGGTTATTGGTAAGGTCAAGGATCTTGAGTTCCTTGAATACTTTCACGAAATTTGTCATAGTGAAAACCTAGATGGATTTAAGATTAAATATCTCGGCGGCCATGATATCATGCTTATTTATGAGGATAAACGTCCGGCCCTCGAGATGCTCAACGACCAAAATCACCCACTTTGGAATTGGCTCGAGGACATCAATCCTTGGGACCCTGAAGAATACTCCACATCGGGCCGCCTTGCTTTCATTGACATTTTGGGTGTCCCGATCACATGTTGGTTGGAAACCACTTTTCGCGATATTGCTAGTAACTGGGGTCACGTTATCGATACATTTAATTGTTCTATCACTAATGAAGATAACCAAGATCTCTCACATGGCTCGGTTATCATAAAAACGAATGATTTTAAGCCTATTGAGTCTCGAGCCATGATCTTTCATGATATGACGAAACAAACTGTGGTCTATGTCAAGGAAAATCAAAGTTTTTCCATGTTTAACTGTTATAAAGATGCATCTTATGATTATACTACGGATAATGAATCAGACAATGATGATTTGGTTTCTGATGATGGATCCAATACAGACGATGATGACTCGTATGATGATAACCCATCTAATGGACAACCACTAAAAGTTCAGGATACTTTCAACTCCGGTAATATCCCCGACCATAACTCTGTCAACAACTCATCGGAAAACTCCTCGGCCTCCCATCACACAAAACGCATGGATACCAGATGTTTCAATATTAATGATGGCAATAACTCCTGCAATGGTTCTACTAACGAGAATACCGAGATTAATAACGGGCATATTTTTAATGAAGATAAACCGAGAACATTGAGTCAAGATCACCCTCACGCGCCTATTTCACCCGAACCAACCCCATCTCCTGTTCAACATACTGATTTGGATACTGTTGCTGCCCACCAAAACACAAGCCCAATAACTGGGCCCAATCCCATCGCAGATTCTCCACAGCCCTATAACACCCATTCCCATCCCACAAGCCCACGTCCAAGTGCTAATGCTACTACACTCTCGGATGAGCATCTGTCTAGTAACTGCGAAACTCCCATACCTGAAACTAATCCTAATACCACTCAATCACCTCTGCAATCGCATCCTATATCTCCATTAAACCTTATGCCTGACCCACCCCAACACATTAACGACACCACACCTTCCGACCCGTTCAACCTTGATGACCTACTCCATATCAACGTGAACAAAACCAAAACCAGAAAAAAGACCAAAGAGGGCTTTAAACCTAAATTGATCCCCAAAGATAAGGAACACCCTTTTAAGAGAAGTGTTAAAGACGACATCCTAAAGGGCAACAATCCGTCTCGCAATTCCACCGACGCCCCACTCCCTAACTCGAAAACCCGTCCTAGATCTAACATACTCTATGTCAAACACCTAGCAAGAAGCGGCCAAAAATTACGCTTTTCACAACTCTCAAAACGTTGCAAAACCCCATCATTAAATGAAGACGACACATCTGGACAAAACCGGGTTTTTGCCAACACTTCAAGAAGATATTACAACAAAAAAATGCCGAGTTCCTCAAACGACATAAGCTTGGACACTAATGATTTCGGTAACAACATCGGTATCCAATGGAGTACTCGGTAACTTCATCCCTTTCCTTCGTTTTTTTTTTTTTTATTATCTTTTATTAATGTGTACGATTTCTCTTAATATTCGGGGTCTTGGGCAAATGGGTAAAATCACATGGCTTAATCGTATTTGCAATAAAGAAAAACCGACAATTCTTGGACTTCAAGAAACTAAAAGTGAACAAACACAAGATAGCATCATTGAATCATTCTGGGGAAATCCCGACTTTAAATTTGTTCAAAAAGACTCGGTTGGTGCTTCGGGGGGAATCATCACAATATGGGACTGTAATTCTTTCACCTTTGATCACGCTATTGAAGGTGAATTTTTCCTTGCTATCTGCGGTTCTTGGGTGGGACATGATTCTAAGATTGCTTTTATAAATGTCTACGGTCCACATTCTTCGTCCAAAAAGCTAAGACTTTGGTCTGAGCTATCCTCTCTCATAAACTCCCTCACGATTCCTTTCATCATCTTCGGTGACTTCAACGAAGTCAGAAAAGCTTCCGAACGCATGAATTGTGAATTTAATCAACACTGGGCCACTAACTTCAATAACTTCATTAATAACCATGGTCTAATTGACATTCCACTTGGTGGAAAAAAATTCACTAGAATCTGCATTAAAAGAATGAAATTCAGTAAATTAGATAGATTCCTCGTTTGTGACGACATCCTAAAATTATGGCCTAACATCTCCTCTAAAACCCTAGATCGTGATCTCTCAGACCACTGCCCCATCCTACTTAGGAACTCACACTTCAATTCCGGTCCCAAACCTATTCGAGTCTTTAACACTTGGTTTGAACTAAAAGACGCTGATTTAATCATCTCGCGAGCCTGGTCACTACCAGTAAATGGGAACCGACCTGACTGCATCTTCCGTAATAAACTTAAAAACGTCAAATCTGAGCTTAAAAAACATAGCGCTCAACTCGATAACCTTGATTCTCAAATACTAGATCATCTAAATAATGTTAACGAGTGGGAAGCGTTAGCTGAATCTAGACCTCTATCCGACTTCGAAAAAAACAAATGGCTTGAAGATAAATTCTTACACCTTGAAAAAGAAAAAAAGAAATCAAACATGTTAAAACAAAAGTCAAGAATTAAATGGGCTCTCGAAGGCGATGAAAACTCGAAATATTTCCATAACTTTATTAAAAAACGCAACAGCAAAAACAACCTCCATGGCCTTTCGATTAACGGAACTTGGATTGAAGATCCCAACATCATTAAACATGAAACCTATCTCCATTACAAAAATCTCTTTAAATCTGGTAATCTAAAAAACCACTGCCCTTTTGATAATGAACCTCACCTAGATTATATCTCCTCACAAGATAATCTCTTTTTAGAATCCGAATTCCTTGAAAACGAAATCTGGGATGCTATCCGCGACTGCGATAGCTCGAAGGCACCCGGTCCCGATGGTTTTAACATGAAATTTTTCAAAAAATATTGGGATCTTATAAAACATGACCTTATCACAGCATTACAGTGGTTCTGGTCCAATTCCGAAATCTCCAAAGGTTGTAATGCATCCTTCTTCACCTTAATACCCAAAAAACCTAATCCTATTGGCCTAAACGAATATCGCCCTATATGCCTTATAGGGAGTTATTATAAAATCTTAACCAAAATCCTATCTAAACGTCTTGCCAAAGTCATTCATAAGGTCATTGGGGCTGAGCAAACCGCCTTTCTCAAAGGCCGTAACATCCTAGATAGCGTGTTAATCGCAAACGAGATCATAGATGAACTTAAACGTAAAAAACGCAAAGGTTTGATCTTCAAAGTCGATTTCGAAAAAGCCTTTGACTGCATCGAATGGGACTTCCTATATAACACCATGCATTATATGGGATTTGGTCCTAAATGGATTAGCTTCATCCGTGCCTGCCTCTCTTCCTCATCTATCTCTGTTCTAATCAATGGTTCCCCTACGGCTGAACTTTACCCCGAAAGAGGTATTCGCCAAGGAGACCCAATCTCGCCTTTCCTGTTCATTATTGTCGCCGAAGGCCTTAACATACTCACTAAACGGGCCTTGTCTAATGGACATCTCCGTGGAATCAGTGTTGGCAATGACAACATCTCTGTCACCCACCTTCAATACGCCGACGATACTATTTTTTTCGGAGAATGGAGTAAAAGAAATGCCAAACACATTTCCAAACTCCTCAAATGCTTTGAAAAAATTTCTGGTCTTAAAGTCAATTTCCAAAAAAGTAAATTATACGGTATAGGAATTCCTCCCCAAGAAATTGAAGAAATGGCAAATTATATTAACTGTTCCTCCGGTACTTTCCCCTTCACATACCTAGGTCTCCCCATCGGTGTGCCTTCATCACACCCTTCCTCATGGCAACCAGTCGTGGAAAAGTTTGACAAACGTCTCTCCGACTGGGCGGCCAAAGCAATCTCGTTCGGAGGAAGACTCACCCTCATTAAATCTATTCTAAGTAGCATACCACTATACTACTTCTCCCTTTTCCATGCACCTTCTTCCATCCTTAAACTCCTTGAATCTAAAAGGCGAAAATTTTTCTGGGGAGGGTCCTCTTCTGATAACAGAATTAATTGGATAAAATGGGACCAAATACTACTACCTTATGATAAAGGAGGCTTAAATGTAGGATCGCTTTTTAGTAAAAACATTTCACTACTATGTAAATGGTGGTGGCGCTTCAAAAATGAGAAAAACGCACTTTGGACTAAAATTATTACTAGTATTTATGGGGGGGGTGGGGGGTTGGATTCTAACGTTTCTTGCAGGCACATTTCAGGTCGCACGGTTTGGAAAGAAATCATCAAAGCTGGAAAAATAGCGGATAACACGGGCGCCTCATTCTCCTCCTCCATTACAAAATGCCTCGGGAATGGCGTCTCTATCAATTTTTGGAATGACACGTGGTTCGGCTCAGAATGTTTTAGCACGCTTTTTCACAGATTATACATGCTTGAAATTAACAAAGACGCCTCGATCGCTGAAAGAATTACACATTGCAATGGACATTCCTTCGGCAACTGGAATTGGTCAAGGCCCCCAACCGGGCGGGTCACAAATGAATTCTCAGAACTAAATAACATAGTTTCCTCCATTACATTATCCGATAAACAGGACTCGTGGAAATATAATTTAGACCCCACAGGGACATTCACTACCAAATCCTTGTCTTCTTTGATCAACTCCCTTCGGCTTGGTAATAACGCGGTAAACTTATCAATACCCCGAAACAAACTTCTGCCGCAAAAAGTATACATCTTTATCTGGAGAGCCATACAAAAAAAGATCCCGGTCAGATTCGAAATTGACAAAAGGGGCATCGACCTAAATTCCGTTTTATGTCCTCTATGCGATTCAGAAGTTGAAACTACCGATCATACCCTGTTTTCTTGCCCCATTTCGACACTCATATGGAAACTTATTCTCGATTGGTGGGGCCAAGATGTATCTTTAATATCCAATCTTAACGACGTCATCATCAACAACCAACCTTTCGCTAACTCCAATCTCGGGTCCTCAATATGGCAAGCAACCAAATGGATTACATGCTACATAATTTGGAAACATAGGAACTTAAAAGTCTTTTCCAAAAGAACGTGGTCCTCAGCCTCGATCCTATCCGAAATACAAACACAAAGCTATAGTTGGATCTCCAAAAGAACTCACAAAAAGAAAACAATCGAATGGCACCAATGGCTCATCAACCCCTCCTTCTTCGTGGCGGATACTTCACACCGCGTTGGGATTGGCTAATATCCCGACCACTTTCACGTGTAACCGCGAATGCCATTTCTTCTATTGAGGGTTTGATTAATCGGGATAGTTTGTATAACTTTGTCGGCGCTTGATCGCCACTGTTATCCTCTCTATTCCGGCTTGTATCTTCAAGTTCTTACTCCCTCTCTAGATTTCATGGTATTCGTTTTTGGTTTACTTGTATTTAATAGTCTCCTTCAATTGTATTTCCGTTTCAATATTGTATAGATATATTTAGGGCCCTGTAACTCCTTTTTTAATAATAATAAACTTTGCTTTTCAAAAAAAAAAAAACACTAAAACGTAAAGTGTGTACGTAATTGTGTAGTATTAAACTACACAAGCTTGTCATTACAGAGAAAACCTTATTTGTTTACACTATACATTTTTTAAACCACACAACCGAAAAAGTACTAAACATTTTTTCAAACTCTAGGTATTGGTGCTCTCCAATATCGGCCAAAAAAGTAAACTAGCAACGTGTTTGTATAATACAATTTGATTCTTTACCTTCATTATCGATAAACTCTATATTATTTCTGTTTCTTTATAAGACAGATTTATGTGTCATCACGATTTTTTCTACGAATATATATGAATGTCCACCCCTAAATTTAAATCTACAACTTCTTATTTGAAGTGGTTAACTCGATACCTCTAATGACCCTTTATTTTAAGTTACATATTTATATTTATTCTTTTAGCTTTCCTGTAAATACACATTTAGTCACTTGATTAACTCCAACTCTCACTCAGTAATTTGCTTTTGAATAAGGCCAAGAATTTTAATAAAATTAAAAAATGTGTCCATTTGAAAACCCAAAGGTGGTTCAATTTGGTCCAACCATACTTGAAAAACCCTCCACCACAAACCGGCCCAATTCTCTATTCACTACTCACTTCTCTTCTACAATAAGCTGCTCGGATCCAAAGTGGGTCGGTCCGAATATAATAATAATAAGTAACAATAATCAAATCTTAAGTTAGTTTACTTTACTCTGAATCAATCTACCTTTAAACTCATTAATTACAGTACAATACAATCCTACGCATGTTTGCCGTCACTACAAAACCCCAATTTTTGCCCTTAAATTTGACTTCCTTCAATCCAGGATTTCAATTTGGACAACCTAAATTTTTATTATCAGCTTCTGTACCATCTTCATCCGAAATGGACTTAATTCCAAAATTAGGGAAATTGTTTTTTATCAGTCAGCACAATAAAACAAATCAGATCATCGATTCTGATAATATTAACAATAATGATGATGATGATGTTGTATCAGATTCAAATAAAGTTCAACCTGATCATCTTGTAATTATGGTCAATGGCATCATTGGCAGGTAATTTCATATTGATACTATTATTTAATTAAACACCTTTTTTAAGATTAAAATTGGTTCCTTTCTGTTAAAGAAATTTTTTTGATTTGATTTAATTTGATTTATTAATTAATTAAATGTATGATAGTATCTATAATCTGTAAGATGTTTATATAGTTGTGTATTATGTGCAGTGCTACAGATTGGGGGTATGCAGCTAAACAGTTTGTGAAGAGGCTTCCTGATAAAGTTATTGTACATTGTGAGTTGTTCTTTGATTTTTCTTCATAAAAGCATCCAACTTTCACATTTCTTGTTTATTGAGTTTTGTTTTGGCTTCAATCGCAATCGAAATCGCAATGTATGTTTTCTTTGATCAATTAACAAAATGAAGAATGTTCATACACATTATGATATACAAGTAACTCTTTAGTTTGCTAAACCATTTAGTTAATTAGTTTGTGCTATTTATTTTGTTGAGATGTTTCCTTATTGTTTATCATATACATTGAGCAGGCAGTGAGTGCAATTCAGCAACTTTGACTTTTGATGGGGTTGACCGGATGGGTGAAAGGTTAGCCGAGGAGGTACTCTTGTATATTAGTACTTTTTGTCGGTGATTTTAGTGCTATCAACAATCATTTTGGTTAGTTGAAAACAAAGGGTTATCTAGTTAAGTTCAATAACGATTTTAGAGAGTGCAAAGTGCGCGCTCGTTCGAGATAACTCGATATTGTATCGAAAATTAGCAGGGTTAAGGGGGCATCATCCCCTAGTTGGAGTCTCGTCCTCTAGTTGGGGCCCCGCTCCTAAGTGAGCGGGCGGGGTCGAGGGGATTCCCGCCATAAATGAAAGGTTGCACCGTTTCTTGCTGTAACCGATTTATTTTCATTTATATGGAGAACTGTTTTCATAAGAACATACGGAATTTTGATACAATCTCTCTAGTATTCTACTTAGTGATCTTATTTCCTAGAAACAAAGTGTAGTTCTTGTCTAATTCCTAATATCAATTTCGTGAACCCAAGGGTTTCATAAGGTCGAACTCGTTATTGAAAAAGTGTTTCATGATTCAAAAAATTATCATTTTCTAACACTTTCACCATCATTATCATTATTAGTTGTATTTTGTTAAATTGATAATATTTATTATCAATAAATAAAATTACATTATTGAGAAAGTAATACATCCAAAAATAATATCTTAAAATATTACACCACAACAATTACAATCAACAAAGTAACATGATTGATACAACTTATATTTTGTATAGTAGATAGGTATTTTAAAGGAGGATCATGTTTGAAAGATTCTTTATTTTATCTGTATTTAGAGATAGAGATAGAGCAATGGTTGGAGATGACCTAATTATTCAATTGCATGGTTTTGAAATGTCAGTTATTTTACAGTTACTTGAAACGAATAATATTAATAGCACAAGATCTTGTGTATGCTGCAGGTGCTGGCAGTTGCTCAACGTTGGCCTAAGGTGTCCAAAATCTCGTTTGTAGCCCATTCATTAGGTGGCCTAGTTGCACGATATGCTATTGGGAGACTGTATGAATGTTCATCTAACGAAGCTAAAATTGCTGGTCTACAACCCGTTAATTTCATAACAGTTGCAACTCCACATCTTGGTTCTAGAGGACATAGGCAGGTAAGCTATATATAAATACAAATATAATCTTATTAACCATCTTTGTCACACATTATATTTTATTTTACAGATTTAATTAGCGGATTGTCTCTGGTTTTACAGCTCCCGTTACTTTGCGGGCTTTCGTTTCTTGAAAGAAGCGCATCACAAACTGCGCATTGGATAGCTGGAAGATCTGGGAAGCATCTTTTTCTTACTGATAATGATGATGGCGAACTTCCACTTTTAATTCGAATGGTTAACGATTCTAAGGACATTAAATTTATGTTAGTGTTTTCGTTTATCTCTCTTTATTGCGGTTTTCGTCATGTTTTCATGTTTCTGATGTTTTTTGTTTTGTGTAATCTGCAGCTCTGCTCTGGGGTCTTTCAAACGCCGCGTCGCATATGCTAATGCGAACTATGACCGTATCCTTTTTAAGGCTTGTCCTGAAATTTTGTCATCGTTATTATATTCAAATTTAGTTAGCTTTTTACTATGTTACCCCTTTTTCTTTTGTTTCTTAGTATTTTAGTAGCTTGCTTGACCTTCATTTACTGTATAGACATGGTTGGATGGGAAACATCTTCTATTCGTCGTCAACATGAACTTCCAAATGTTAGTTTGCATGTCTGAACGTTGTCACGTCATTATTTTCATAATAATACATTATGTAGTTGATAGTTATGTCATTAATACATTATGTAGTTAATAGTTATTTTCCCCGTTTGTTTCTCGTTCTCTAGCCAAATCTTCTATCGGAGGATGACAAGTACCCGCACATTGTATATATCGAGCGAGATCGTCAAGAAGGCAGTGTAGCAGTTCAAGAGGCCACACCTTCTGCAATTTCACCAGAGAATTTCGAAGGTACGTATCATCGAATACTCAATTTATTATTCATACTAATATTAATATTAATATTAATTAATTGTGAATGTGAATGTGAATGGTATATTCAGAGGCGATGATTAGAGGTCTTACTCAAAAACCTTGGGAACGAGTGGATGTTAGCTTCCAAAAAAGTACACAACGATACATAGCACATAGTACTATTCAGGTAAGTTATAAAGCTAGTTAGGAATATAAGTTGGATATGGTTACTGATTGTGACTTATTTGTTAACACAGGTGAAGACGTATTGGTTAAATTCCGATGGTGCTGATGTGGTTCTTCACATGATAGATAATTTTCAGCTTTAACAGCAACAGCTACAGCTACAGCAACGAAATCCTAAAAAGACAAAGACGGTTACAAATTCTTTATCCCTTGCACATTCCAAGTTCTAATTCTTCTTGTTCATATTAGATAATTGTTTTGCTCTCAAATTTGTGTATTCAACACTTTTGTTTGATTATTTATATAAACTTTATCGTTCCATTATGTGCTCAAGATTGAGAATTGGTTCGGTAAAAATATTCGACCTGGAAATCTCTGAAAGAAAATTAATTACGGCCGATCCTTAGTTGTTTTGTAGGGTTTTGGTGTGTCTAGTTTGGTGTTTAGCGAGCTTTTTGTTTTTAGTTTGGCCCAATTTTGTTCTTAGTTTGTATACGTTTCGATAGATGAATCTCGGTATAGATAGGCTGTTTTGTAGTACTGCTTTCTAGGTACGATTTCTAGGTACGAGCCTCATCGGGGTTCTCCGTTGTATTCTTCATTGTGAAGACGTTTTTTTTTTCTTTTCGAAAACGTTTTTCGTTATTTATTAAAGTTTTCGTTATTTTGCCGAAAAAAATAAAACAAATAAGTGTCATTTTCCCTTAAGAATTATATGTAGAAGACACTAGTAGTAACATGCATGAGAATGATTGATAGTGGATTAAGATTAGATAAACCAATTTTATGACCAGTTGGCATTTGTGGGTCTGTATACTTTCATGATTATGATTAGCTTATCTCGTTTAAATAATGATTTAAACATAGAATCTATCTATTTGGTCTGCAACATTTTGTCATCACATTTCAATACTTTATGTTCTCCTTTTGACTACATTAAATAACATATGTTAACATCCCATTATTTTCTTTCCAACTCATCATCTTTGTATACAAGTCCTTTGGTTGCCTTTGGTTGTACTCTAATTTATTTAATTAATTTTGGTGGGGTATGTGATGGGGATGAAGTATATTATGGTTGAGAGTGGTATGTGATGGGAGGAAATGTGAAGAAAAAATTGATTTGGCGCTGTTGTGACGGTGTGTGCTGGAGAGGAAGGACGTCATGGTTGGGAATGGTAATGTTATACGGAGTAACAGTTTCTAACAATAGATTGGTGCAAAATGAGTTCATTCATCATCAAAATGAGATTCTGATCCCATGAAATGCAGGAACACTTATGGACATAAAGTTGCAACATAACTTTGCTACTGTATAGCAGAAATGTAAAGCTACCAACGATAATCAAGTGTGATTCACAAGTAACACCAAAACGATGCTGATGAAGTAAATCGAGACATCATACTGGACACATCGTACTCAACACGAGTGGGCCAACCAGCAGCAAGACTAACCTTCTAATTAAACACTAAACCCTTACGCCACTCCCTATCGTAACTAAACTATTCATCATCTTAACCTTCCACATCAGCGCCACATCACCACCAATATTCTATAACTAACCCATAACTAAACACTCCCTATAATGGCTAAAAAAATACTCCTCTTAATATACAATGTACAAGCAATAAAGCATCAAGTCCAAACAATAAAAAGCCATTGGGGCCCACAATTACTATAACCAACCTTCATACTTCCGTTAAATCCATGGTGGAAGCGGGTAACTAAAGCGGGTAACTAGCTCGTGCCTATGGTTCATTACGGGTAATGACGGGTAATGAGCGGGTAACGGACGGGTAACTAACCATAGGGGGTGGTCTTAACTAACTGAGTATCATCAATAGTCCCTCGAAACTTCTTCATAGTGTTAACATCTCTAAGACCACACCCTATAGTCAATTACCCGCTAGTTATCCGTCATTACCCGTAATGAACCATAGGCACGGATTAGTTATCCGCCTTAGTTACCCGCACTCACCATGGATTTAATGGAAGTATATATGTTAGTTATAGCAATTGTGGGTCCCAATGGATTTTTATTGTTTAGACTTGATGCTTTATTGCTTGTACATTGTATATTAAGAGGAGTATTGTTTTAGCCATTATAGGGAGTGTTTAGTTATGGGTTATGTGACGATCGCTCCAAATCCATATGGACGAACACGTCATTCATCGATTTCATTGCGAGGTATTTGACCTCTATATGATACGTTTTGTAAACATTGCATTCTTTTGAAAAGGCTCACCATAAATGAATATTTAAATCAAAGGTTTTCGATATCTGATGATTTCTACATATAGACAATCACCGTAAATAATAGTTTACAATAGTACTTCCGTTGACAATGCAGTCAAAATAAGATACATGGTGATGATTTGGTGAATGTAACGTTTCCTTGAAAAATATGCCATGTAAGACTCCATGTACATAGCTTGTCTAACATATAAGCAAACAGCGGAAGACTTCTAGGGAACCTGAGAATAAACATGCTAACAAGTGTCAACACAAATGTTGGTGAGTTCATAGTTTTAATGTTTTGCATAATCTGTACATAAAGGTGGATCACAAGATTTCAGTTGTTTCATCCAGAAACGTTTATCAAATTATTCTACAAGATTGAGCACCCTGGTAACTAAACTTTAACGTTATAATAAGTACCCCTGTTTTAACATACATGCAACCAACATGTACAATACACGCAATCCAACGTGTACTAAACTCAAATAGCATACATCTGTTTTATAGTTCAGGCTAAGGTTTCTATACCTGGAACAGACGGGGATGTCAAGCCCTACGGATCCATATATAACTACTCGCGCTCACCAGTTCTTATAACCGGCAGTTACTAGTTACCAAAGTTAAGGGATTTTCGGTTCAAACTCGGTGTAGAATTTAGTATGTACTTGTATCCATTGCGTTTAAAATAAATTGCATGTATTCTCAGCCCAAAAATATAGATTGCAAAAGCAATTTAAAAAGGGAGCAAATGAAACTCACCTTAGCAGCATATAAAGTCGTTCACCAAAATGTGACCGAAACTCGGATTACCAAATAACCGTAGATCTCAACCTAGAGAACATATGTTGGTCAATAAATGTCTATCAAGCTAGGTCAGGTCATAGTGTATCACAATCCTAATGCTCGAGATCGACATACAAAAGTTATCCAAAGTCGTTTCAAAAAGTCAATTTTGACAATAGTTCAACAAAACGAGACGTACCTTATATAAGGATTCATTTACTCGGTTGGTAATATTCAAAAATCCAATTTATCAATCTTACAAACAAGTTGTTTAAATATTAATTGCAGATTCAAAAGCAATTCTAATTAACGTCAATCATAATTCAGTTGATCATATCTTTTGATTCGTTCATCGAAATTACGCGATTTCTAAATGAAAAGTTATTGATTTTTCGCCAGCTTTCCAAAAACATGTATATCATATACTAGTACCTTTTACTAGTAATATATGTATTTAATTCGTGATTCATTATAAACTGTTTAACGACGAAATTTAGCATACAAGCATGCATAATTATATATACTCGAGCACTAGACATAGATACACAATTAATATATAAAAGATAAAATATTAATGCTCACGTATCAATATCGTGATTCAATATTGCAGGGAAGTACGTAGACGCAACAGAGATGATAAACACTATGTTTGACTTGCCAATAATGCCCACGTACATTACCCATAACTTCCATAGCTATAACCCATAATTTCCTTAGCTCTATCCCGCTTGAAAACCCATTTTGAAAGTGACACACTCATGACTTCGTCGTAGTATTTTATGTATAATAATACTACTAATAATAATACTAATAATAATAATAATAATAATATTAATCTTAATAATAATAATAATAATAATAATAATAATAATTAAATAAATACAGAGTAAGATGGATGATATATGTGTGTGCAATTCAGTGAACGAGCTTGACTTTTATAGGCCTTTCCTGAAATTTTGCCTCATGCGATCGCATGGTTTCGAAGGCCTTTGGCCATGCGATCGCATGGCCTCTCTTTACAGCTCACATTATTTTGTTGTTTTGCTTGTCGACGTATTTAAATATAATATATATAATATATTTAATTTATATAATTAATTATATATTATATTATATTTGTCATACGCCGTCCTAATCCGTCTGGACGAAGTCACCAACATCTGGTTCCATTGCGATGATCGACTCCAAATAATGTCTTTACAATGAGCAAATGCACAGCGGAAGATTTCTTTCATACCTGAGAATAAACATGCTTTCAAGTGTCAACCAAAAGGTTGGTGAGTTCATAAGTTTATCATAAAACAATAAAATTCATCATTTTGATAGATCACAAGATTTAAATGTTGCATGGTACAAATGGGCCCGAATCCTATACCCACCTGTAATGTACATGCTATATCTTTTAAATACAGTACATCTTTCTAGTGTACGAAACCATTTTCATAAATCATAGTAACCGTATACATATCTTGTGCACAAAAATAACATACACATAACCTGTGTATAAAATCATTCTCTCGATATATAACATTCACATCAACTGGTGGCAATTATCATGTCCACATAATTCAATGGTGGCAATTATCATGTCCACATAATTCAATGGTGGCAATTATCATGTCCACATAATTCAATAATAATCCGCAGAACTTCTGTCTGCATAATAATTCATTCGAGGAATGTTTTGCTTGTGTCTATCTCGTCAAACATTTATAAAAACATTTCATGTATTCGCAGTTCAAAATGTATTTCAAAAGAATTTAATAAAGCAGTTGTAAAAGTAGCGCATGTATTCTCAGTCCCAAAAATGTAATGAGTAAAAGGGAGCAAATGAACTCACCAAACTGTATTTTGTAGTAAAAATACATATGACGATATTGTACAATGCAGGGTTGGCCTCAGATTCATGAACCTAAATCAATTATATATATTAAAACATGTAATCTTAATCGAATATATTTATATATTATTATTAGTAATGTAATTTATATATATAGTAATTTAATAAGTTTTATTTATATATATTTTCATTTTATATATATAGGGATATTAATATAGTTTAAGTTATGTGTTTTAAATATGTATTTATATACATAATCTTTATTTTCATGTTTATATCTTTAACAACGTCATTAAAACTTTTTATTTTCATAGTCGTAATTATTTTAATAATAATAATGATATTAACAACAATAATACTTATAATACCTAATGCTAATACTTATTAATGATAATAATAATGATCATATAACTACAATACTTAATAATAATAATAATAAAAATAATAAAAATAATAATAGTAATAGTAATAATAATAATAATAATAATAATAATAATAACAATGAGAGTAATAATAATACTACCTCACAAGAAAAAGCTCCAAAAAGAATAAGTGCCCATGCCCAAACCCATGACCTCTCGTTCGACGTAAACATACCCAACCACTGAACCATTGTCACTTTTCTTATCTAATTACAATTTTTATTTCTTTTAACACGATTTGTGTTTTCATCTTTTCCACTACTATCACCACAATCATCAATCTCACTTATCTTCCATCATCATCATCATCATCATCATATAATTAGGATAGAGAACGAATATATGTTGCAGCAACATTAGAGCAACATTACAATTGTATCATTTTTTACGCCATACCTCTTATCATATATAATCATCATCTTTTATCAATTGCGTACAGGAAAGAAAACCAAAGTAGCATCCATGTTAACATTTTACGGCCCACTTAGATCTCAATAACAATTAACCCAATAAACAATCTCTTGACCCGTTTTCTTGATCTAGCAATTTTACAAACTTCTAATTCTTTGGATTAAAAAGAATAATTAAAAAAAATATATGAAAAGGGCCTCCTTTACATCTGTCTTCGTCGACAGTATAATTCACAATGACCCTACAAGTTTTATATTTAATTGGTTCACCTTTGCCCACATTTGCCAATCGTCAAACCCAATTAATAGGTGGTTCCACTTCATTCTTCTTATTGTTTATACGTTCATGACTCAAGCAAACAAACCCACACACTCTTTTCTTGTTTTATCGCGTCGAACAAATAGAAAGAAAACTGCAAAAGGTTGCAGCATGTACACGGGTTCCATGGCAATAGAGAACAAGAAGAGAAAGAAAAAAAATATAGCAAAGATGACGAACAGTGATGGGTTCTTGGGTTGGTTAATGAAACAGCCACAATAACATTCGTGTGGCATTCAGTGGGTTCGAACAAAACAGTAAAATATATGGTAGTGGTAGACAAAAGGGTTGCAGGTTATTAATGGCGTTTTTTCTTGGGTGGTTTCATCAAGTATTCGCAGTAGCAAATAACGAAAACCATGGTTTTTGAAGAAAGAAAAAAAATGTGATCGATGTGGGTTTGTCTCCGGTTGTTGTCCCTGACTAGTTGATCGAAAGAAAAAAAAATAGCAAAACAAAATATAGTTGTGGTTCCTGGGTGGCAAGGGTGACGGTATTGGGGAATTTTGGTGATAGTTTGATCATGATGAGACTATGGTGATGATCCGGTGACATCTAGGGTGGTGGTCGATTGGTGAAAATGAAGTGGGCGTGATTATGCATATGTATATGTATGTCGTGTATGTGAAGAAAAAGGGTTGGTGATAATTAGATAAAGATGATTGAATATCGAGTTTAAAACTAAAAACAAAAGTACAAAACCAAGAAAACAAAAGTGGTGAGAGTGTCGATCATCCAGTAATTGGGTTTATGGGACTTGGGTTTTGGACTGAGCAAGTAAAAGAAAAGAAGAAAACAAATAAATAAATAAATATGATGGCAGTGGTGAACCGAAGGAGAAAGGTGGAGAATTTAGTTTCACGATGGTTATTAAATGTAGGAATATGAAGTTCAAATGTGATCAAGAGTGTGGTGTGTGTGTGTGATTGATCGAAGAGTAAGAGATATGTGTGATTTTCGTTGCCAGAAGCAAAGAGTGAAGTATGATGGTGTTTGATTACATTCATGCCATATATTCCATCCATATATAATTATAATAAATTTATAATAATAGAATAATAAATATCACAAGTTCAATAATCAAGTTGAAATGGAGCATGTATAAGGATTCGGTTGTTTGGCATATGACACATATATGCATACAAGTACAGTAATTAAATATTAATATAATAATAATTATAATATAAATTAAAATTAAAACGTGTGATTAAGTTAGCCGTCGTCTACTATTTCATTCACGGACTATTATTTCGTACTCCGTTGCTACTCAGTGGTGAATCAAAGTACTCCCAGAAATTCCAAATTTTTATTTTAACTATATTTATTTATTTTAGTCGTTATGGTATAAAATTTGGTTATTAATTACTAAATAAAAATTACATCAACTGTCCCTCTCATTTATGGGTGAAATATAAAAAAGTGTTGAAATTTATTAATTAGCTTCTAAATGTATTTTTAATAAACCTAAAATTTATAGAACTGATTTCCGTATCACCGTTTATTTTAAAATTACATAAGTTTGAATCTAACTTGCTTAATATCAATCGAAACATCAAACGAGTATTAAAATCATTTAATATTTATTTTTAATATACTTTATTTATATATAGAGATATATTTTAAATAATAATTATTTTAATATCCTATTTTTATTTTATTAATTTTTAATAACAACAACATATAATACTTCAAATTTATATTTTGAATTATTATTTATATATACATACACACATATCTATTTACAATTAATTGTTCGTGAATCGTCGAGAGCAGTCGAAGGTCAAATGATTTCATAACATAGTTCCAAGATTTTGAAATTTAATTTAATAGAACTTGCTTATCATGTCGAAACCATATAGAGATTTAGTTTAAACTTGGTCGAAAATTCCCGGGTCGTTACAGTACCTACCCGTTAAAGAAATTTCGTCCCGAAATTTGAGTGAGGTGGTCATGGCTAACAATAAAAATGTTTTCATGATGAATATGAGTTGATAAGAAGAGTTTTATCATCATTGAGTAATATGAATAAAACAATTCGATTATTCAAAGAGCACGAATGAAGCTATCACAAAATAGTGAAATGAGAAAATGATGTTTCGTCATATCCTTTGACGTAGATATGGTTGATTTTCGGAGTTCGAGGGATTTAAAGAAAATCTTCGAAATCTAAAAGATTTGATTCTTCGGCGAATAAGGAAATTAAGATCTCTATAATTAAATACGGCGATCTGCCCCGATTACTACGTCTGATATTTTCTTTATAAATTTACCTTTTCCGTTCCATTTGTTTTCACCACTTCTATACTCAATTTCCCAAATTCAAAAGATTTATGAAAATGCTTAACCCTGTTCTGATCCTTGTTCTTATTCTAACTATCTCAATGATCGTTCTTCTTTTCCAACTCCCACCTGAAGAATCTGTTTATTTTTATTATGCTCTAGGGATTATTGTATTTATAATACTCCTGTATCTTTATATTGCTATACGTACTGATATCCACGGTTTGTAATTTCGGTGTTGTCATTGGGCTTTATATTTTCTCTTATATTTTGGATCTCTTTGCCTTTTTATTATCCTCTCGACCTCTATTAAAGCGAGCAACGGTCCAGAATTCATAGATATGAATTTTGAAATGAACATAGTTAATGTTCTAAGAAATAAATGGTAATAACACGATCTTGATTCGTCAAATTACTAGAATATCCGGGAAAGATAGAACTATCAAGAAAATATGTTCTTGATATGTTTATATATCAGATAAAATGTAAGAGTCGTGTAACATGGCACATGATGACGTTATAATCTGTGAATCATCATGTCCCATTTAGAAACTCAGCGTGACTTACTGTAATATAATCACGTTGATCAAGTGTCATTATATTATACTAACTCATGTATCAGTTCCCAACATTACTTCAATAACATTCATATTTTAAGCTCGAAAGTTTACAGAATATAGAAACTAACAGTTTCTATATGATGTAACACTGATAGCACGAAGAGATAATTAATATCGGACTAGAATATTTATGAAGATATCTTCAAGAATATTGAGGATATTTATAATGAAAGATACGATGATATCTTGGAATTTCTAATATCGAAGGATGATAGAGAAGATTTATCCGTAAGGGTTTAGATTCAGAAGCAAGGCGTTTGTTAAGATTTCATCAGATACAGAATCATCAGGATTCTTTATGTACAAGTTTAGTCCTTGTGATTTGTTTAAAGACTCCTTCGTAGTTTGCTCAATCAGGTTTTCAGTTTCAAACTTTTTCTGAGCTTTGCCATCATACAATTCTTTATCATCAACTTTTGGCTGTTGAAGTTGTTTACAGTATTTGTTGCTTCATTCAACTTTTCAAAATTCAGAGTATTAATTCGCAGACTAGGTGCTTTTCAGAATTTCAGAATGGAAGATCATAGTTTTAAGAGATAAATGTTATATGGATACATATAACTGTTGATGTGGAAACGTTGAGAGACTCACAATACAGATTTTCTGATTTCCGGTAATTGTTATATCAATTTTGGTTACAAGATGCGGATGAGTACATGATGAGACTTCAATAGATAAATATAGTGATTTGTCGAAGAGATTTAAATCAAGGAGCGACGAGGTTGCAGGTACGTCTGCTGGTAATATGGTGGAATATAAGAGGTTCTCCGGTAACAATAAAAGAGCACACATATATATCAAAGTGTTAATAAAGTTGTTTAGAACGAAAAGTTGAAGTTGACTTGCTGGAGCTGTGACAAAATTTGCTACTTTGAAAGGAATTACCAAGTTATTTTGGGTAATAATAACACTAAAGGAATTAGCACAGATACATGTTAAACGTTTACTCATGTTCTGAGTGTTTTCAGGTGCATAACTATATGCATCAATTTTTTTTTTCTTCCGTAGATGAGGTGCGGTTGGTTCATCCTCTCGATTGAGGTGTTTTCAAGAATCGTGAAAGGTTTGAACGCAGATTAGAATTGTCAAGATACAAATGAGGTTTAAGATGAAATCAAGTGGCAAACTTGAAGAATTGTTTAGTTTCATATGTTATAATCAATATTTTAATTTATTTTAATTGTCCAATGTCGGTAGTCCACAGTTGATAGTCCACAGTTAACAGTCTAATAATTCATATATAGCTTAATATATAATATTCGAATTAATTAATACGTATCGTGGCCCGTGTACATGTCTCAGACTCGATCACAACTCAAACTATATATATTATTGTAGAATCAACCTCAACCCTGTATAGCTAACTCCTGCATTACTGCATATAGAGTGTCTATGGTTATTCCAAATAATATATATAGATGGGTCGATATGATATGTCAAAACCTTGTATACGTGTCCCGATATTTAAAGTGCGTAAAATAAATAACAGAAATTAAATGACGATAAATAAAATTGCGAGAATTAAAATTGCGATAAATAAAATGCGATAAATAAAAGGTAATACAGAATTAACAGTTAGCTATGAACAGTTAGCTAGGATTTTTGTTAGCGTGGATTCTTAATAGAATTTCTCATAGTTAATTTGTTTGTTTCTAACAAATTTTATTTTGTCCAGTGTTTTCATCATTATGCCACTTGTTGGATTCTGATAGGTTAAAATCCAAATATGAAATTGAATGAAAATGGTTATTCTGCAGTGAACGGATACGTGTATCTGTGAATGTAAGTAAGATAGTAAATGACTGTTGAATCAGATTCGAAGAATGTACAGTGTAACTTAATTATGTGAAATCTAAATATTCCTCGGATATTACCTACCCGTTAAAATATTTTCACCATTAAAAGTTTGTACAAAAGAACTTTTAATTACAATCTTTATGAAAATATACTTACACATATATTTTCTTCAGATGTAATCATGAATTTATTGATATCAATTGTTAAATCGTTGATGAAAGATGTGAATGATAACATATGTGAATTAATTATGATAGAAGCTCTTTAAAACTTCTTTTATCTTTCTCGGGTATTACCTACCCGTTAAAAATTCACACGTCATAGTTAATATGAAAAGAATTTTATTACGATCTCAAGATATACATAAATATATATACATATATCTTTCAATCGTGAACAGAAAGTAATGAATTATTATTTCATAATTCATCATTCTCAGTACTCTTCGGTGTCTGTGGTACTTACGGAGCTCGTGGTGATGGAAATGATGCTGGTGCTGATGGTGTTGGTGTTGGTGTCGGTACTGCTTGTGGTACCTGCGTATTAGATGCGAGCCTAGCTTCCAAATCGAACTCGGGTCACCTCCAAGGTTTCTACTTTACGCTCGAGCCTATGAATTAGTTCTACCCATTCTTCTGTAAGGTTTGTCAATTCTTGATATTTAGTTCGAAGTCTTCTAACTTCTTCTGATAATCCTATCTGATTAGAATTTGGGAGTAGAGGACGAATACTATCTTTAATGACATCGAGTCAACCTTCGAGGCGGAAAATCTGTGCGAAAAGAGTGAAAACAGTATTGCGAACAGGTTCGCCGGTAAGCGGATCGAGCACTCCAACGTTAGGTGGTAAGTTCGGCTCATGATATGGAGTACCTTCTTCATTTCTCCATAGGGTAAGTATTTCGCGAACCCATCCCCACTTTCTAAAGAAATCACGGTATTTGATCGGTTGGTGCGCTCCCGTTACGCTTGTAGTGACCCGAACTTTTCCATGTTTATATATATTAATTGAGATTGATATTTACATGATTAAATGTTTCCAACATGTTAAGCAATCAAACTTGTTAAGACTTGATTAATTGAAATATGTTTCATATAAACAATTGACCACCCAAGTTGACCGGCGATTCACGAACGTTAAAACTTGTAAAAACGACATGACGATATATATATGGATATACATATGGTTAACATGAGATTATTATAAGTAAGTATCTCCATAAGTATATTAACAATGAGTTATATACATATAAACAAGACTACTAACTTAAGGATTTCGAAACGAGACATATATGTAACGATTATCGTTGTAACGACATTTAAATGTATATATATCATATTAAGATATATTAATATATCATAATATCATGATAATATAATAATTTAACATCTCATTAGATATAATAAACAATGGGTTAACAACATTAATTGAGATCGTTAACTTAAAGGTTTCAAAACAACACTTACATGTAACGACAAACGATGACTTAACGACTCAGTTAAAATGTATATACATGTAGTGTATTTAGATGTATTAAAATACTTTTGGAAGACTTCAAGACATATATCAAAACACTCATACTTAACGAAAATGGTTACAGTTACTTTTCCATTCTTTTCTTTCATCAAGAATTCTAGTCGTATTCTTACCCGTATTATACACAGCTTCAAAACGTACTTACTATGGGTATATACCAATAGGAACTAGCATGGGATTCCACTCTTGATTATGTCATGTATGACTAATCAATTTTAACTTCTACCATGAGCTAGTCAACTAACTAGAACTCCTTTTAACCCCACTCACCACTCACCAATTACCACTCATCATTCACTCCATTTCACTTCCAATTCTCTTTCTAATTCTCTCTCAACACACACACACACACTATTATGAACGTATTTTTCCAGTAGTTAATCATCATCTTCATCAAAAATTACTTCAAGAATCAAGCTATAATCATCATAGGAAGAACACTTCAAGAACACTTCAAAAATCCCTTCAAGTTTACTAATTTACTTCCAAGCTTTCTAATCCATTCCAAGTAATCATCTAAGATCAAGAAACCTTTGTTATATACAGTAGGTTATCTTTCTTATTCAAGGTAATATTCATATTCAAACTTTGATTCAATTTCTATAACTATAAACTATCTTAATTCGAGTAAAAATCTTACTTGAACTTGTTTTTGTGTCATGATCCTACTTCAAGAACTTTCAAGCCATCCAAGATCCTTTGAAGCTAGATCATTTCTTGTCACTTCCAGTAGGTTTACCTACTAAACTTGAGGTAGTAATGATGTTCATAACATCATTCGATTCATATATATAAAACTATCTTATTCGAAGGTTTAAACTCGTAATCACTAGAACATAGTTTAGTTAATTCTAAACTTGTTCGCAAACAAAAGTTAATCCTTCTAACTTGACTTTTAAAATTAACTAAACACATGTTCTATATCTATATGATATGCTAACTTAATGATTTAAAACCTGGAAACACGAAAAACACCGTAAAACCGGATTTACGCCGTCGTAGTAACACCGCGGGCTGTTTTGGGTTAGTTAATTAAAAACTATGATAAACTTTGATTTAAAAATTGTTATTCTGAGAAAATGATTTTTATTATGAACATGAAACTATATCCAAAAATTATGGTTAAACTCAAAGTGGAAGTATGTTTTCTAAAATAGTCATCTAGACGTCGTTCTTTCGACTGAAATGACTACCTTTACAAAAATGACTTGTAACTTATTTTTCCGACTATAAACCTATACTTTTTCTGTTTAGATTCATAAAATAGAGTTCAATATGAAACCATAGCAATTTGATTCACTCAAAACGGATTTAAAATGAAGAAGTTATGGGTAAAACAAGATTGGATAATTTTTCTCATGTTAGCTACGTGAAAATTGGTAACAAATCTATTCCAACCATAACTTAATCAACTTGTATTGTATATTATGTAATCTTGAGATACCATAGACACGTATACAATGTTTCGACCTATCATGTCGACACATCTATATATATTTCGGAACAACCATAGACACTCTATATGTGAATGTTGGAGTTAGCTATACAGGGTTGAGGTTGATTCCAAAATATATATAGTTTGAGTTGTGATCAATACTGAGATACGTATACACTGGGTCGTGGATTGATTCAAGATAATATTTATCGATTTATTTCTGTACATCTAACTGTGGACAACTAGTTGTAGGTTACTAACGAGGACAGCTGACTTAATAAACTTAAAACATCAAAATATATTAAAAGTGTTGTAAATATATTTTGAACATACTTTAATATACATGTATATATTGTTATAGGTTTGTGAATCAACAGTTGCCAAGTCTTACTTCTCGACGAAGTAAAAATCTGTGAAAGTGAGTTATAGTCCCACTTTTAAAATCTAATATTTTGGGATGAGAATACATGCAGGTTTTATAAATGATTTACAAAATAGACACAAGTACGTGAAACTACATTCTATGGTTGAATTATCGAAATCGAATATGCCCCTTTTTATTAAGTCTGGTAATCTAAGAATTAGGGAACAGACCCCCTAATTGACGCGAATCCTAAAGATAGATCTATTGGGCCTAACAAACCCCATCCAAAGTACCGGATGCTTTAGTACTTCGAAATTTATATCATATCCGAAGGGTGTCCCGGAATGATGGGGATATTCTTATATATGCATCTTGTTAATGTCGGTTACCAGGTGTTCACCATATGAATGATTTTTATCTCTATGTATGGGATGTGTATTGAAATATGAAATCTTGTGGTCTATTGTTACGATTTGATATATATAGGTTAAACCTATAACTCACCAACATTTTTGTTGACGTTTAAAGCATGTTTATTCTCATGTGAATATTAAGAGCTTCCGCTGTTGCATACTAAAATAAGGACAAGATTTGGAGTCCATGTTTGTATGATATTGTGTAAAAACTGCATTCAAGAAACTGATTTCGATGTAACATATTTGTATTGTAAACCATTATGTAATGGTCGTGTGTAAACAGGATATTTTAGATTATCATTATTTGATAATCTACATAAAGCTTTTTAAACCTTTATTTATGAAATAAAGGTTATGGTTTGTTTTAAAATGAATGCAGTCTTTGAAAAACGTCTCATATAGAGGTCAAAACCTCGCAACGAAATCAATTAATATGGAACGTTTTTAATCAATAAGAACGAGACATTTCAGTTGGTATCCGAGCGTTGGTCTTAGAGAACCAGAATTTTGCATTAGTGTGTCTTATCGAGTTTGTTAGGATGCATTAGTGAGTCTGGACTTCGACCGTGTTTACTTGAAAAATGATTGCTTAACAAATTTTGTTGGAAACTATATATTTTTAACATGTGAATATTATGTGATATATTAATCTCTTAACGCGTTTGATATTATGTGATAGATGTCTACCTCTAGAACAAGTCCCATTGACTCACCTAATAATAATGAAGAGTCAAATGTAAATTGGAATGATTCGTGGACTGATTCACAAGTTCCCGAAGAGGAACCGGAAGAAGAGTCGGAACCAGAAGAAGAATCGGAACCGGAAGAAGAATCGGAACCGGATGAAGAAATAGAACCGGTGGGGGAAATAATAAAACGGTTGAGTAAAAGAAAATCCTCAACCAACCGACCAAGGTTAATTATGGTCAATGGTGTTTCCGCTAAGGAAGCAAAATATTGGGAGGATTACCAATTCTCCGATGAATCGGATTCTGACGAGAATTCCGATGATGTTATAGAAATTACCCCAACTGAATTTAAAAAGGCAAAAGAAAATAATAAGGGAAAGGGCATAAAAATAGAGAAATCTAATTCCAACCCCGATGAACTTTATATGTATCGTCAACCCCTGAAGTCCTTAAGTTGTAACAATGACCCGGGAACCTCTAAACCACTAGGTTTTTCTAAACCAATGTGGAAAACGACGGCTCGTATTAGGGGAACATCATATATCCCTAGAAACTTGGCAAAACGAACCAAAACCGAAGAAGAAGAAACAAGCGAGTCGGAATAAGATAGTTGTATTCGTGTGGTGTAATATATGTAATATAGTGTGCTTATGCTTTATGATATATGTAAAAATTGCTTGTATTAATAAGTATTTTTTTTATGAATCTAACTCTTGTCTATTTTACAGTATAAAAATACAAAATGGATAGACAACCCAATATTTTAAGAGACCTACCCGGAGACATGATTGATGAAATCTTGTCTAGAGTCGGTCAGAATTCTTCGGCACAACTATTTAAGGCGAGATCAGTTTGTAAGACATTCGAAGAACGTTCCAAGAATGCTTTGGTTTATAAAAGGCTTTCATTCGAAAGATGGGGGATATCACATTGGGAAATCCATAAGTTACGATGTGTTTACTTTGACGCATATATTGCGGGGAACCCAAATGCTATTTTACGCAATGGGTTAAGAAATTATTTTGACTCAATATATCCGAATATTGGACTTCGTGATTTATAAAAAGCGGCTAACATGCAACATAAAGAATCATGTTATGCTTACGGATTAGTAATGTTCGCTTCTCACCAAAGTGAGAACAAGAACATCGGGCTACAACTATTAAACAAAACGTTCCCACAAGTGACGGAGTCGGTAATTGGGGTAAGAAATGAGGTTTTTAGATTGTTACGGGACTGTTGGACATTACGTAACCCTCGTCCCTTTGATGACGTTACAACACGCTGTCTTATCAACGGCCATAACGGTTATGTTCCACAAGACCAAGGATGGGAAGTAATCCTAGTAAAACCAGAATGCATGACTTGTTTCTGGACGTATGAATTACGTGTCTTTATTGCCTTTGCTGAACGACTTGTGTACTAGCTAGAATTATCTTCATAACCATCTTGTATCAAATTTATTGTGTGCTATATTTCATGCTATATGTAAAATAAGCGGTATTGTAAGTTTGTAAAATATTGTGTAAAAGTTTGAACGCGAAATATTATTATAATCAGTTTTTCATATAGAATTGTAGTAGTTGAATTGTATATTAGCTACTAAGTATGAACTTAACGGGTAGGTACTACCCGAATTTAAGCTTATAAAACGCTAATATGAAGAAAAAGCTTTTATAAATGAGTTCATATTATGCTACGAAATACTATTAACTACTCTTAATATTCTGTATGATTAACTTGTTTCATTTGACTATTTTGAAGGAAATGGCACCGACTACTCGACACACCGTGAATATGAATGAAGAGGAATTCCGTACTTTTCTAGCTTCAAACATAGCCGCAGTACAGGCTGCGCTACATACCAACAATAACCTTGGATCTCGCAGTACAGGAAATCGTGTAGGATGCACCTACAAAGAATTCACTGCCTGCAAACCTTTGGAATTTGTTGGAACCGAAGGACCGATCGGATTGAAACGGTGGACCGAGAAGGTCGAATCGGTGTTTGCCATAAGTAAGTGTACTGAAGAGGACAAAGTGAAGTACGCTACGCATACCTTCACAGGTTCTGCGTTAACATGGTGGAATACCTATCTAGAGCAAGTGGGACAAGACGATGCGTACGCACTACCGTGGTCAGCATTCAAGCACTTGATGAACGAGAAGTACCGTCCCAGAACCGAGGTCAATAAGCTCAAGACAGAACTTAGAGGGTTACGAACCCAAGGATTTGATATTACCACGTACGAAAGACGATTCACAGAATTGTGCCTATTGTGTCCGGGAGCATTTGAAGATGAGGAAGAGAAGATCGACGCGTTTGTGAAAGGATTACCAGAAAGAATCCAAGAAGATATAAGTTCACACGAGCCCGCCTCCATACAACAGGCATGTAGAATGGCTCACAAACTAGTGAACCAGAATGAAGAAAGAATTAAAGAACAGACTGCTGAAGAGGCCAATGTGAAGCAAGTCAAAAGAAAGTGGGAGGAAAACGGTGATAAGAATCACCAATACAACAACAACAGCAATTACAACAATAATCGCAACAATTATCCCAACAATCGCAACATCAATCGCAACTACAACAAACGGCCCAACAACAACAACAACAACAACAACAACAACAACAACAACAACAACAGCAACTACAACAATCATCCCAACAACAATAATAACCGCAACAACAACAATAATCAGAAGCAGCTATGCCAAAGGTGTGAAAAGTATCACTCGGGGTTCTGCACCAAATTTTGCAACAAGTGTAAAAGAAATGGTCATAGCGCGGTGAAGTGTGAGGTCTACGGACCAGGGGTTAATATAACGAAAGGAACAAATGGTGTCGGAACGAGTAATGGCGGAGCAAATAGCGTCAGAGCAAGTTATGCCAATGTAGTTTGTTATAAATGTGGAAAACCGGGCCACATTATTAGAAATTGCCCGAACCAGGAGAACACGAATGGACAAGGCCGCGGAAGAGTTTTCAATATTAATGCGGCAGAGGCACAAGAAGACCCAGAGCTTGTTACGGGTACGTTTCTTATTGACAATAAATCTGCTTACGTTTTATTTGATTCGGGTGCGGATAGAAGCTATATGAGTAGAGATTTTTGTGCTAAATTAAGTTGTCCATTGACGCCTTTGGATAGTAAATTTTTACTCGAATTAGCAAATGGTAAATTAATTTCAGCAGATAATATATGTCGGAATCGAGAAATTAAACTGGTTAGCGAAACATTTAAGATTGATTTGATACCAGTAGAGTTAGGGAGTTTTGATGTGATAATCGGTATGGACTGGTTGAAAGAAGTGAAAGCAGAGATCGTTTGTTACAAAAATGCAATTCGCATTATACGAGAAAAAGGAAAACCCTTAATGGTGTACGGAGAAAAGGGCAACACGAAGCTACATCTTATTAGTAATTTGAAGGCACAAAAACTAATAAGAAAAGGTTGCTATGCTGTTCTAGCACACGTCGAGAAAGTACAAACTGAAGAAAAGAGCATCAATGATGTTCCCATTGCAAAAGAATTTCCCGATGTATTTCCGAAAGAATTACCGGGATTACCCCCACATCGATCCGTTGAATTTCAAATAGATCTTGTACCAGGAGCTGCACCAATAGCTCGTGCTCCTTACAGACTCGCACCCAGCGAGATGAAAGAACTGCAAAGCCAATTACAAGAACTTTTAGAACGTGGTTTCATTCAACCAAGCACATCACCGTGGGGAGCTCCTGTTTTGTTTGTCAAGAAGAAAGATGGTACATTCAGGTTGTGTATCAACTACCGAGAGTTGAACAAACTTACCATCAAGAACCGCTACCCACTACCGAGAATCGAGGACTTATTTGATCAACTACAAGGCTCGTCTGTTTATTCAAAGATTGACTTACGTTCCGGGTATCATCAAATGCGGGTGAAAGAAGATGATATTCCAAAGACTGCTTTCAGAACACGTTACGGTCATTACGAGTTTATGGTCATGCCATTTGGTTTAACTAATGCACCAGCTGTGTTCATGGACCTTATGAACCGAGTGTGTGGACCATACCTTGACAAGTTTGTCATTGTTTTCATTGATGACATACTTATTTACTCAAAGAATGACCAAGAACACGGTGAACATTTGAGAAAGGTGTTAGAAGTATTGAGGAAGGAAGAATTGTACGCTAAGTTTTCAAAGTGTGCATTTTGGTTGGAAGAAGTTCAATTCCTCGGTCACATAGTGAACAAAGAAGGTATTAAGGTGGATCCGGCAAAGATAGAAACTGTTGAAAAGTGGGAAACCCCGAAAACTCCGAAACACATACGCCAGTTTTTAGGACTAGCTGGTTACTACAGAAGGTTCATCCAACACTTTTCCAGAATAGCAAAACCCTTGACTGCATTAACGCATAAAGGGAATAAATTTGAATGGAATGATGAACAAGAGAAAGCGTTTCAGTTATTGAAGAAAAAGCTAACTACGGCACCTATATTGTCATTGCCTGAAGGGAATGATGATTTTGTGATTTATTGTGACGCATCAAAGCAAGGTCTCGGTTGTGTATTAATGCAACGAACGAAGGTGATTGCTTATGCGTCTAGACAATTAAAGATTCACGAACAAAATTATACGACGCATGATTTGGAATTAGGCGCTGTTGTTTTTGCATTAAAGACTTGGAGGCACTACTTATATGGGGTCAAAAGTATTATATATACCGACCACAAAAGTCTTCAACACATATTTAATCAGAAACAACTGAATATGAGGCAGCGTAGGTGGATTGAATTGTTGAATAATTACGACTTTGAGATTCGTTATCACCCGGGAAAGGCAAATATGGTAGCCGATGCCTTGAGCAGGAAGGACAGAGAACCCATTCGAGTAAAATCTATGAATATAATGATTCATAATAACCTTACTACTCAAATAAAGGAGGCGCAACAAGGAGTTTTAAAAGAGGGAAATTTAAAGGATGAAATACCCAAAGGATCGGAGAAGCATCTTAATATTCGGGAAGACGGAACCCGGTATAGGGCTGAAAGGATTTGGGTACCAAAATTTGGAGATATGAGAGAAATGATACTTAGAGAAGCTCATAAAACCAGATACTCAATACAACCTGGAACGGGGAAGATGTACAAGGATCTCAAGAAACATTTTTGGTGGCCGGGTATGAAAGTCGATGTTGCTAAATATGTAGGAGAATGTTTGACGTGTTCTATGGTCAAAGCTGAGCATCAGAAACCATCAGGTCTACTTCAACAACCCGAAATCCCGGAATGGAAATGGGAAAACATTACCATGGATTTCATCACTAAATTGCCAAGGACTGCAAGTGGTTTTGATACTATTTGGGTAATAGTTGATCGTCTCACCAAATCAGCACACTTCCTGCCAATAAGAGAAGATGACAAGATGGAGAAGTTAGCACGACTGTATTTGAAGGAAGTCATCTCCAGACATGGAATACCAATCTCTATTATCTCTGATAGGGATGGTAGATTTATTTCAAGATTCTGGCAAACATTACAGCAAGCATTAGGAACTCGTCTAGACATGAGTACTGCCTATCATCCACAAACTGATGGGCAGAGCGAAAGGACGATACAAACGCTTGAAGACATGCTACGAGAATGTGTTATTGATTTCGGAAACAGTTGGGATCGACATCTACCGTTAGCAGAATTTTCCTACAACAACAGCTACCATTCAAGCATTGAGATGACGCCATTTGAAGCACTTTATGGTAGAAAGTGCAGGTCTCCGATTTGTTGGAGTGAAGTGGGGGATAGACAAATTACGGGTCCGGAGATTATACAAGAAACTACCGAGAAGATCATCCAAATTCAACAACGGTTGAAAACCGCCCAAAGTCGACAAAAGAGCTACGCTGACATTAAAAGAAAAGATATAGAATTTGAAATTGGAGAGATGGTCATGCTTAAAGTTGCACCTTGGAAAGGCGTTGTTCGATTTGATAAACGAGGGAAATTAAATCCAAGGTATATTGGACCATTCAAGATTATTGATCGTGTCGGACCAGTAGCTTACCGACTTGAGTTACCTCAACAACTCGCGGCTGTACATAACACTTTCCACGTCTCGAATTTGAAGAAATGTTTTGCTAAAGAAGATCTCACTATTCCGTTAGATGAAATCCAAATCAACGAAAAACTTCAATTCATCGAAGAACCCGTCGAAATAATGGATCGTGAGGTTAAAAGACTTAAGCAAAACAAGATACCAATTGTTAAGGTTCGATGGAATGCTCGTAGAGGACCCGAGTTCACCTGGGAGCATGAAGATCAGATGAAGAAGAAATAACCGCATCTATTTCCAGAAGATTTGTCAACACCTTCAACAGCTTAAAATTTCGGGACGAAATTTATTTAACGGGTAGGTACTGTAGTGACCCGAACTTTTCCATGTTTATATATATTAATTGAGATTGATATTTACATGATTAAATGTTTCCAACATGTTAAGCAATCAAACTTGTTAAGACTTGATTAATTGAAATATGTTTCATATAAACAATTGACTACCCAAGTTGACCGGTGATTCACGAACGTTAAAACTTGTAAAAACGACATGACGATATATATATGGATATACATATGGTTAACATGAGATTATGATAAGTAAGTATCTCCATAAGTATATTAACAATGAGTTATATACATATAAACAAGACTACTAACTTAAGGATTTCGAAACGAGACATATATGTAACGATTATCGTTGTAACGACATTTAAATGTATATATATCATATTAAGATATATTAATATATCATAATATCATGATAATATAATAATTTAACATCTCATTAGATATAATAAACAATGGGTTAACAAGATTAATTGAGATCGTTAACTTAAAGGTTTCAAAACAACACTTACATGTAACGACAAACGATGACTTAACGACTCAGTTAAAATGTATATACATGTAGTGTATTTAGATGTATTAAAATACTTTTGGAAGACTTCAAGACATATATCAAAACACTCATACTTAACGAAAATGGTTACAGTTACTTTCCCATTCTTTTCTTTCATCAAGAATTCTAGTCGTATTCTTACCCGTATTATACACAGCTTCAAAACGTACTTACTATGGGTATATACCAATAGGAACTAGCATGGGATTCCACTCTTGATTATGTCATGTATGACTAATCAATTTTAACTTCTACCATGAGCTAGTCAACTAACTAGAACTCCTTTTAACCCCACTCACCACTCACCAATTACCACTCATCATTCACTCCATTTCACTTCCAATTCTCTTTCTAATTCTCTCTCAACACACACACACACACACACTATTATGAACGTATTTTTCCAGTAGTTAATCATCATCTTCATCAAAAATCACTTCAAGAATCAAGCTATAATCATCATAGGAAGAACACTTCAAGAACACTTCAAAAATCCCTTCAAGTTTACTAATTTACTTCCAAGCTTTCTAATCCATTCCAAGTAATCATCTAAGATCAAGAAACCTTTGTTATATACAGTAGGTTATCTTTCTTATTCAAGGTAATATTCATATTCAAACTTTGATTCAATTTCTATAACTATAAACTATCTTAATTCGAGTAAAAATCTTACTTGAACTTGTTTTTGTGTCATGATCCTACTTCAAGAACTTTCAAGCCATCCAAGATCCTTTGAAGCTAGATCATTTCTTGTCACTTCCAGTAGGTTTACCTACTAAACTTGAGGTAGTAATGATGTTCATAACATCATTCGATTCATATATATAAAACTATCTTATTCGAAGGTTTAAACTCGTAATCACTAGAACATAGTTTAGTTAATTCTAAACTTGTTCGCAAACAAAAGTTAATCCTTCTAAATTGACTTTTAAAATTAACTAAACACATGTTCTATATCTATATGATATGCTAACTTAATGATTTAAAACCTGGAAACACGAAAAACACCGTAAAACCGGATTTACGCCGTCGTAGTAACACCGCGGGCTGTTTTGGGTTAGTTAATTAAAAACTATGATAAACTTTGATTTAAAAGTTGTTATTCTGAGAAAATGATTTTTATTATGAACATGAAACTATATCCAAAAATTATGGTTAAACTCAAAGTGGAAGTATGTTTTCTAAAATGGTCATCTAGACGTCGTTCTTTCGACTGAAATGACTACCTTTACAAAAATGACTTGTAACTTATTTTTCCGACTATAAACCTATACTTTTTCTGTTTAGATTCATAAAATAGAGTTCAATATAAAACCATAGCAATTTGATTCACTCAAAACGGATTTAAAATGAAGAAGTTATGGGTAAAACAAGATTGGATAATTTTTCTCATGTTAGCTACGTGAAAATTGGTAACAAATCTATTCCAACCATAACTTAATCAACTTGTATTGTATATTATGTAATCTTGAGATACCATAGACACGTATACAATATTTTGACCTATCATGTCGACACATTTATATATATTTCGGAACAACCATAGACACTCTATATGTGAATGTTGGAGTTAGCTATACAGGGTTGAGGTTGATTCCAAAATATATATAGTTTGAGTTGTGATCAATACTGAGATACGTATACACTGGGTCGTGGATTGATTCAAGATAATATTTATCGATTTATTTCTGTACATCTAACTGTGGACAACTAGTTGTAGGTTACTAACGAGGACAGCTGACTTAATAAACTTAAAACATCAAAATATATTAAAAGTGTTGTAAATATATTTTGAACATACTTTAATATACATGTATATATTGTTATAGGTTCGTGAATCAACAGTGGCCAAGTCTTACTTCTCGACGAAGTAAAAATCTGTGAAAGTGAGTTATAGTCCCACTTTTAAAATCTAATATTTTGGGATGAGAATACATGCAGGTTTTATAAATGATTTACAAAATAGACACAAGTACGTGAAACTACATTCTATGGTTGAATTATCGAAATCGAATATGCCCCTTTTTATTAAGTCTGGTAATCTAAGAATTAGGGAACAGACACCCTAATTGACGCGAATCTTAAAGATAGATCTATTGGGCCTAACAAACCCCATCCAAAGTACCGGATGCTTTAGTACTTCGAAATTTATATCATATCCGAAGGGTGTCCCGGAATGATGGGGATATTCTTATATATGCATCTTGTTAATGTCGGTTACCAGGTGTTCACCATATGAATGATTTTTATCTCTATGTATGAGATGTGTATTGAAATATGAAATCTTGTGGTCTATTGTTACGATTTGATATATATAGGTTTAACCTATAACTCACCAACATTTTTGTTGACGTTTAAAGCATGTTTATTCTCAGGTGAATATTAAGAGCTTCCGCTGTTGCATACTAAAATAAGGACAAGATTTGGAGTCCATGTTTGTATGATATTGTGTAAAAACTGCATTCAAGAAACTGATTTCGATGTAACATATTTGTATTGTAAACCATTATGTAATGGTCGTGTGTAAACAGGATATTTTAGATTATCATTATTTGATAATCTACATAAAGCTTTTTAAACCTTTATTTATGAAATAAAGGTTATGGTTTGTTTTAAAATGAATGCAGTCTTTGAACGAGACAATTAATATGGAATGTTTTTAATCAATAAGAACGAGACATTTCAACGCTGTTTTCAGAGTCGGAGGAACTTGGTCGATTCGTAGAGGCCATCTTACGCGATCACAGAAAAGATTTTTGGTATGAAAAGTTTAGTGACAGCAAATGATAGTTGGATGGTATTCTCAGTACATAATATGCATATATATATATATATATATATATATATATATATATATATATATATATATATATATATATATATATATATATATATATATAGTACCAGGATTTCTTGAATTACAGTGCAATTTACGGAAGATAACAGGCAAAATTTATCGTAATAGATACGCTAAGATATGAATTTGTCTATACACTATCTATGCAATAAAGGCAGTAGGACGTGTCTAGACTTAGGAATGATAAGCAGGTAATTTTCGACACGAAATGATAAGCAAAACTTTTGACATGCAGACACGGTCAAAGTCCAGACCCACTAATGCATCTAAACATCTATCAGTTAGACACACTAATGCAAGACCTGGTTCGCTAAGACCACCGCTCTGATACCACATGTCACACCCCGTCCTAATCCATCTGGACGAAGTCACCAACATCTGGTTCCATTGCGATGATCGACTCCAAATAATGTCTTTACAATGAGCAAATGCACAGCGGAAGATTTCTTTCATACTTGAGAATAAACATGCTTTCAAGTGTCAACCAAAAGGTTGGTGAGTTCATAAGTTTATCATAAAACAATAAAATTCATCATTTTGATAGACCACAAGATTTAAATGTTGCATGGTACAAATGGGCCCGAATCCTATACCCACCTGTAATGTACATGCTATATCTTTTAAATACAGTACATCTTTCAAGTGTACGAAACCATTTTCGTAAATCATAGTAACCGTATACATATCTTGTGCACAAAAATAACATACACATAACCTGTGTATAAAATCATTCTCTCGATATATAACATTCACATCAACTGGTGGCAATTATCATGTCCACATAATTCAATGGTGGCAATTATCATGTTCACATAATTCAATGTTGGCAATTATCATGTCCACATAATTCAATGGTGGCAATTATCATGTCCACATAATTCAATAATAATCCGCAGAACTTATGTCTGCATAATAATTCATTCGAGGAATGTTTTGCTTGTGTCTATCTCGTCAAACATTTATAAAAGCATTTCATGTATTCGCAGTTCAAAATGTATTTCAAAAGAATTTAATAAAGCAGTTGTAAAAGTAGCGCATGTATTCTCAGTCCCAAAAATGTAAAGAGTAAAAGGGAGCAAATGAACTCACCAAACTGTATTTTGTAGTAAAAATACATATGACGATATTGTACAATGCAGGGTTGGCCTCAGATTCACGAACCTAAATCAATTATATATATTAAAACATGTAATCTTAATCGAATATATTTATATATTATTATTAGTAATGTAATTTATATATATAGTAATCTAATACGTTTTATTTATATATATTTTCATTTTATATATATAGGGATATTAATATAGTTTAAGTTATGTGTTTTAAATATGTATTTATATACATAATCTTTATTTTCATGTTTATATCTGTAACAACGTCATTAAAACTTTTTATTTTCATAGTCGTAATTATTTTAATAATAATAATGATATTAACGACAATAATACTTATAATACCTAATGCTAATACTTATTAATGATAATAATAATGATCATATAACTACAATACTTAATAATAATAATAACAATAATAAAAATAAAAATAATAAAAATAATAATGGTAATAGTAATAGTAATAATAATAATAATAATAATAATAATAATAATAATAATAATAATAATAATAATAACAATGAGAGTAATAATAATACTACCTCACAAGAAAAAGCTCCAAAAAGAATAAGTGCCCATGCCCAAACCCATGACCTCTCGTTCGACGTAAACATACCCAACCACTGAACCATTGTCACTTTTCTTATCTAATTACAATTTTTATTTCTTTTAACACGATTTGTGTTTTCATCTTTTCCACTACTATCACCACAATCATCAATCTCACTTATCTTCCATCATCATCATATAATTAGGATAGAGAACGAATATATGTTGCAGCAACATTAGAGCAATATTACAATTGTATCATTTTTTACGCCATACCTCTTATCATATATAATCATCATCTTTTATCAATTGCGTACAGGAAAGAAAACCAAAGTAGCATCCATGTTAACTTTTTACGGCCCACTTAGATCTCAATAACAATTAACCCAATAAACAATCTCGTGACCCGTTTTCTTGATCTAGCAATTTTATAAACTTCTAATTCTTTGGATTAAAAAGAATAATTAAAAAAAATATATGAAAAGGGCCTCCTTTACATCTGTCTTCGTCGACAGTATAATTCACAATGACCCTACAAGTTTTATATTTAATTGGTTCACCTTTGCCCACATTTGCCAATCGTCAAACCCAATTAATAGGTGGTTCCACTTCATTCTTCTTATTGTTTATACGTTCATGACTCAAGCAAACAAACCCACACACTCTTTTCTTGTTTTATCGCGTCGAACAAATAGAAAGAAAACTGCAAAAGGTTGCAGCATGTACACGGGTTCCATGGCAATAGAGAACAAGAAGAGAAAGAAAAAAAATATAGCAAAGATGACGAACAGTGATGGGTTCTTGGGTTGGTTAATGAAACAGCCACAATAACATTCGTGTGGCATTCAGTGGGTTCGAACAAAACAGTAAAATATATGGTAGCGGTAGACAAAAGGGTTGCAGGTTATTAATGGCGTTTTTTCTTGGGTGGTTTCATCAAGTATTCGCAGTAGCAAATAACGAAAACCATGGTTTTTGAAGAAAGAAAAAAAATGTGATCGATGTGGGTTTGTCTCCGGTTGTTATCCCTGACTAGTTGATCGAAAGAAAAAAAAATAGCAAAACAAAATATAGTTGTGGTTCCTGGGTGGCAAGGGTGACGGTATTGGGGAATTTTGGTGATAGTTTGATCATGATGAGACTATGGTGATGATCCGGTGCATCTAGGGTGGTGGTCGATTGGTGAAAATGAAGTGGGTGTGATTATGCATATGTAAATGTATGTCGTGTATGTGAAGAAAAAGGGTTGGTGATAATTAGATAAAGATGATTGAATATCAAGTTTAAAACTAAAAACAAAAGTACAAAACCAAGAAAACAAAAGTGGTGAGAGTGTCGATCATCCAGTAAGTGGGTTTATGGGACTTGGGGGTTTTGGACTGAGCAAGTAAACGAAAAGAAGAAAAAAAAAAATAAATAAATATGATGGCAGTGGTGAACCGAAGGAGAAAGGTGGAGAATTTAGTTTCACGATGGTTATTAAATGTAGGAATATGAAGTTCAAATGTGATCAAGAGTGTGGTGTGTGTGTGTGTGATTGATCGAAGAGTGAGAGATATGTGTGATTTTCGTTGCCAGAAGCAAAGAGTGAAGTATGATGGTGTTTGATTACATTCATGCCATATATTCCATCCATATATAATTATAATAAATTTATAATAATAGAATAATAAATATCACAAGTTCAATAATCAAGTTGAAATGGAGCAGGTATAAGGATTCGGTTGATTGGCATATGACACATATATGCATACAAGCACATTAATTAAATATTAATATAATAATAATTATAATATAAATTAAAATTAAAACGTGTGATTAAGTTAGCCGTCGTCTACTATTTCATTCACGGACTATTATTTCGTACTCCGTTGCTACTCAGTGGTGAATCAAAGTACTCCCAGAAATTCCAAATTTTTATTTTAACTATATTTATTTATTTTAGTCGTTATGGTATAAAATTTGGTTATTAATTACTAAATAAAAATTACATCAACTGTCCCTCTCATTTATGGGTGAAATATAAAAAAGTGTTAAAATTTATTAATTAGCTTCTAAATATATTTTTAATAAACCTAAAATTTATAGAACTCATTTCCGTATCACCGTTTATTTTAAAATTACATAAGTTTGAATCTAACTTGCTTAATATCAATCGAAACATCAAACGAGTATTAAAATCATTTAATATTTATTTTTAATATACTTTATTTATATATAGAGATATATTTTAAATAATAATTATTTTAATATCCTATTTTTATTTTATTAATTTTTAATAACAACAACATATAATACTTCAAATTTATATTTTGAATTATTATTTATATATACATACACACATATCTATTTACAATTAATTGTTCGTGAATCGTCGAGAGCAGTCGAAGGTCAAATGATTTCATAACATAGTTCCAAGATTTTGAAATTCAATTTAATAGACTTTGCTTATCATGTCGAAACCATATAGAGATTTAGTTTAAACTTGGTCGGAAATTCCCGGGTCGTTACAATATTCACGTGCATAGTTGACTTGTAATTTTTGGTCCGTTGACTCGTACGTTGTCACTCGACTTATGTCCCGGTTCCGATTTCTCGAATGCATTTTCGTACGCTTAGAAAACTAGTACTTTTCGTTACGCGACGTGTACATTTATCAAAAATTATACTTAATCATTGATAAACTATGTCACTCGAAGTGTAGCTTCAATCAATTAAGTGTTTTGATTATTTGCTTCTATAAATCATCGTCTCGTAGTATATACATATACATATATACATTTTAATTTTAAAATAGTGTTTTACTGTAGCAAAGTTACTGTAGCAAAGTTTTTTTACTGTAGCAAATAGTGATTTTCTAAAACACTGTAGCTTTTCGGGTACTGTAGAAATTCGAAAATACTGTAGCAAATTAGTGTTCTACTGGTTCATCTTAAACGTTTTAGTTAACTTATCTAAATATCAATCGAATCAATAATCGAATGTTACTATCATTTACTAAATAACTTGAAATCATATATATATATATATATATATATATATATATATATATATATATATATATATATATATATATATATACATTAAGTTATATATATATTGTTCGTGAATCTTCGAGAACAGTCAAAGAATAATTGATTACATGAATATACTTCCAAAACTTGAGACTCAACATTACAGACTTTGATTATCGTGACGAAAACATTAAATCATTTTAAAGATAAAGTTTAAATTTGGTCAGAAATTTCCGGGTCGTCACAGGTTAGTTATAGAATATTGGTGTTGATGTGGCGCTGATGTGGAAGGTTAAGAGGATGAATAGTTTAGTTACGATAGGGAGTGGCCTAAGATCAACTGCATCCTGTTTTACTAAATTCACCACAGAGAACACAACATCTACCACTAAAGGCGCTAACAGACTCGAATACTGTGACACTACTTTACTATAAAGTGAAGTTAAAGCAGATTTAATCAAACTCTCATGATCAGATAACTCTACGGGAAGTGACATAGTAGTAAGCACATCAATCGATTTCTCCAAAACCTAGTCTATGCAAGGAATCTGATATAACAGTAGAATGAATTGAATACCTACATTGCCTCATAACATAAATTTTATTTTATTTTATCAAGCCATGGCTTGTTTATACAGACTTACTATAAAATATGATGGAGACATCATACTCATAATCATATTAAATATGCATATGTTTGTATACAAGCGGAAAGTAAGGTCTGGCATTGTTTTAGAAGTGCGCCTACGATGACCACGACGGTAGTGTATAGGTGCGTGTATATTTGTATTTGTGTATATTATGTAAATGATGTTAGTTAGAGGGCTTTCTTGTAATTAGTCTATTTTAAGTTTTTGTCTGTTAATTAAGCAGTCGGCTTTTCACGAGCACCGTTAGGACTAGTCTAATGAGTAAATAACTAGTGAAATGACCCGTGATACCACAAGTTTGTTTAAACGAAACTGTTTAATGATATATTTTAGGTATTAAGTGAATATAAACGCTAAAGTCATTTAGTTTAATGACTCAACGGATTCCGACTAAGAAACTTCTCGCTGTTTTTACAAATACATTGATGTAATTAACTAGGTCGGAATAAATGAACTACATTTATTCTCTCACCACATCTTCCAATTTTCATCACGATTATCATTTTCCTTGTCATAAAAGTCTACATTAGAACCTTTTATTGAGACGTGTATTTCGTATACATATATAACGTAATTAATCTCGTAAATAGTGCTCATATTTGAATTTGAATAATAATATAATAGTAATTAATAATTAATGAGATGAATTTTTTTTCCCGAAAAATATGAAATAAATAAATAGATTTAATTTAATTGGTTATTAATAATTAGATTAATGACATCATCTTAAGGGCTTATATTTTTTTGTTTTACCTTTTAATTTTTTCTTAATAAAGGAATTGGTCTAATAATGGCATCATTATTGTACAATTTTAATAGAAACTATAGATATATTGCAAATTCTGTTTTATTTGTGATGGTATCAATTATCATAGCAATTTTTTTGTCGGTGAATAGGAGTGTCAGTGGTCCAGACGCAATGGCGAAATCCACTCACCCGATCATTTTCTTGATTTTTTTATCTATCTTTCCAACTTTCTTTCTTTCTTTCTTTCTTTCTTTCATCCTTTCAAATTTCGAACAGTTATTTTTAATAACTTCTAATAACTTTCACTTGACGAAGAAAATTGCTTCTCGGTTCTCATATATTCTTTTTCCAACATGACGCAAAATGGTTTAATTCATCCAATAATAGAATGTGATATATTTGTCATTGATGAACTTTATCTTAATCAGAATGATACTTCAAATAATATCACTTATTCACTTCGGCAATATGATTATGATGATTTTGTCAAATAAAAGGCTGATGAACATGTAAAAGAGAAGGCTGATGAACATGTATGCTTAATGTTCGGTATGTGAATTCCAACATACTCACAGTTGCGTTTGATTACCTCTTAACTAAATGGTTCAGAACCATTCAACATTTGTTTTGAACCTATGAATGACATATGATGTTAAATGGTTCAACATACAGTGTTGAAACCATTCAAAGTTGATATACTCTGTTAACCATTACACGCCTAAATTTTAAGTAGGGTTAAAGCTATAAATAGGCTATATACTTTCATTTTTGTTCCAATGTTATATACTCAAAAAATATCAATGTAGGCGATATACTTTCAAAAAGTGTACTCATGTCAATAAAAATGACTTGCTACCGGCTAAACCGGTTAAAATGATTATGTGGATTTTTTTTCTTTTAAATATGACATTAAAAAAAAACCTGCAACTTGTTCTTCCATAAATAGGATATATACTTTCATTTTTGTTCTAATGTAGGTTATATACTCCAAAAAATACCAATGTAGGCTATATACTTTCAAAAAGTGTACTCATGTCAAAAAAACACAATTTTGGTGTCCTTCATGAAAACCGCTATTGTTCTTCATCGAATTGTGAAATCGTTATGAATTTTGAATCTTAATACTTCACAAAAGCTGTTAGTCGAGGCTATTGGCATCATTTTCAAGTAATTTGAAACTCCGATTAGATGATGATGATGATACGATGAAGATGATGATTTTAGCAGGTTTCTAAGCTTTGTTGGTATACATCGATACATCTTTAAGAGTATATAGCCTACACTGGTATTTTTCTGAGTACATAACCTACATTGGATCAAAAATGAAAGTATATAGCATATGTATGGCTTTAACCCTTTTAAGTAATATCTTCATTAAATTATTTCAAGCATTAAAGAACTATCTATCTATCTATACTTCTATATCTATACTATATATAATAACAAAGATGAAAATAGATCATCTTAAATAACAACAACTAATCATAGCCTTCCATTAACTTAATCCTAAATAATCTCAACCATTCATTTTCAAAAAACTTCCTAATGACATCATAATCATCACCTTGAATTGTTTGATTACCAAAACACCCTTCTAATCATATATTTATTTTAAGAATATAATAGATGTGAATTTGTAGTAATTGATTTAAGGTGTTTAATTTGAGCAAATTAAAATTAATTTAATTTCAAATTTCAAAACTAATTCAAAATTCAAACGTCCTTAATCACATTAATTCAAATTCAAATTACATTAATACTTGCTAAATAAGGTAGTTGACTTTTTTCTTTAATTAAATTGCAATTCAATTTATTTAATGCATAATTCTTTGCTAATTATGGTATTTTACAAGAAACCATTATATTATATACATTGAAATCATAGAGATGTGTACTTTATTCGTTTTTTAGGGTTTATTAATTTTTGTTTCCCTTAATACACTGCATGTATTTAGTATTGTCGATTAATGGATATAAAATTTTGGACTCTTGGAACATTGTATCACATAGATTTCAAACACTTTTCAGAATTAAGGGTTTCAGTTTTTTTTTTTTTTTTTTTTACGAATGAATCAAATGATGTATTTTGTATCATATAATCTGCATTATGTATTGTTTTTAATATTTTTAAAACACTAAATACATTTATTAAGAACTTAATTAATTGAAAAATATTAAGTAGTGATCTTGACTTTTTCTTTTTATTAAATCACAATTGAATTACATTAATGTGTATTGCTAGACTAATTTAGGTATAAAAAGGAAATTCCGTGTGTAGTAAATACAAATTCAAAATTACAATTACTACCTTTCCTTAAAATACGAATTTGAAAAATCAATGTTATTAAATATCAATCAAATTAATCAATCTTATGTGTATAATTAATGTGTAATTCAAAATCCAAATTCAAATTAACGAATTTATATTTCAAATAATTAGCGAAAAAATACTTTAATAATATTAATGCAATTTAATGCAATATATATAATTAATGTGTAACTCAAACTAATTACATATAATTAAGCCATTTCAAAAATAAATCAATCAACATTGATGATGGTGATAATATCAATTTGCCCATATTTTTTTGCTGAATAGGTCATATGTGTTGTGTGACGACCTGGAAATTTCCGACCAAATTTAAACTTAATCTTTATATAAATTCTACACGATAAGCAAAGTTTGGAACGGTGAGTCTCGAAAATGTTGGAACTATGTTTATATAATCAATTACCCTTTGACTGTGCCCGACGATTCACGAACATTTGTTTGTAAATAAATATGTAAAATATTATGCGATGTAATGAAGACTGTTATTATAAATATATATATATATATATATATATATATATATATATATATATATATATATATATATATATATATATATATATATATATATATATATATATATATGTATATAAATATTACTTGTAAATATATAAAATTATATTAAATCTATTGTTTAAAAAAAAATATATAATATATTTATTTTAGTAGTTAAACTTGCTATTTAAAACTATTTATATATAGAAAGAGAGTATATTAAAAATAAATGATTTTGAACTTGAATAGTAAACACTTGTTATACTCGGTTGGCATTTCGCTAGTGTTCATATAGATCTAATACGAGTTTATGAAGATTCAAAATAAAAGTTGAACTGTAAATCGATTACGAAGATTTTAGATTTGTTTAAAATATTTTTACCTTTTCAAGTTTAAATATTAGTACTCCGTACATATAAATTGGAACAGAAAATGAATATTTATCGAACTTTTTTGATCAGGTTTTAAACAGTAAATGACTGAAATAATTAAATGAACTTAATTTAAAAATTGGGGATTTTTTTTTCTAAAGACTTTTATACATTAACTGTTTAGCAAGAGACACGATATAATACCCCGTGATAGATGTCGGCAGTCTAATAGTTAAAGGAACCCGTGAATATGTAAATTATCATGGTCACACTATTCTTTATCTTACTCTAATATATTATATATATTTTAATATCACCACTTGTTTCCTGATTTTCGTAATTTATGGTTGACAAACAAGAACTTGGAAAGAATCCAATGTTATTATACTATCACATTTAGTTATCATGTTTTGTTTTCACTTGATTAGGATGATAGATATATATATATGATATATATACCCGTGCATATAATACCAATTACATAAAACCATCATCTTGCATTCCTCTTTCTGCAAAACACCATATCACCACCCTTACTAATGATTTCCAGTGGAGAAACACAACCAAACCAACACACTACAATTCACCATTGTGAATTCTTCAACGACACCACCACAAACGACGGCCACCATCCAACATCATGACAAACCACCTATCTCTCATCCTCTTCTCTCTCTCTCTCTTGAAAACCACCGTTAATAACCATGAAAAACCGCCACCTTGCACCTACAAGCGCCACCATCTTCACTATTATCACCATGAATGAAAAAAAATCACCACCTTCCATTATTATTATTTTCTTTCGATCAAACCCCCACTACCAAACCACCTTCGTGATGCAACTCCTCAAACCCATTTAACCAACACCTTTGAATCTCATCACAGTCGAAGACCGTCATCAAAACTACCAAAACAAATATTATGAACCACCTGTGGACACCCGGTAATCACCACTTGAAACCCTCTTTGAGCCATCACCCAAACCATTTTTGTTGCTACTATTGCCAGTTGATAGTCTGTGGTTATTACTCAAACGAGACCGTAAACAATCCATGACCACCGTAGACCACCACTATCGGTTAACCCATTTTTTTTGTGAAACCCACGTCACCACACCATTACAAACTGTTACCCCGTATGATATATTTTTTTTCTGTTTCCATGTCGAATCGCCACGATCCAAAACAGTCACACTCGATCATGGTTTCATTTTTTTTCTTGCTAACCGCTACTGTTTCGGTATTAATCACTGCACAAACCACCACATCACCATCTTATCATCCTCGGTTCATCAACCATAAGTTTTTGCTACTACCATGATGTTTTCTATATATTTGGATCGAAGACCCAACAAACTACTACACTTATAACCCTTTCTGTTTCAAACGAAGATCACTAAAATCACACAGGTTGCTGCCACGTTACCGTTTTATGTTCTTTTCGATCACCATCATTAAAACTGATAACTGTCGCTACTACGGCTTCCTTTCTGTTTCAATTCAACGACACAATCATCTGTTTCCACCGTGTTTCTGTTTTGTTCAATTACTATCGACTGCTGCTACTGCTATTTTCGAATTCCAGCTGCTACTGCTACTCGATACAGCTACTACTAGCTGTTTCTTTTAATTATGTTTTCCTGTTTCTGCAATTGTTTTGATGGAAGTCGATGATGAAGATACAATATTGTTATCAAGTTGGTGATGATACAGTAATATTAAAGATGATGATGATGATCAAAAAGATGATGATTAATGGACTACAAAAGTGATGGTTATGACTAATGATGATGATTATGAAAGGTGAATGATGATGTTATTCCTTTATGTTCCTGGTTAAAAACCGAACCCACAAAAACTTTATTAATCACGATATACATATAATAAATCTAAAACGATTTGGACTGGATTGATTTATCAACTTGGGCCGTAATTCTATGGTGTTAGTTATTGGGCCGTTATCTGTTAGTTGGGCCAAAACATTGTTGGGCCGTGAACTTGATTGCAGACTTGGGCCGCCGAAGTAAAGGGGTTAAATAAATAGAACGAACTAATTAAAATAGAAAAATAGAGATGGAGAGATGGTGGATAGTGTTGGGTTTAAGCGGGATGTCGCGGGTTCGAGCCCGGGCAGTGGCATTTTATTTTTAAGAGCTCCTTTCTTCAAAGGTTGTACTTTGTTATTTTATTACCATTATTATTGTTATTATTATTAGTTATCATTTATTATTATTATCATGATTATAATTACAATTATGATTATTATTATTATTATGACTAAGATTATTATCATTACTAGTAATATCATTTTTATTAATATTATTATTATTATCACATCATTATTATTAATATAAGTATAAGTATTATTATTATTAATGTTATCATTATTAGAGATACAATTATTATTATTATTATTATTATTATTATTATTATTATTATTATTATTATTATTATTATTATTATTATTATTATTATTAGGAGTATCATCATTAGAAAAATTATTATTTTTTTAAAAGTAACATTAATATTTAAAATTATCATTTTTATTAAGTTTATCATTTTTATTAGAATTATCATTATTTTATCATTATTATTATTATTATCATTGTTTTAGTAATATTATAATAAACAAATGGTATTTATATAAAAAATATATATTTACATATATCCTAACTATATTAATATTACATATTGATTTAAATAAAATATTATTATTATAAAATATTAACTAAGTTATATATAATAAATAAATACCTTTTAATATAAGTATATATATATATATATATAATTATCTATAATATATAAAATAGGTATAATTAAACTATTTATTAATATAACATAACAAATTATAAAGTATATCAATATTAATATATAAAACTTGTTTAATTGTTATTATATGTGTTAATATATATATAATGATATAGGTTCGTGAATCCGAGACCAACCTTACACTTGTTCGATGACGTCATATGTATTTTTACTACAAAATACAGTATTGTGAGTTTCATTTGATTCCCTTTTTACTCTTTATATTTTTGGGCTGAGAATACATGCAAATGCTTTATTAAATGTTTTACAATATTTATATGCGTGAGTTTCATTATTCCCTTTTTATATATATTTTTGGGACTGAGAATACATGCGCAACTTTTATAACTGTTTTACGAAATAGACACAAGTAATCGAAACTACATTCTATGGTTGAATTATTAAACCGAATATACCCCTTTTTAGTCTGGTAATCTAAGAATTAGGGAACAGACACCCTAATTGACGCGAACTCTAAAGATAGATCTATCGGGCCCAACAAGCCCCATCCAAAGTACCGGATGCTTTAGTACTTCGAAATTTATATCATGTCCGAAGGAGGATCCCCGAATGATGGGGATATTCTTATATATGCATATTGTTAATGTCGGTTACCAGGTGTTCAATCCATATGAATGATATTTTTGTCTCTATGCATGGGACGTATGTTTATGAGAAATGGAAATCTGAAATCTTGTGGTCTATTAAAATGATGGAAACGATTGTTTAAGTTAAACTAATGAACTCACCAACCTTTTGGTTGACACTTTAAAGCATGTTTATTCTCAGGTACGAAAGAAATCTTCCGCTGTGTATTTGCTCATTTTATAGATATTACTTGGAGTCATTCATGGCATATTTCAAAAGACGTTGCATTCGAGTCGTCGAGTTCATCAATATTATTATCAAGTCAATTATAGTTGGATATATTATGAAATGGTATGCATGCCTGTCAACTTTCGATGTAATGAAAGTTTGTCTTTTCAAAAACGAATGCAATGTTTGTAAAATGTATCATATAGAGGTCAAGTACCTCGCGATGTAATCAACTGTTGTGAATCGTTTATAATCGATATAGACTTCATCTGGATGGATTAGGATGGGTCTTCACAGTTGGTATCAGAGCGGTGGTCTTAGCGAACCAGGTCTTGCATTAGTGAGTCTAACTGATAGTCGTTAGAATGCATTAATGAGTCTGGACTTCGACCGTGTCTGCATGTCAAAAGTTTTGCTTATCATTTAGTGTTAAAAAAATTATTTGCTTATAATCCTTAAAGTCTAAGACACGTCTTACTGCCTTTATTGCATAGACAGTGTATAGTTAAATTCATATCTTAGCGTATCTATTATTGTTACCTTTGCCTGACAGCTTCCATAGATTCCTCCGTAACTTATGGGATTTTAGTATTATATATGCATATGTAAATTATGTATTGCAGAGTACTAATCTATATCCTATAATCTATTTCTTATCGAAAAGTCCTTCATCTGATCGTACGAGATAAATCCCTCAACCAGTTCGAATTCCTCGGATCCCGACAGCTATTCCGATATGGAGTTTCACCTATCAGCGTCACCGGAATAAATCAACCAATCAGTCATCCCCAATTCATCTGATGGGTTCATAGTCGACTTAATCAATGGAGACGCGAAGAAGGCGATCCTTTCCACCAACCAAATTACCCTCTTGACGATGAACCAGAAGCACTTACCGGCGAACCCGTTCGAGACACCATTTTCTCTCATTTCCAGAGTATCTCGTCACAATTATATTCTATCCACAATTCTAAACCTTATTCATCCGCTCGTTCTGACCTACAATCATCCTGGAGTAATGAAAGAAGTCAACAAGCTTCGCGCTCGAGTAATAAATTTGGGAAATATGGTGCAAAACTTACCAGCTTCAGCAACATCACCAGCAACATCACCAGTACCACCAAAAACAAAGTTTCAACATAACACGTCTCAATATCTCATTATGTACCTCGAGCATAGTCATCGTTCTACGAATCGTTCTACATCATTTATCTTCGTTCGACATGGCGATTATGTAATCTCTAATGTTTTGGAGATTATATATATTCCTGTTCTAACGGTAAATCAAATGAGATTAATATCATATTAACTCATTAAATCCATAATTACATCTAAAGAAAATATATATGCAAGTATATTTTCATAAAGATTGTAATTAAAAATTCTTTTGTACAAACTGTTAATGGTGAAAATATTTTAACGGGTAGGTAACACCCAAAGAATATTTAGATTTCACATTAATAAATTACACTGTACATTCTTCGAATCAGATTCAATAGTCATTTACTATCCTACTTACATCCACCGATATACAAATCTGTTCACCACGAAATAACCATTTTCATTCAATTTCATATTTGGATTTTGATCTATCAGAATCCAACAAGTGGCATAATGAAGAAAACATTGGACAAGATAAAATTTGTTAGAAACAAACAAATTAACTATGAGAAATTTTGTTAAGAATCCACGCTAACGAAATCCTAGCTAACTGTTCCTAGCTAACTGTTAATTCCGTATTACATTTTATTTATCGCAATTTATTTATCGCAATTTAATTCTCGCAATTTTATTTATCGTCATTTGATTTCTGTTATTTACTTTACGCACTTTATTTATCGTCATTTAATTTCTATTTTTTATTTTACGCACTTTAAATATCGGGACACGTATACAAGGTTTTGACATATCATATCGACACATCTATATAAATTATTTGGAATAACCATAGATACTCTATATGCAGTAATGATCGAGTTCTCTATACAGGGTTGAGGTTGATTCTTCAATAATATATATAGTTTGAGTTGTGATCGAGTCTGAGACGTATACGGGTCACGACACGTATTAATTAATTCGAATATTATATTAAACTATATATGAATTATTGGACTGTCGACTGTGGACTATCGACTGTGGACTAATAACATTGGACAATTAAAATGAATTAAAATATTGATTATAACATATGAAACTAAACAATTCTTCAAGTTTGCCACTTGATTTCGTCTTAAACCTCATTTGTATCTTCACGATTACATTCTGCGTTCAAACCTTTCATGATTCTTGAAAACACCTCAATCGAGAGGATGAACCAACCGCACTTCATCTACGGAAGGAAAGATTTATGCATATAGTTATGCACCTGAGAAACTCTCGGCAACTGAGTAAAAGTTTGACACGTAGCCGCGTCAGATCCTTTGGCATTTATTAGCAAAAATGACTTTGCGATCCCTTTTCAAGGTAGCCAATTTTGTCACAGCTCCAGCAAGTCAACTTCGACTTTTCATTCGAAGTAGCCTTACTATAATCCTGATATATACGATTACCCTTTTGATACCGGAGAATTATTTTATATTCCACCATATTACCAGCAGACATACCAGCAACCTCGTTACTTCTTGGCTTAAATCTCTCTAACAAATCATTATATTTATTCATTGAAACCCTATCATATACTCACCCGCATCTTGTAACGAGAACTGCCATACCAATTACCGGGAATCAGCAATCAGTACTTTGAAAACTCACAGCATATCTACATCAACAGTTATATGTATGACATTTAACTCTTAGAATTATGATCTCTCCTTTTGGAATTCTGAAAAGCACTCAGTCACAAATCAATACTCTGAATGTTGAAAAAGCTGAATGAAGCAGCAGAAACCATAGACAACCATAAACGACCATAATCATCGAAAGTTTGATGATAAAGAATAGTATGTTAGAAAAGCTCAGAAAAGTTGGAACTGGAAAACGGATTGAGCTAACCACGAAGGAGACCGAGGATAAATACAAGGACCATACCATATATTCGAAGAATCCAGGTAATTCTGGATCCGATGAAACCTTCAAAGAATATCTTGCTCCAAAGTCATGTTAAAATCTTGCGAAAAATCTTTCTCCATCAACCACCGAACTTAGAAATTCCAAAATATCATCATCAATATCTTCGATATTTCTGAGGATATTTTCATAAATATTCTCGTTCGAAATTATATACCTCTTCGTGCTTCCTGTGTATCATTATATTGGAAACATTCAATAGAAAATTTAGTACCGAAAAGCAGATTATGCGAAACTATGAAGAAAGCCGTGGACAAATCACAAAGAATAAGTTTGACTTCAAAGAATCCAAATGATTCAATGTCTGCTAAAAAGTCTTTAGTGAATATCTTGCTCCTTACTCTAAACCCTTGCAGACAATAGTTTCTATCATCCTCTGATCTTAGATATTTCGAGATATTATCATATCTTTCATTATAAATATCCTCCATATTTCTGGAGATATTTTTATAACTATTCTTATCTGAAATCATTAATCTCTTCGTGCTATCAGTATTACATCATATAGAAACTGTTAGTTTCTATATTCTGTAAACTTTCGAGCTTAAAATATGAATGTTATTGAAGTAATGTTGGGAATTGATGCATGAGTTAGTATAATATAATGACACTTGATCAACGTGATTATATTACAGTAAGTCATGCTGAGTTTCTAATGGAACATGATGATTCACAGACCATAATGTCATCATGTGCCATGTTACATAACTCTTTTATTCTGCTTAACTTCTGAACATATCAAGAGCGTACATTCTTGATAGTTCTATTCTCAGTGATTTTGGTAATTTGACAAATCAAATCGTGCTATTACGCTCTTTCTTGTTTAGAACATTAAGTTCATTCGAAACTTCATACTTACAAATTCTGGACCGTTACTCGCTTTACTAAAGGACGGGAGGATAATAAAAAGGCAAAGAGCTCCAAAATATAAGAGAAAATATAAAGCCCAATAACAACACGGAGGTTACAAACCGTGGATATTAATAGGAATAGCAATATAAAGACATTGTATAATTAAGAATAGCATCACCCCAAGGTTATATTAAAACTAAACAGATTTTTCTGGTGAAAGATTGAAATAAAGGATGACAAAAATGATAATTAGGAAAATATTAGGGATTAGAACTAGACTAAGCATTTTCACAATTTTTTTTTTTTTTTTTTTTTTGATGTATGAACTAAGAAAGAAAGTATAGGAATGGTGAGTATAATGGAACGGAGGAGTTTAATTTATAATGGAAATATCAGACAGAGTAATCGAGGCAGATCACCGTATTTAATTATAGAGATTTTAATCTCCTTACTCGCCGAAGAATCAAATCTCTCAGATTTCAAAGATTTTCTTTAAATCCCTTGAATTCCGGAATTCAACCAAGACAATGTCAAAAGTTAATACGCACCTTATTTTCTAAATCCAAACGTGACTACATCAAAAGTTATGACGAATCTTTAATTTTCTCATTTCACTATTTTGTGATAGCTTCATTCGTGATCTTCGAATAACCAAATTGTTTTATCCATATTACTCGATGATGATAAAACTCTATTCATCAATTAATATTCGTCATGAAAACATTTTTATTGTTAGCCATGACCACCTCACTCAAATTTCGGGACGAAATTTCTTTAACGGGTAGGTACTGTGATGACCTGGAAATTTCTGACCAAATTTAAACTTAATCTTTATATAAATTCTACACGATAAGCAAAGTTTGTAACGGTGAGTCTCGAAAATGTTGGAACTATGTTTATATAATCAATTACCCTTTGACTGTGCCCGACGATTCACGAACATTTGTTTGTAAATAAATATGTAAAATATTATGCGATGTAATGAAGACTGTTATTATAAATATATAGATATATATATATATGTATATAAATATTACTTGTAAATATATAAAATTATATTAAATCTATTGTTTAAAAAATATATATATAATATATTTATTTTAGTAGTTAAACTTGCTATTTAAAACTATTTATATATAGAAAGAGAGTATATTAAAAATAAATGATTTCGAACTTGAATAGTAAACACTTGTTATACTCGGTTGGCATTTCGCTAGTGTTCATATAGATCTAATACGAGTTTATGAAGATTCAAAATAAAAGTTGAACTGTAAATCGATTACGAAGATTTTAGATTTGTTTAAAATATTTTTACCTTTTCAAGTTTAAATATTAGTACTCCGTACATATAAATTGGAACAGAAAATGAATATTTATTGAACTTTTTTGATCAGGTTTTAAATAGTAAATGACTGAAATAATTAAATGAACTTAATTTAAAAATTGGGGATTTTTTTTCAAAAGACTTTTATACATTAACTGTTTAGCAAGAGACACGATATAATACCCCGTGATAGATGTCGGCAGTCTAATAGTTAAAGGAACCCGTGAATATGTAAATTATCATGGTCACACTGTTCTTTATCTTACTCTAATATATTATATATATTTTAATATCACCACTTGTTTCCTGATTTCCGTAATTTATGGTTGACAAACAAGAACTTGGAAAGAATCCAATGTTATTATACTATCACATTTAGTTATCTTGTTTTGTTTTCACTTGATTAGGATGATAGATATATATATATGATATATATACCCGTGCATATAATACCAATTACATAAAACCATCATCTTGCATTCCTCTTTCTGCAAAACACCATATCACCACCCTTACTAATGATTTCCAGTCGAGAAACACAACCAAACCAACACACTACAACTCACCATTGTGAATTCTTCAACGACACCACCACAAACGACGGCCACCATCCAACATCATGACAAACCACCTATCTCTCATCCTCTTCTCTCTCTCTTGAAAACCACCATTAATAATCATGAAAAACCGCCACCTTGCACCTACAAGCGCCACCATCTTCACTATTATCACCATGAATGAAAAACAATCACCACCTTCCATTATTATTATTTTCTTTCGATCAAACTCCCACTACCAAACCACCTTCGTGATGCAACTCCTCAAACCCATTTAACCAACACCTTTGAATCTCATCACAGTCGAAGACCATCATCAAAACCACCAAAACAAATATTATGAACCACCTGTGGACACCCGGTAATCACCACTTGAAACCCTCTTTGAGCCATCACCCAAACCATTTTTGTTGCTACTATTGCCAGTTGATAGTCTGTGGTTATTACTCAAACGAGACCGTAAACAATCCATGACCATCGTAGACCACCACTATCGGTTAACCCATTTTTTTTGTGAAACCCACATCACCACACCATTACAAACTGTTACCCCGTATGATATATTTTTTTCTGTTTCCATGTCGAATCACCACGATCTAAAACAGTCACACTCGATCACGGTTTCATTTTTTTTTCTTGCTAACCGCTACTGTTTCGGTATTAATCACTGCACAAACCACCACATCACCATCTTATCATCCTCGGTTCATCAACCATAATTTTTTACTACTACCATGATGTTTTCTATATATTTGGATCGAAGACCCAACAAACTACTACACTTATAACCCTTTCTATTTCAAACGAAGATCACTAAAATCACACAGGTTGCTGCCACGTTACCGTTTTATGTTCTTTTCGATCACCATCATTAAAACTGATAACTGTCGCTGCTACGACTTCCTTTCTATTTCAATTCAACGACACAATCATCTGTTTCCACCGTGTTTCTGTTTTGTTCAATTACTATCGACTGCTGCTACTGCTATTTTCGAATTCCAGCTGCTACTGCTACTCGATACAGCTACTACTAGCTGTTTCTTTTAATTATGTTTTCCTGTTTCTGCAACTGTTTTGATGGAAGTCGATGATGAAGCTACAATATTGTTATCAAGTTGGTGATGATACAGTAATATTAAAGATGATGATGATGATCAAAAAGATGATGATTAATGGACTACAAAAGTGATGGTTATGACTAATGATGATGATTATGAAAGGTGAATGATGATGTTATTCCTTTATGTTCCTGGTTAAAAACCGAACCCACAAAAACTTTATTAATCACGATATACATATAATAAATCTAAAACGATTTGGACTGGATTGATTTATCAACTTGGGCCGTAATTCTATGGTGTTAGTTATTGGGCCATTATCTGTTAGTTGGGCCAAAACATTGTTGGGCTGTGAACTTGATTGCAGACTTGGGCCGCCGAAGTAAAGGGGTTAAATAAATAGAACGAACTAATTAAAATAGAAAAACAGAGATGGAGAGATGGTGGATAGTGTTGGGTTTAAGCGGGATGTCGCGGGTTTGAGCCCGGGCAGTGGCATTTTATTTTTAAGAGCTCCTTTCTTCAAAGGTTGTACTTTGTTATTTTATTACCATTATTATTGTTATTATTATTAGTTATCATTTATTATTATTATCATGATTATAATTACAATTATGATTATTATTATTATGACTAAGATTATTATCATTACTAGTAATATCATTTTTATTAATATTATTATTATTATCACATCATTATTATTAATATAAGTCTTATTATTATTAATGTTATCATTATTAGAGATACAATTATTATTATTATTATTATTATTATTATTATTATTATTATTATTATTATTATTATTATTATTATTATTAGGAGTATCATCATTAGAAAAATTATTATTTTTTTAAAAGTAACATTAATATTTAAAATTATCATTTTTATTAAGTTTATCATTTTTATTAGAATTATCATTATTTTATCATTATTATTATTATTATCATTGTTTTAGTAATATTATAATAAACAAATGGTATTTATATAAAAAATATATATTTACATATATCCTAACTATATTAATATTACATATTGATTTAAATAAAATATTATTATTATAAAATATTAACTAAGTTATATATAATAAATAAATACCTTTTAATATAATTATATATATATATATATAATTATCTATAATATATAAAATAGGTATAATTAAACTATTTATTAATATAACATAACAAATTATAAAGTATATCAATATTAATATATAAAACTTGTTTAATTGTTATTATATGTGTTAATATATATATATATATAATGATATAGGTTCGTGAATCCGAGACCAACCTTACACTTGTTCGATGACGTCATATGTATTTTTACTACAAAATACAGTATTGTGAGTTTCATTTGATTTCCTTTTTACTCTTTACATTTTTGGGCTGAGAATACATGCAAATGCTTTATTAAATGTTTTACAATATTTATATGCGTGAGTTTCATTATTCCCTTTTTATATATATTTTTGGGACTGAGAATACATGCGCAACTTTTATAACTGTTTTATGAAATAGACACAAGTAATCGAAACTACATTCTATGGTTGAATTATTAAACCGAATATACCCCTTTTTAGTCTGGTAATCTAAGAATTAGGGAACAGACACCCTAATTGACGCGAACTCTAAAGATAGATCTATCGGGCCCAACAAGCCCCATCCAAAGTACCGGATGCTTTAGTACTTCGAAATTTATATTATGTCCGAAGGAGGATCCCGGAATGATGGGGATATTCTTATATATGCATATTGTTAATGTCAGTTACCAGGTGTTCAATCCATATGAATGATATTTTTGTCTCTATGCATGGGACGTATGTTTATGAGAAATGGAAATCTGAAATCTTGTGGTCTATTAAAATGATGGAAACGATTGTTTAAGTTAAACTAATGAACTCGCCAACCTTTTGGTTGACACTTTAAAGCATGTTTATTCTCAGGTACGAAAGAAATCTTCCGCTGTGTATTTGCTCATTTTATAGATATTACTTGGAGTCATTCATGGCATATTTCAAAAGACGTTGCATTCGAGTCGTCGAGTTCATCAAGATTATTATCAAGTCAATTATAGTTGGATATATTATGAAATGGTATGCATGCCTGCCAACTTTTGATGTAATGAAAGTTTGTCTTTTCAAAAACGAATACAATGTTTGTAAAATGTATCATATAGAGGTCAAGTACCTCGCGATGTAATCAACTGTTGTGAATCGTTTATAATCGATATGGACTTCGTCCGGATGGATTAGGACGGGTCTTCACATGTTGGCCATTTTAAGTGCTGTCATTTCACAGTTCTATTCTAAAGGCGATGATCACCACCGATTTCTAAAGGTGATGTAACATCATGTCTTAGGTTATTTGTAACATTATGCGTTTGTATAATTTTCTGATTTTGTGTTGTATTTTATTTTATTGAGCGTCGCTCTGACATCTTTTTGGTTGATCTTGCTTGCAGGTTATGTCTTCATACGGATATGACACAGTTCATAATCGTTGATATAGAACCGTATGATCATGTATTTGGTAGTGTAACCCCATTATATGTAAGTGGGTCAAGTTCAGTCTTGCTAATAGGGTTTGTTTTATGTCTTATACTAAAACTATACTGTTATTATCTTCTTATTGAATATAACTCTAATCGTTTCAAGAAAGTTATTGTTAAATAAAATCCATTATTTGAAGAGACTGAGAGCTGAAAAGAAGAAGCCATTAGTGCAATTACTTCTTATAGGATACGGGTTTTAATATACGATACAGGTTTTGAAATAACCATTGTTGTTATAGTTGCAAATTAGAGTAATACTTGCAGGTGCTATCGTGTTTGATAATTACATAAACAATCAAATGTACGTAACATTACTTTAACACTGATTTTACTCTGGTTTAAGTAATTGGTTATGAGTATGTGTTTCGTAACTTTTTCTAGATAAGTTTAAAGTATAGTTCATATTATCATTGGGTGTTTAATTTAATCTTAAAAACCTCATCTTTATATCTTAAAACATAAGTACATAAGTAATTGGCTGTAATCTTTATATGTAACTATTATGCAACTTAAGATAACTGCATTAAGCATCAGTTTGAGCTAACCTTGCTTATTATTGGTTTTATGTGTATGTAGTTTGAGGCATTATGATTTTTAAAGGCGCACGTTCATTTTTTTTCTTCACAATTATGAGTAATTGTCTTAAACATTGGCTTCCATGGCTTTATTTCTGTTACTTTTCAACCCATATATTACACAGTAAAATCAGTATTTTAGTCCTTTTAAACCTTTTGACCTATAGCCTATTACTTATAACATATAATCACAATTCTATTCGTTTTACCTATTATATCATCTTTGAAGCATATCTCTAATTGGCCCATTTATTAGTATATGGGTTGAGGGTGTCACCTCTTTCTCCATATAATTCCTCCATTAAGAGTCCTTTCTCCACAACACATGTGATATAAACGTTTAATAATGAAATAACTTTATACACAATTCTACTATGTTTTCAGTTCACTGTCTATTAACTTTGGCGTTTCATTGTAAAAAGTTAATTTTATTTCAAAAAAAATTCTTAATAGGGAAAATGGATAAACACAAGATGAATTGAAGATATTAGAAGAAGTTGAATTTGAATAAATTTAAACACACGACGTTTGCCTATTGAAGGTAAAAAATTAAGAAGTGTTGGATAATCTCAAGTGGTGTATATTTGAAGCTTTGAAGAAATGAAAGTGCATATTAAATCGATGCTTTTATGGTGGGATATATGGGTGAATGACCCAAAGTTAGTGGGTTCTAACTGAGTGGGTCTAAACAGATAATATATTACTTCAAATTTTGTTAAATTAAATTATCAAGTGATGTTATTCATGTTTACCTGATCAGTTTGTGATTTCAGTTTAGTAAATGGAATATGAATGTGTAGTATTTTTTCTATTTGTATGGTTATATTTTACTGTCATATGGAATTGCATAAATGATATAGCATAGGTGGACTTTTATCAGGTGGAATTAACACAACTAATAATGTAAGTTGTTTACTTTTCATAATATTGTTGTATGCATCATACATTGTATGCAACTGTGTATAGGTTTAATAGTATTAAAATAATTATTTACTTCTTTTATGGAGTTATGTTTCAAAATTAAATTGTTGCAATGTACATAAGCTTTATGGAGTGTGCATTACTATACAAAACGTTTGTGTATTGATATTTGATGATGCATTAAACAAATCATTTGTAAATCATAATTTATTCTTGATTAGTCCAATAAAAAAGCTCCGCGAATTCGCGGGCATTAAGCTAGTAATGTTTTATTGTTCATACAAAAAGTTAATAAGGTAATTTTACATCATTTGCATTGTAAATCAAAATGATTACATTAAACACGTTATTGTAATTCAGAACCTTTTGAATCATCCAGTTATTAATCATTTAACGCTTAATTATTCAGTTTTATCAAAAACACACTGATCATATTTGGGAATATTTTTCATTTGCTCTAGTAATTTGCTAGTCTTCATAAAAATTCACTGTTACAAAATGACAATATTTATGGTTGATCAAGCCTATTTCAGTTACCAGTTAAAATGGGAGGTATTCAGTTATAGATTGAGTGCAAAGAGTCGAAGAATGTTTGGGGATTATTCTAGTTCATATTAAAATTCGCCGTTAAAAATTATGATAGTATGACGGTAAACAAACTACGGAGTATTTAATTAATCACCTCATACATCTAATCGCTTCACAGTTCTACTATAATATTCACTGCGAATCTATTTTGTGCTATATAATTTTAAGGTATAAATGCTAATATATATGTTTGTAAGGTTTTTAAGCCAATGATATTATTAAAGAAACTTGTAATAGTATTAGCATTAACCTCTTACAGCCATGAATTATAACTTCTAAAAAAAACAGACATGTATAAAAAGCAATATATATGGATGAACACATGAAAAAAATAAACATACCATATAATTCCATCAGTTTTTCGACCATAATCAGTTCTGATCGAATAGAATGAATCAGTCAGCATGTTTTTGGTGTTTGATCGTGTGTTTTTAGTTTTTATATTGTTATAGGCGTATTACAAGTCGATGGGTTAGGCAATTATGATGAAACGATGATCAATCAGAATGAGCATGAGCATGTATGTTTTATCACGATCATGTGGAGTGTGTATTTTCTTAAAGCCGTATCAGATGTACGTAGGGTTTGGCAACTATGATGAAACAAAGATTTAACTTCCATAATTAACGGTTCTGCAAACAATAAAAAAGTGACTAGACTAAAATGCCCTCACATGTTTGGCACCTGAGGTAACTTAACGAGGTCAAAAGTAATAGAGTTTGGGTTTTGGGCCATCGGTGCTATATATTGATAGTTTAGGGTCATCTGGGTCGGAAAAAAAAAAGATAACGGTTTACCTTGCTTTTTATTACAAAGTTCATGGGCCATCCGCGCAATTTTATCTTGTGAATTTGTATGTTTAAAGATAACTACAATTTAATAATTTAGCGCTTTAGTGCCGACTGAAAGCTTTGTTACGGAGTACTTTAATCAACAATGGGTGGGCATGACTGAAAGAGATCGATATAGGAGGGGCTTAGGGGACCGATTGAAAAGATTATTTGGAATCCAATTAACATCGTTCATGTTTTTTAATTTTTCCGGAGAATTGGGGTGTGCCCGATTTGTGGCGTTCTTTCAAACCATATGGCGAGATTCGGGATGTTTACATAGCTATCAAGAGACTTAAGGGAGGTCAATGATTTACATTCGCTAGGTTCAGCCAAGTTCATGATGCAGATGGTATGCTCGCCTCCCTTAAGAGCATCATGTTCGAAGGTAACTCTATTAGGGTTTTTAATGCTTTTGAAAGATGTTCGGGGGAAGATAAGAACTTTCCCAAACTTGAAAGAAATCAGATTAACCCTAAGTTCAATATGGAAATAACACAAACTACGGGAACGATTTTGGGAATGCATACAGGGATTGTCGCATTCAGTGATGTTACTGTCAATCAAAATTTCGATCTTTGTGAACAACTTAGAAAGTCGGATTTAAGAGAAAAGCTAAATGAAAAAACAAACAGAAGAGTTGAAGGAACATTGAAGAAAGCATATGTAATTCCTGTCAACTGTTATAATCACTTCACTAAGAGATCGTTGATTGGGACACTTAATAACTCGAAAATCATTCCTCAGATTATTGTTCTTAGTAAGGCCGAAGGTATGGCCAACTGTGAGATTAAATATATGGGTGGTATGGAGGTTATGTGGGTGTTTTATTCGACTATTGAAGCAGAGAAGATAATTAACAATAAGGGACATGCGGTCCACCGGTGGTGTAGCTCGGTAAAATTTCTTGCAGAACCCTATGTTCAATCCAAAAGGTTAGTGAGATTAAACATTAGACATATGTCGGTGTCTTGTTGGAATGAGGTTTGTTTCAAAGCTGTTGCTAAACTGTGGGGAGAATGCATTGATCTACATAACTGTTCGATCACCCAAGCCTATTAAAGCCTGGATTTCAGGTAGGCCATAATTCTAACAGATAATCAAAGTCTTATTGTAGGGGATGCAATTTCGTCCGTTGGTAAAAAAGAACATAAATTTTCCATCAGCGAAGATTTGCATAATGTTATTCCTTTCAATCCGAGTGATGATTTTGAGGAGGTGGAAACCGATAACAATCTTCAGGACCAAAATGATAATATAGATGAAGGTGTATTGGTGGATTCTGAAGATGATGAGGATGAATACATAGATGATACCTTTGACAACCCTGACGATGTTGAGGGAAGTTTGAATTTCCTTAATCCTACACGTAATGAAGAAGATGAAGTGTGTGAACCTACAGATGTGATTCAGAAAAAGGAGCTAGGTTTGGATCGTCAAATTTCAACAGGTTCGAATAATGAGTCCGATATTCCATTCAATTCTCTAGTTTTCGGGCAAAATTCCGGTAGCTCTAGTGATCGGAGTAAAAAGTCAAAAGGAATAGAAGACGAAGAGTCTAATTTCCTAGGTATATGGGAACTTTTTGAAGAAACCAATGTTGATAACTGTGCTGACAGATCAAACGTGTAAGGGTTTAATGATTGTTGTGGGTCTCCATGTTGTGGGGAAACCCAAAACCCTAACAACGGTGGGTCCGATTTTAACGGTAAACCTCAATCTTCCATTCCCCAAAATTATGGGGGGAATTTTAATCAATCCAGTCCAGATTTTGTTAAAGATACTGTGGGATCTGTAAACTCAAGCCCAATCCAAAAGGTTGCATCTAGTCCAACAAGGGCAAACTTGGGCCACAACAATATTCCACGTTCTAGCCCCATGGGCCGTAACCAACCAAATCCCAAATCAAGCAGTGGGCTCCTAAACCAAAAACATCGCCATAGATCCAATCCTGGTAAATCGCAAAAAGATGTTCCGGCTTCTTCTGGTACCATATAGAATTGCGTTTCAAAAGATAGAAGCAGAATGTTGATTGGTGAAAAAAAGAAAGTAGTGTTGTTGGTCAAGTATGTGTCGCTGGAAAACATCATCGCGTATGTTAAACATCAAGAACAATGCTAGAAATCAAAAACCTAGGGACCAACCCTTACGTTCCAATTGTTCCTCCTGTGCAAAGTGTGTATCTGATCGAAATTCTTCAGATGGGTGTTCCCAAAAGAGCATAGCTTCATGTAAACCTTCACATTCCTTTAATTTTGTTGACATCTGAGAATACGGAAGTAAACTTGGACTAAGATGGAAGGAGAGGAAATCTACCTAATAGGTGTTTTTTTTCTATTTATGTTCGTACTGTTATGTTACCAATGAAGATTATCTCGTTTAATATAAGGGGTTTTTGTTTCGGGAATTTGGTTGATAAGTTTGGTTGGGTTCGCAGTTTGTTGCTTAAAAAAAGGCTAGTTTTATTGCTTTTCAGGAAACTAGGTTAAAACAGGTCAATCTCATTTGGATCCAATCATTATGGGGCTCATCGAATTGTAATTTTGTATAGAAAGAACGTGTAGGTTTAGCAGGTGGACAATTGATTATTTGGAATACTGATATGTTTGAAGCTACTGATCTTATCACGTTTGATTGCGTTTTGGGGGTCCGTTGTGTATGGAAGGCTACCAACTCCCCGGTAAACTTCCTTAATATTCATGGCCCTCACGACGACATCGGTAAAATTAGATTATGGGAATCGGTATCAAACTATTTAAGGGTCGATGATGAAGCATGTGTATTGTGTGGTGACTTTAACAAGGTTAGGGAAGAGTCGGATAGACTTAATTGTGAATTCATAGAATACCGAGCAAAGCGTTTCAATGATTTTATCTCAAACAACCGCTTGAAGGAAATCCCATTAAGAGGTAGAAACTTCACAAGAATTAGTGACGACTGGCTGAAATTCAGTAAGATTGATTGATTCCTATGTACCGAAAAAATTTTTAGCATGTGGAAGGATGTCTCAGCGGTGACATTAGAAAGAAAAATCTCGGATCATTGCCCGACCATGTTGAAAGAAGAAGAACAAAAATTTGGTCCTAAACCCTTTAAGATTTTTGATGCTTGGCTTGATGAAGTAGGTATTGAGGATGTCATTATCAAAGCATGGGAGATTCCGGTGCCTAATATAAATAGAAAAGACTGTATGTTTCGAAATAGATTAAAAACCTTCAAGAATGCTTTAAAGGAATGGAGTACCAAAAAGTTCGGGGGTTTAGATTGTGAGATTGTGGCTTTGAAAGTGATGTCTATGAACTATGAGTTAAAAGCGGAAAATAACTATCTGAATGATGATGAAAGAAAGATTTGGTTAGATTGTAGGAAGAAGTGGATAGAAAAAGAGAAAGTAAAATCGAGTATGTTAAAACAAAAAGCTCGTGTTAAATGGTGTCTCGAGGGTGATGAAATTACAAAATACTTCCATTCAATTTTAAACCGAAATAATAATAAAAACAACATGAGGGGTTTAAATATTAATGGAGCTTGGAATGAATCGTCAAACGATATCAAACAATAAATTTTCAACCACTTTAAGCATGTTTTTGAGGAAGTTGATGGTGAAAGGCCGAGCATGGAAGAATTCAATTATCCTTCGTTATCTTCGGATGATGCAAATGCATTAGAGCTCCCTTTTGAAAAGAAAGAGATTAGAGAAGCGGTCTTTGATTGTGGTAGTACTAAAGCACCAGGTCCCGATGGTTTTAATTTGAGATTTTTTAAAAAATATTGGGACATTATTAATATAACACCCCGTCAAAATCCATTAACGGAATGTTAACTCTGGTCCCAGTGCTCGGCCTGACTTCTACGTAACATCAATGTTCTACAGCGGAAGTAACTAATACCTGAGATAAAACATGCAAAACGGATCAACATAAAGTTGAGTGAATCTACAGGTTTGAGTAAATAGTTCTCGTATATTTCATAAAACAATATCCATAAATCATTTGTCTAAAATTAGTTCTCAAAATCGTTTATCAGAATAAACCACAAAGGTTTAATCTCAAAAGTTTGCATATAGCAAATGCTAAGTAATAAACTGTTTGTAAGATGTCAAGTTTCAACTGAGTAGGACATCAAAAAGTTCTTTTCGTTTCATCTGTTTGTGGACATTAACATGTCCAGTTTCAAGTTTGTAAACATCAAGTTTAAGTATCATTCATCGTAAGTTAGGTCACGAGATTTCTGAAATAAAAGCATCATAAAAAGTATACATTATCATGAGCACTTGATTATAAAGCTTTAACCCGCGGATAGCTAAAGCGCTACACGTCTTCCTTTTACCCTTTCTAAGCATACACTGATCAGGTGTACAAGTAACAACAAAATAAGCACCTGTTATATTGAGGCGAGGTTTGTCAAACCTAACGGTACCGTTCCTATAAGTCGAGCTTACGTGAAGTAATTAATATAATCAAGCTAAAGGATTTTTGTTCTGAACTCATATGTATATTCGTTTAAGTTACCCGTGCCTAATATGTAAAACAGTTGTAAAAATAATTTAAGAAACAGTTTCAAAAGCAGCATGTATCTCATCCAAAAATGTTGATGAAAAAGGGACTGTAGACTCACCTTAGCAAAAGCACTGAAATTTCTTAGTAAAACCGTACAGTAGTCGAACAATCACAACCGAATAACGCAACCTAGTCAAATAGGTCATCTTAAGTATACGTATAGGTCACACTATGTCAACCCATAGTGTATGCAAAGTCCTAGTGCTCAGACTGACTCAATATGCATGTAAAAGTCAACTAGTCCAAGCAAGTCAACCAAAGTCAAACCAAAAGTCAACTCAGTCAAGATGGGCAACTAAAGTCAAACATCTCAGTAGGTTATTTAAACATGGTCAACATGTCAAACCTAAGTCAAACAACATGTTACAGTTCATAGTTTAGCAATTTGCACATTCGCAGTTCATCGCTTGTCCTTAAAATACGCGCATCCCAGATAAACACGAGTACAACTCTTAGCACATAATTCATATAAACATGGAAAACTCCAGATCACAACTAGACTCAAAATTTATTCCAAAAAGTTTGGCCAAGGCCTCATACGATGTCTACAAGTCTGGTTTCAGAAAAGGTCTAGTTACGATTTACCAAATCGGTTTCTGCACGCGCATTAGTTTTGAAACATTTCTCATAAAATATTGAAAATAGATTTTGATGAACAGCCAATTGAAGATTACTCCAAACATCTCAAAGTTTTAGTGATAAAATAATCAAAGACATTCATTTAGCCAATTTGTACAGTTTTACCAATCCTTACAGACCCTTCAGTTTTAGTCAACAAACAGACATATCATTTGGTCAAGCTTATAGCTCCTAGCAAATCACATTTTCGGAAGTTAGCATACAAATAAAGTACATCAAGGAACATATAAAATAACATAATCCAGAAGATCAAAGCCTCAATCAATTTCTAGTTCACTCTAAAAATTTTTGCCTCAATCAATTTCTAGTTCACTCTAAAAAAAATTTTTTTTTTTTTTCGAAAGGCAAACTCACTCACCCACCTAATACTAACACGAATTTATACACCACGAAATGTATTAAGCAGGACTCGAACCCTCAACCTCAAGGTTGTAAGGGTGAACTCGATACCGCCAAGCCATTGGCTCTTTGGTTAATTTTTTTTTTTCTTTGGTTAAATTTTTTTGTTTAACTTTGAAAACAGATTCAGCACGCTATAAAGCACGAATCTTCGTTTTGACGCACCGAGAGCATTACAAAAGCTTTTGATGCAATTCTTAAGTCTAACATGCATGATTTTTCACAAGGATTACAGTAGTACACTTTTCATTAGCCAAATCATAAAGTACATAACCCAGAAAATTCGTATATCACGCAAGCCCTAGCGAAAACTTCGATTAAACATATCTTGGGCATACGATAACGAAATCAAGCAAAATCAAAGTCCAGACTTAATAATTTTTTGACCTCAATCCAATTAGATAACATACAAGATCAGTTCATAAGTCAATTTTATTAGATTCATAAGATACAAATTCGTTTTTCATGCAAACAACCACAATCGAGCAATTAAACGATAAACGACAACTCTATACATCAACAATTGAGCACTAGACTTGATTACACTATGTAATTGACAAAAAAACTGATTTAGAAAAATTAGGGTTTTCAAATATACCTTAGAATCACAAATTGCAAGTACTATCGTGTAGAGAATGATGCAAGGAACAACGTTGATGCTTATGATTTCTTCAAATTTTGAGTTTTGAAGGTGATAGTGGTTGTGGGATGATCGACGGCCAATAAGGGGAGGGAGGGAATGAGATGTCGATTGTATGTGTGTATATTATGAGGGTTTCTAGTCTAGCCTTTCCTTTAAATACATTAGGGTCTAATCAGAATCTAATATTAGCAAGTAAGGGCCCAAAATCAAACATAATGGGAGCTAGGGGTGGTCGGCTGAATGGCCCACTAGGGTGGTCTCGGGCTCGGTTTTGATTAATTCCTGGTACGCACGTGGTCCGTTTCGAGTGACGTTAACCGTACCGGGTATCCAGAACTTTAACTAGTCGTTGAAACGAAATCACCGAGTTTAATTTACTAAATAAAGAATAAATTAAATAAGTTTTTTGTAAAGTCAATAATTATTAAAAATAATTATTTTATCATTTTTCTAAGTTCCGTAAACTGAGAAGCTTTCTGGGCGATTAACTCTCGTAACGTTTTCTAATTATTTCGCTATCCAAAACAAATTCATAAATTAATATAACCTATTAATTCAAGTAATCCAGTAGGATCAAGTATGCATTTAAATCCATTAAACACATAAAGTTCTATGTAATCACCGTTAAATATTTAACGGACAAGTAACGATAGTAACAAAAAAAGTCGGGTTGTTACATTACCTACCTGTTATGAAAAATTTCGTCCCAAAATTTTAGTGCACGTCCGCTGTAGTAGTCTCCTCAGGAAACAGTGGCGGATACTTTAATCTCATCTGGTCTTCACGCTCTCATGTGAATTCTGGTCTTCTACGGGCGTTCCATCGAACTTTAACTATCGGGATTATGATTTGCTTTAACCGCTTGACCTCACGGTCCATGATCTCAACAGATTCTTCAACGAAATTATGCTTAGGGTCAACTTGTATCTCTTCTAAATAAATTACCAAACTTTCGTCTGATAAGCACTTCTTCAAGTTAGACACATGGAAAGTGTCATAATTTCACCGAGTTCTTGCGGTAGTTTCAGGCTGTACGCTACCGGTACAATTCTTTCGATAATCTCAAAAGGTCCAATATATCTTGGACTTAGCTTGCCTCGCTTACCAAAACGCACTACACCCTTCCAGGGTGATAATTTGGGCATAACTTTATCTCCAACCTGAAATTCTAAATCTCGCTTTCTAACGTCGGCATAACTCTTTTGATGACTACGCGCCGTTTTCAGTCTCTCTTGTATCTGCGCGATCTTCTCGGTTATTTCATGTATAATCTCAGGACCAGTCAATTGACTATCTCCTAACTCAGTCCAACATACGGATGATCTGCACTTCTGCCATGAAGTGCTTCAAAAGGCGCTACTTTGATGCCTGCGTGATAACTGTTGTTATATGAAAATTCTACTAACGGTAGATGTCTATCCCATCCATTTCCTAAATTAGTAACACATGCTTTTAACATGTCTTCTAGTGTCTGGATGGTTCTCTCGCTTTGACCATCAGTTTTGGGTGATATGCTGTACTCATATCTAAATGAGTTCCCATGGCATCTTGCAAAGCTTGCCAAAATCTAGATGTAAATCTGCTGTCTCTATCAGAAATAATGGATATCGGCACTCCAGGTCAGGAAACTACTTCCTTTATATAGACTTGGGCCAACTTCTCCATCTTATCCGTTTCCTTAATCGGTAGAAAATGAGCTGACTTTGTGAGACGATTGATGATAACCCAAATCGTATCATATCCTCCCACACTCTTGGGTAACTTAGTGATAAAATCCATAGTAATATTTTCCCACTTTCATTGGGGAATCACTGGTTGTGTCAGCAGTCCTGACAGTTTCTGATTCTCAGCCTTGACCTTAGCACAAGTCAAGCACTTACCAACATAGGTAACGATATCAGCTTTCATGTTAGGTCACCAGTACAGTGCCTGAAGATCTTGATACATCTTGTTGGATCCAGGGTGAATAGAATATCTTGTCTTGTGTGCCTCATCTAGCACTAGTTCTCTTAATCCGCCAAACTTCGATACCCAAATTCTATCTATGAAGTACCGGGTTCTATCTTCTCTAATAACAAACTTCTTATCGATTCCTCAAAGTGACTCGGTAACAACGTTTCCTTCATTCAATGCCTCTAGTTGTGCATCGCGTATCTGAGAAGTAAGGTTCGTTCGAACAGTCATGTTCAGTGCTCTAACTCGGAGAGATTTAGCCTTTTCCTTCCTACTCAAGGCATATGCAACGACATTAGACTTTCTAGGATGATAGTAAATCTCGCAGTCGTAGTCATTCAATAGCTCTATCCAACGTCTCTGCCTCATGTTGTGCTATTTTTGGTCGAAAATATGCTGTAAACTCTTGTGATCGGTGAAAACAGTGAACTTAGAACCATACAAGTAATGTCTCCACATCTTCAGTGCAAAGACCACAGCACCAAGTTCTAAATCGTGAGACGTGTAATTTTGTTCATGTATCTTTAGTTGTCATGACCCATAGGCTATCACCTTCTTCCGTTGCATTAACACGCAACCAAAACCCTGTCGTAAAGCATCACAGTAAATCACAAAATCTTCATTTCCTTCGGATAAAGACAAAACTGAAGCAGTAGTCAATTTTTGTTTTAACAACTGAAATGCAGACTCATATTGCTCAGTCCACTCATACTTTTTACCCTTGTGAGTCAATGCTGTTAACGGTCGGGCAATACTAGAAAATTTCTCAATGAATCTCCTACAGTAACCGATGAGACCGAAGAATTACCGCATATCCGTTGCGACTTAGGAGTCTCCCACTTCTGGACCATTTCTATCTTCGCAGTATCAACTTGAATACCATTGACACCTGCGATATGACCCAAAAATTGAACTTCTTGTAACCAAAAGTCACACTTCAAAAACTTCGCATACATCTGCTCCTTCCTGAGCATCTCTAGTATTAAACGGAGATGTTGTTCATGTTCTTCCTTGTTCTTAGAATATACCAGAATATTGTTGATAAACACAATAACAAACTTGTCCAGATATGGCCTACACACACGGTTCACGAGTTCCATGAACACTGCCGGTGTGTTCATCAATCCAAACGGCATTATGGTAAATTCATGATGTCCATAGCATGTTCTAAACGCTGTCTTCGGTATATCTGACTCTTTTACTCTCATCTGATGGTATCCTGACCTCAGATCAATCTTAGAGTAACATCCTGATCCTTGCAACTGATCAAACATATCATCGATCCTCGATAACGGATATCTATTATTGATAGTCAGTTCATTCAGTTCTCTGTAATCAATACAAAGTCTTATAGATCCATCCTTCTTCCTAATAAAGAGCACATGTGCTCTCCATGGTGAAGAACTCAGTCGAATGAATCCCTTGTCTAAAGGCTCTTGTAACTGACAAAACAGCTCTTTCAATTCTGAAGGTTCAAGTCTATATGGTGCGCGCTACAGGTGCCGCTCCCAGCATTAATCAATCCGAAATTCTACATCTCTATGCGGTGGAAGATATGGTAATTCTCTCAGAAGGACCTTAAGGAAAATTTCTAATGGTTGGGACATCTTCGGGTCTCTTAACTACTGATTGAACTTTGTTCACATGTGCCAGAATTGCGAGACATCCTTATCTCATGTACTTATGGACCTTCGAGTAATTAATGTAACACAATGGTGTACTGATCTTCTCCCCGTACACCATCATTGATTCGTCTTCGGTAAGAGGATTTCGAATGGCCTTCTAGTCGCAACAGCCTCGGTTGTGTCGTTAGATAACCAGCCCATTCCAACTACAAGGTCAAATAAAGAAATATGGTAGTTCACATAAAATAATTTAACTCCAAACATCACTCCGGTGGATTTCTATTGTAATGGATCGTAAATTGTCGGAAAAAGTACTGTTCAGTTCGAAAAGTTGTTATGAGCTTAACAGTATGGGTCTTAGCTTATAATTTGCAAGGATTATGAGCAATCATTGATTAAAGTTTGGCGTGAGTTTCGGGTGAGAGACGTTTATGATGAAAGGGTACGATCAAGCTTTTTAAAACTGGACTTCCTTAAACTAAAATGACATCAATCATGACGCGTTTTATTCCCAGTGGATAGTTCTATAGGGTTCACGTTGTCTAAAGCAGATATTGGATTCCAATTGTCGTGACAGAATTCTCTAGCGGTAAAGTTTCTATCGGCACCGGTGTCAGTAGGATATAAACATTATGATTGTTGAGTAAGAACGTACGCGTGACGAACTTCATTGAAGTTGATGTTAAAAGAAGGGTGAGTTATCAGACTTGTCCCACATCGGTGGGGAAGAAGAACGAAATACCCTTTATAAGGGAAGGTGTGGATACCTCTTCCGGTAGACTTGTATTGGAAAGAAAAATCGTGAAGCCGCGGGTGGCTGAATGGTAGGTAATTCGGAAGTTAAGTAGACAATATCTACTTCGAATTGCACGGGCAATTACAGGGAATTCATCCTCGAAAGATATATCAAAAATGAATTGTGATGCATAGTAGCTAGTAGTAAATCGTGGAGGTGCTACTAGTGATGAGTAGTATTTAGTAGTGATAAGCAGTAATGGGTAGCATTAAGTAGTGTCTAGTAATGACAAGCAGTGAGGGGCGGCTTTGAGTAGTAGTTAGCAACGATAAGTAGTAAGGAGTAGTGGTATGAGATGATGAGTATGTCCATGCAGTGTCTTTGTAGTGCCAAGTAGTGTTCGGTGGTGACGGACAGTGTCAAGTAGTGACAAGTTGTGCCGTGATTACACGCTTCTTATAGGTTATAATAGCAATTAATTCGCACAGTGTAAATTTCTTCTCATATTTGAGATTATACAGTTTATGTTCTAAACGGTGTTTATCCAAGTAACCTACTTGACTCGCTCTCAATTCCCTATTTTGCGATGTCGGAACTTCTATATGAGTTAACGTAATGTAATCTCGGTCATTACATTACGCTATCTCACATTTCCATTAGACATTACTCCAAAGTTCAAGATAGCGTAGTCAACTTAATCCAATCTCGCGTCGTGTGTACGTATGCGATTCGTGATATAGTATATTTAGTTCAAGTCCATATCATATGGTTTTAGGGTGTATGTGTATGCGATGTAATGTGTAGCCCTACATGAAGCATAGTGAAGCAAACAGTGCAAGCATGGTGCATAAAAGTCATCCAAGGTATACGGCTATAGACTAGACTCATTAATGCACCCTACGGTTAGCCACACTAATGCATCCTAGTTCCCTATAGCCAAAGCTCTGATACCAACTATAACACCCCGTCAAAATCCATTAACGGAATGTTAACTCTGGTCCTAGTGCTCAGCCTAACTTCTACGTAACAGCAATGTTCTACAGCGGAAGCAACTAATACCTGAGATAAAACATGTAAAACGGATCAACATAAAGTTGAGTCAATCTATAGGTTTGAGTAAATAGTTCTTGTATGTTTCATAAAACAGTTTCCATAAATCGATTGTCTAAAATCAGTTCTCAAAATCGTTTATCAGAATAAACCAGTAAGGTTTAATCTCAAAAGTTTTCATATAGCAAATGCTAAGTAATAAACTGTTTGTAAGATGTCAAGTTTCAACTGATTAGGACATCAAAAAGTTCTTTTTGTTTCATCTGTTTGTGGACATTAACATGTCCAGTTTCAAGTTTGAAAACATCAAGTTTAAGTATCATTCATCGTAAGTTAGGCCACGAGATTTCTGAAATAAAAGCATCGTAAAAAGTATACATTATCATGAGCACTTGATTATAAAGCTTTAACCCGCGGATAGCTAAAGCGCTACACGTCTTCCCTTTACCCTTTCTAAGCATACACTGATCAGATGTACAAGTAACAACAAAATAAGCACCTGTTATGTTGAGGCGAGGTTTGTCAAACCTAACGGTACCGTCCTTATTAGTCGAGCTTACGTAAAGTAATTAATATAATCAAGCTAAGGGATTTTTGATCTGAACTCATATGTATATTGTAGTGACCCGAACTTTTTCATGTTTATATATATTAATTGAGATTGATGTTTACATGATTAAATGTTTCCAACATGTTAAGCAATCAAACTTGTTAAGACTTGATTAATTGAAATAGGTTTCATATAGACAATTGACCACCCAAGTTGACCGGTGATTCACGAACGTTAAAACTTGTAAAAAAAAAACTATATGATGACATATATATGGTTATATATATAGTTAACATGATATTATGATAAGTAAACATATCATTAATTATATTAACAATGAACTACATATGTAAAAACAAGACTACTAACTTAATGATTTTGAAACGAGACATATATGTAACGTTTATCGTTGTAACGACATTTAATGTATATATATCATATTAAGAGATATTCGTACATCATAATATCATGATAATATAATAATTTAAAATCTCTTTTGATATTATAAACATTGGGTTAACAACATTTAACAAGATCGTTAACCTAAAGGTTTCAAAACAACACTTACATGTAACGACTAACGATGACTTAACGACTCAGTTAAAATGTATATACATGTAGTGTTTTAATATGTATTTATACACTTTTGAAAGACTTCAATACACTTATCAAAATACTTCTACTTAACAAAAATGCTTACAATTACATTCTCGTTCAGTTTCATCAACAATTCTACTCGTATGCACCCGTATTCGTACTCGTACAATACACAGCTTTTAGATGTATGTACTATTGGTATATACACTCCAATGATCAGCTCTTAGCAGCCCATGTGAGTCACCTAACACATGTGGGAACCATCATTTGGCAACTAGCATGAAATATCTCATAAGATTACAAAAATATGAGTAATCATTCATGACTTATTTACATGAAAACAAAATTACATATCCTTTATATCTAATCCATACACCAACGACCAAAAACACCTACAAACACTTTCATTCTTCAATTTTCTTCATCTAATTGAACTCTCTCAAGTTCTATCTTCAAGTTCTAAGTGTTCTTCATAAATTCCAAAAGTTCTAGTTTCATAAAATCAAGAATACTTTCAAGTTTGCTAGCTCACTTCCAATCTTGTAAGGTGATCATCCAACCTCAAGAAATCTTTGTTTCTTACAGTAGGTTATCATTCTAATACAAGGTAATAATCATATTCAAACTTTGGTTCAATTTCTATAACTATAACAATCTTATTTCAAGTGATGATCTTACTTGAACTTGTTTTCGTGTCATGATTTTGCTTCAAGAACTTTGAGCCATCCAAGGATCCATTGAAGCTAGATCCATTTTTCTCTTTTCCAGTAGGTTCATCCAAGGAACTTAAGGTAGTAATGATGTTCATAACATCATTCGATTCATACATATAAAGCTATCTTATTCGAAGGTTTAAACTTGTAATCACTAGAACATAGTTTAGTTAATTCTAAACTTGTTCGCAAACAAAAGTTAATCCTTCTAACTTGACTTTTAAAATCAACTAAACACATGTTCTATATCTATATGATATGCTAACTTAATGATTTAAAACCTGGAAACACGAAAAACACCGTAAAACCGGATTTACGCCGTCGTAGTAACACCGCGGGCTGTTTTGGGTTAGTTAATTAAAAACTATGATAAACTTTGATTTAAAAGTTTTTATTCTGAGAAAATGATTTTTATTATGAACATGAAACTATATCCAAAAATTATGGTTAAACTCAAAGTGGAAGTATGTTTTCTAAAATGGTCATCTAGACGTCGTTCTTTCGACTGAAATGACTACCTTTACAAAAACGACTTGTAACTTATTTTTCTGACTAGAAACCTATACTTTTTTTGTTTAGATTCATAAAATAGAGTTCAATATGAAACCATAACAATTTGATTCACTCAAAACGGATTTAAAATGAAGAAGTTATGGGTAAAACAAGATTGGATAATTTTTCTCATTTTAGCTACGTGAAAATTGGTAACAAATCTATTCCAACCATAACTTAATCAACTTGTATTATATATTATGTAATCTTGAGATACCATAGACACGTATACAATGTTTCGACCTATCATGTCGACACATCTATATATATTTCGGAACAACCATAGACACTCTATATGTGAATGTTGGAGTTAGCTATACAGGGTTGAGGTTGATTCCAAAATATATATAGTTTGAGTTGTGATCAATACTGAGATACGTATACACTGGGTCGTGGATTGATTCAAGATAATATTTATCGATTTATTTCTGTACATCTAACTGTGGACAACTAGTTGTAGGTTACTAACGAGGACAGCTGACTTAATAAACTTAAAACATCAAAATATATTAAAAGTGTTGTAAATATATTTTGAACATACTTTGATATATATGTATATATTGTTATAGGTTCGTGAATCAACCAGTGGCCAAGTCTTACTTCCCGACGAAGTAAAAATCTGTGAAAGTGAGTTATAGTCCCACTTTTAAAATCTAATATTTTTGGGATGAGAATACATGCAGGTTTTATAAATGATTTACAAAATAGACACAAGTACGTGAAACTACATTCTATGGTTGAATTATCGAAATCGAATATGCCCCTTTTTATTAAGTCTGGTAATCTAAGAATTAGGGAACAGACACCCTAATTGACGCGAATCCTAAAGATAGATCTATTGGGCCTAACAAACCCCATCCAAAGTACCGGATGCTTTAGTACTTCGAAATTTATATCATATCCGAAGGGTGTCCCGGAATGATGGGGATATTCTTATATATGCATCTTGTTATTGTCGGTTACCAGGTGTTCACCATATGAATGATTTTTATCTCTATGTATGGGATGTGTATTGAAATATGAAATCTTGTGGTCTATTGTTACGATTTGATATATATAGGTTAAACCTATAACTCACCAACATTTTTGTTGACGTTTTAAGCATGTTTATTCTCAGGTGATTATTAAGAGCTTCCGCTATCGCATACTTAAATAAGGACAAGATTTGGAGTCCATGCTTGTATGATATTGTCTAAAAACTGCATTCAAGAAACTTATTTTGTTGTAACATATTTGTATTGTAAACCATTATGTAATGGTCGTGTGTAAACAGGATATTTTAGATTATCATTATTTGATAATCTACGTAAAGCTTTTTAAACCTTTATTGATGAAATAAAGGTTATGGTTTGTTTAAAAATGAATGCAGTCTTTGAAAAACGTCTCATATAGAGGTCAAAACCTCGCAACGAAATCAATTAATATGGAACGTTTTTAATCAATAAGAACGGGACATTTCAGTTGGTATCCGAGCGTTGGTCTTAGAGAACCAGAAAATTTGCATTAGTGTGTCTTATCGAGTTTGTTAGGATGCATTAGTGAGTCTGGACTTCGACCGTGTTTTCTTTAAAAATGATTGCTTAACATTTTTGTTGGAAACTATATATTTTTAACATATGAATATTATGTGATATATTAATCTCTTAACGTGTTTGATATTATGTGATAGATGTCTACCTCTAGAACATGTCCCATTGACTCATCTAATAATAATGAAGAGTCAAATGTAAATTGGAATGATTTGTGGACTGATTCACAAGTTCCCGAAGAGGAACCGGAAGAAGAGTCGGAACCGGAAGAAGAATCGGAACCGGAAGAAGAATCGGAACCGGATGAAGAAATAGAACCGGTGGGGGAAATAATAAAACGGTTAAGTAAAAGAAAATCCTCAACCAACCGACCAAAGTTAATTATGGTCAATGGTGTTTCCGCCAAGGAAGCAAAATATTGGGAGGATTACCAATTCTCCGATGAATCGGATTCCGACGAGAATTCCGATGATGTTATAGAAATTACCCCAACTGAATTTAAAAAGGCAAAAGAAAATAATAAGGGAAAGGGCATAAAAATAGAGAAATCTAATTCCAACCCCGATGAACTTTATATGTATCGTCAACCCCCGAAGTCCTTAAGTTGTAACAATGACCCGGGAACCTCTAAACCACCAGGTTTTTCTAAACCAATGTGGACAACGACGGCTCGTATTAGGGGAACATCATATATCCCTAGAAACTTGGCAAAACGAACCAAAACCGAAGAAGAAGAAACGAGCGAGTCGGAATAGGATAGTTGTATTCGTGTGGTGTAATATATGGAATATAGTGTTCTTATGCTTTATGATATATGTAAAAATTGCTTGTATTAATAAGTATTTTTTTTATGAATCTAACTCTTGTCTATTTTACAGTTTAAAAACACAAAATGGATAGACAACCCAATATTTTAAGAGACCTACCAGGAGACATGATTGATGAAATCTTGTCTAGAGTCGGCCAGAATTCTTCGGCACAACTATTTAAGGCGAGATCAGTTTGTAAGACATTCGAAGAACGTTCCAAGAATGTCTTGGTTTATAAGAGACTTTCGTTTGAAAGATGGGGGATATCACATTGGGAAACCCATAAGTTACGATGTGTTTACTTTGACGCATATATTGCGGGGAACCCAAATGCTATTTTACGCAACGGGTTAAGAAATTATTTTGACTCAATATATCCGAATATTGGACTTCGTGATTTAGAAAAAGCGGCTAACATGCAACATAAAGAAGCATGTTATGCTTACGGATTAGTAATGTTCGCTTCTCACCAAAGTGAGAACAAGAACATCGGGCTACAACTATTAAACAAAACGTTTCCACAAGTGACGGAGTCGGTAATTGGGGTAAGAAATGAGGTTTTTAGATTATTACGGGACTGTTGGACATTACGTAACCCTCGTCCCTTTGATGACGTTACAACACGCTGTCTTATCAACGGCCATAACGGTTATGTTGCACAAGACCAAGGATGGGAAGTAGTCCTAGTAAAACCAGAATGCATGACTTGTTTCTGGACGTATGAATTACGTGTCTTTATTGCCTTTGCTGAACGACTTGTGTACTAGCTAGAATTGTCTTCACAACTATCTTGTATCAAAGTTATTGTGTGCTATATTTCATGCTTTATGTAAAATAAGCGGTATTGTAAGTTTGTAAAATATTGTATAAAAGTTTGAACGCGAAATATTATTATAATCAGTTTTTCATATAGAATTGTAGTAGTTGAATTGTATATTAGCTACTAAGTATGAACTTAACGGGTAGGTACTACCCGAATTTAAACTTATAAAACGCTAATATGAAGAAAAAGCTTTTATAAATGAGTTCATATTATGCTACGAAATACTATTAACTACTCTTAATATTCTGTATGATTAACTTGTTCCATTTAACTATTTTGAAGGAAATGGCACCGACTACTCGACACACCGTGAATATGAATGAAGAGGAATTCCGTACTTTTCTAGCTTCAAACATAGCCGCAGTACAGGCTGCGCTACATACCAACAATAACCTTGGATCTAGCAGTACAGGAAATCGTGTAGGATGCACCTACAAAGAATTCACTGCCTGCAAACCTTTAGAATTTGATGGAACCGAAGGACCGATCGGATTGAAACGGTGGACCGAGAAGGTTGAATCGGTGTTTGCCATAAGTAAGTGTACTGAAGAGGACAAAGTAAAGTACGCTACGCATACCTTCACAGGTTCTGCGTTAACATGGTGGAATACCTATCTAGAGCAAGTGGGACAAGACGATGCGTACGCACTACCGTGGTCAGCATTCAAGCACTTGATGAACGAGAAGTACCGTCCCAGAACCGAGGTCAATAAGCTCAAGACAGAACTTAGAGGGTTACGAACCCAAGGATTTGATATTACCACGTACGAAAGACGATTCACAGAATTGTGCCTATTGTGTCCGGGAGCATTCGAAGATGAGGAAGAGAAGATCGACGCGTTTGTGAAAGGATTACCGGAAAGAATCCAAGAAGATATAAGTTCACACGAGCCCGCCTCCATACAACAGGCATGTAGAATGGCTCACAAACTCGTGAACCAAATTGAAGAAAGAATTAAAGAACAGACTGCTGAAGAGGCCAATGTGAAGCAAGTCAAAAGAAAGTGGGAGGAAAACGGTGATAAGAATCACCAATACAACAACAACAGCAATTACAACAATAATCGCAACAATTATCCCAACAATCGCAACATCAATCGCAACTACAACAAACGGCCCAACAACAACAACAATAGCAACTACAACAATCATCCCAACAACAATAATAACCGCAACAATAACAATAATCAGAAGCAACTATGCCAAAGGTGTGAAAAGAATCACTCGGGGTTCTGCACCAAATTTTGCAACAAGTGTAAAAGAAATGGTCATAGCGCGGCGAAGTGTGAGGTCTACGGACCAGGGGTTAATAGAACGAAAGGAACAAATGGTGTCGGAACGAGTAATGGCGGAGCAAGTAGTGTCGGAGCAAGTTATGCCAATGTAGTTTGTTATAAATGTGGAAAACCAGGCCACATTATTAGAAATTGCCCGAACCAGGAGAACACGAATGGACAAGGCCGTGGAAGAGTTTTCAATATTAATGCGGTAGAGGCACAGGAAGACCCGGAGCTTGTTACGGGTACGTTTCTTATTGACAATAAATCTGCTTACGTTTTATTTGATTCGGGTGCGGATAGAAGCTATATGAGTAGAGATTTTTGTGCTAAATTAAGTTGTCCATTGACGCCTTTGGATAGTAAATTTTTACTCGAATTAGCAAATGGTAAATTAATTTCAGCAGATAATATATGTCGGAATCGAGAAATTAAACTGGTTAGCGAAACATTTAAGATTGATTTGATACCAGTAGAGTTAGGGAGTTTTGATGTGATAATCGGTATGGACTGGTTGAAAGAAGTGAAAGCGGAGATCGTTTGTTACAAAAATGCAATTCGCATTATACGAGAAAAAGGAAAACCCTTAATGGTGTACGGAGAAAAGGGCAACACGAAGCTACATCTTATTAGTAATTTGAAGGCACAAAAACTAATAAGAAAAGGTTGCTATGCTGTTCTAGCACACGTCGAGAAAGTACAAACTGAAGAAAAGAGCATCAATGATGTTCCCATTGCAAAAGAATTTCCCGATGTATTTCCGAAAGAATTACCGGGATTACCCCCACATCGATCCGTTGAATTTCAAATAGATCTTGTACCAGGAGCTGCACCAATAGCTCGTGCTCCTTACAGACTCGCACCCAGCGAGATGAAAGAACTGCAAAGCCAATTACAAGAACTTTTAGAGCGTGGTTTCATTCGACCAAGCACATCACCGTGGGGAGCTCCTGTTTTGTTTGTCAAGAAGAAAGATGGTACATTCAGGTTGTGTATCGACTACCGAGAGTTGAACAAACTTACCATCAAGAACCGCTACCCACTACCGAGAATCGACGACTTATTTGATCAACTACAAGGCTCGTCTGTTTATTCAAAGATTGACTTACGTTCCGGGTATCATCAAATGCGGGTGAAAGAAGATGATATTCCAAAGACTGCTTTCAGAACACGTTACGGTCGTTACGAGTTTATGGTCATGCCGTTTGGTTTAACTAATGCACCAGCTGTGTTCATGGACCTTATGAACCGAGTGTGTGGACCATACCTTGACAAGTTTGTCATTGTTTTCATTGATGACATACTTATTTACTCAAAGAATGACCAAGAACACGGTGAACATTTGAGAAAGGTGTTAGAAGTATTGAGGAAGGAAGAATTGTACGCTAAGTTTTCAAAGTATGCATTTTGGTTGGAAGAAGTTCAATTCCTCGGTCACATAGTGAACAAAGAAGGTATTAAGGTGGATCCGGCAAAGATAGAAACTGTTGAAAAGTGGGAAACCCCGAAAACTCCGAAACACATACGCCAGTTTTTAGGACTAGCTGGTTACTACAGAAGGTTCATCCAAGACTTTTCCAGAATAGCAAAACCCTTGACTGCATTAACGCATAAAGGGAAGAAATTTGAATGGAATGATGAACAAGAGAAAGCGTTTCAGTTATTGAAGAAAAAGCTAACTACGGCACCTATATTGTCATTGCCTGAAGGGAATGATGATTTTGTGATTTATTGTGACGCATCAAAGCAAGGTCTCGGTTGTGTATTAATGCAACGAACGAAGGTGATTGCTTATGCGTCTAGACAATTGAAGATTCACGAACAAAATTATACGACGCATGATTTGGAATTAGGCGCGGTTGTTTTTGCATTAAAAACTTGGAGGCACTACTTATATGGAGTCAAAAGTATTATATATACCGACCACAAAAGTCTTCAACACATATTTAATCAGAAACAACTGAATATGAGGCAGCGTAGGTGGATTGAATTATTGAATGATTACGATTTTGAGATTCGTTACCACCCAGGGAAGGCAAATGTGGTAGCCGATGCCTTGAGCAGGAAGGATAGAGAACCCATTCGAGTAAAATCTATGAATATAATGATTCATAATAACATTACTACTCAAATAAAGGAGGCGCAACAAGGAGTTTTAAAAGAGGGAAATTTAAAGGATGAAATACCCAAAGGATCGGAGAAGCATCTTAATATTCGGGAAGACGGAACCCGGTATAGGGCTGAAAGGATTTGGGTACCAAAATTTGGAGATATGAGAGAAATGGTACTTAGAGAAGCTCATAAAACCAGATACTCAATACATCCTGGAACGGGGAAGATGTACAAGGATCTCAAGAAACATTTTTGGTGGCCGGGTATGAAAGCCGATGTTGCTAAATACGTAGGAGAATGTTTGACGTGTTCTAAGGTCAAAGCTGAGCATCAGAAACCATCAGGTCTACTTCAACAACCCGAAATCCCGGAATGGAAATGGGAAAACATTACCATGGATTTCATCACTAAATTGCCAAGGACTGCAAGTGGTTTTGATACTATTTGGGTAATAGTTGATCGTCTCACCAAATCAGCACACTTCCTACCAATAAGAGAAGATGACAAGATGGAGAAGTTAGCACGACTGTATTTGAAGGAAGTCGTCTCCAGACATGGAATACCAATCTCTATTATCTCTGATAGGGATGGCAGATTTATTTCAAGATTCTGGCAGACATTACAGCAAGCATTAGGAACTCGTCTAGACATGAGTACTGCCTATCATCCACAAACTGATGGGCAGAGCGAAAGGACGATACAAACGCTTGAAGACATGCTACGAGCATGTGTTATTGATTTCGGAAATAGTTGGGATCGACATCTACCGTTAGCAGAATTTTCCTACAACAACAGCTACCATTCAAGCATTGAGATGGCGCCGTTTGAAGCACTTTATGGTAGAAAGTGCAGGTCTCCGATTTGTTGGAGTGAGGTGGGGGATAGACAGATTACGGGTCCGGAGATTATACAAGAAACTACCGAGAAGATCATCCAAATTCAACAACGGTTGAAAACCGCCCAAAGTCGACAAAAGAGCTACGCTGACATTAAAAGTAAAGATATAGAATTTGAAATTGGAGAGATGGTCATGCTTAAAGTTTCACCTTGGAAAGGCGTTGTTCGATTTGGTAAACGAGGGAAGTTAAATCCAAGGTATATTGGACCATTCAAGATTATTGATCGTGTCGGACCAGTAGCTTACCGACTTGAGTTACCTCAACAACTCGCGGCTGTACATAACACTTTCCACGTCTCGAATTTGAAGAAATGTTTTGCTAAAGAAGATCTCACTATTCCGTTAGATGAAATCCAAATCAACGAAAAACTCCAATTCATCGAAGAACCCGTCGAAATAATGGATCGTGAGGTTAAAAGACTTAAGCAAAACAAGATACCAATTGTTAAGGTTCGATGGAATGCTCGTAGAGGACCCGAGTTCACCTGGGAGCGTGAAGATCAGATGAAGAAGAAATACCCGCATCTATTTCCAGAAGATTCGTCAACACCTTCAACAGCTTAAAATTTCGGGACGAAATTTATTTAACGGGTAGGTACTGTAGTGACCCGAACTTTTTCATGTTTATATATATTAATTGAGATTGATGTTTACATGATTAAATGTTTCCAACATGTTAAGCAATCAAACTTGTTAAGACTTGATTAATTGAAATAGGTTTCATATAGACAATTGACCACCCAAGTTGACCGGTGATTCACGAACGTTAAAACTTGTAAAAAAAAAACTATATGATGACATATATATGGTTATATATATAGTTAACATGATATTATGATAAGTAAACATATCATTAATTATATTAACAATGAACTACATATGTAAAAACAAGACTACTAACTTAATGATTTTGAAACGAGACATATATGTAACGTTTATCGTTGTAACGACATTTAATGTATATATATCATATTAAGAGATATTCGTACATCATAATATCATGATAATATAATAATTTAAAATCTCTTTTGATATTATAAACATTGGGTTAACAACATTTAACAAGATCGTTAACCTAAAGGTTTCAAAACAACACTTACATGTAACGACTAACGATGACTTAACGACTCAGTTAAAATGTATATACATGTAGTGTTTTAATATGTATTTATACACTTTTGAAAGACTTCAATACACTTATCAAAATACTTCTACTTAACAAAAATGCTTACAATTACATTCTCGTTCAGTTTCATCAACAATTCTACTCGTATGCACCCGTATTCGTACTCGTACAATACACAGCTTTTAGATGTATGTACTATTGGTATATACACTCCAATGATCAGCTCTTAGCAGCCCATGTGAGTCACCTAACACATGTGGGAACCATCATTTGGCAACTAGCATGAAATATCTCATAAGATTACAAAAATATGAGTAATCATTCATGACTTATTTACATGAAAACAAAATTACATATCCTTTATATCTAATCCATACACCAACGACCAAAAACACCTACAAACACTTTCATTCTTCAATTTTCTTCATCTAATTGAACTCTCTCAAGTTCTATCTTCAAGTTCTAAGTGTTCTTCATAAATTCCAAAAGTTCTAGTTTCATAAAATCAAGAATACTTTCAAGTTTGCTAGCTCACTTCCAATCTTGTAAGGTGATCATCCAACCTCAAGAAATCTTTGTTTCTTACAGTAGGTTATCATTCTAATACAAGGTAATAATCATATTCAAACTTTGGTTCAATTTCTATAACTATAACAATCTTATTTCAAGTGATGATCTTACTTGAACTTGTTTTCGTGTCATGATTTTGCTTCAAGAACTTTGAGCCATCCAAGGATCCATTGAAGCTAGATCCATTTTTCTCTTTTCCAGTAGGTTCATCCAAGGAACTTAAGGTAGTAATGATGTTCATAACATCATTCGATTCATACATATAAAGCTATCTTATTCGAAGGTTTAAACTTGTAATCACTAGAACATAGTTTAGTTAATTCTAAACTTGTTCGCAAACAAAAGTTAATCCTTCTAACTTGACTTTTAAAATCAACTAAACACATGTTCTATATCTATATGATATGCTAACTTAATGATTTAAAACCTGGAAACACGAAAAACACCGTAAAACCGGATTTACGCCGTCGTAGTAACACCGCGGGCTGTTTTGGGTTAGTTAATTAAAAACTATGATAAACTTTGATTTAAAAGTTTTTATTCTGAGAAAATGATTTTTATTATGAACATGAAACTATATCCAAAAATTATGGTTAAACTCAAAGTGGAAGTATGTTTTCTAAAATGGTCATCTAGACGTCGTTCTTTCGACTGAAATGACTACCTTTACAAAAACGACTTGTAACTTATTTTTCTGACTAGAAACCTATACTTTTTTTTGTTTAGATTCATAAAATAGAGTTCAATATGAAACCATAGCAATTTGATTCACTCAAAACGGATTTAAAATGAAGAAGTTATGGGTAAAACAAGATTGGATAATTTTTCTCATTTTAGCTACGTGAAAATTGGTAACAAATCTATTCCAACCATAACTTAATCAACTTGTATTATATATTATGTAATCTTGAGATACCATAGACACGTATACAATGTTTCGACCTATCATGTCGACACATCTATATATATTTCGGAACAACCATAGACACTCTATATGTGAATGTTGGAGTTAGCTATACAGGGTTGAGGTTGATTCCAAAATATATATAGTTTGAGTTGTGATCAATACTGAGATACGTATACACTGGGTCGTGGATTGATTCAAGATAATATTTATCGATTTATTTCTGTACATCTAACTGTGGACAACTAGTTGTAGGTTACTAACGAGGACAGCTGACTTAATAAACTTAAAACATCAAAATATATTAAAAGTGTTGTAAATATATTTTGAACATACTTTGATATATATGTATATATTGTTATAGGTTCGTGAATCAACCAGTGGCCAAGTCTTACTTCCCGACGAAGTAAAAATCTGTGAAAGTGAGTTATAGTCCCACTTTTAAAATCTAATATTTTTGGGATGAGAATACATGCAGGTTTTATAAATGATTTACAAAATAGACACAAGTACGTGAAACTACATTCTATGGTTGAATTATCGAAATCGAATATGCCCCTTTTTATTAAGTCTGGTAATCTAAGAATTAGGGAACAGACACCCTAATTGACGCGAATCCTAAAGATAGATCTATTGGGCCTAACAAACCCCATCCAAAGTACCGGATGCTTTAGTACTTCGAAATTTATATCATATCCGAAGGGTGTCCCGGAATGATGGGGATATTCTTATATATGCATCTTGTTATTGTCGGTTACCAGGTGTTCACCATATGAATGATTTTTATCTCTATGTATGGGATGTGTATTGAAATATGAAATCTTGTGGTCTATTGTTACGATTTGATATATATAGGTTAAACCTATAACTCACCAACATTTTTGTTGACGTTTTAAGCATGTTTATTCTCAGGTGATTATTAAGAGCTTCCGCTATCGCATACTTAAATAAGGACAAGATTTGGAGTCCATGCTTGTATGATATTGTGTAAAAACTGCATTCAAGAAACTTATTTTGTTGTAACATATTTGTATTGTAAACCATTATGTAATGGTCGTGTGTAAACAGGATATTTTAGATTATCATTATTTGATAATCTACGTAAAGCTTTTTAAACCTTTATTGATGAAATAAAGGTTATGGTTTGTTTAAAAATGAATGCAGTCTTTGAAAAACGTCTCATATAGAGGTCAAAACCTCGCAACGAAATCAATTAATATGGAACGTTTTTAATCAATAAGAACGGGACATTTCATATATTCGTTTAAGTTACTCGTGCCTAATATGTAAAGCAGTTGTAAAAATAGTTTAAGAAACAGTTTCAAAAGCAGCATATATCTCATCCAAAAATGTTGATGAAAAAGGGACTGTAGACTCACCTTAGCAAAAGCACTGAAATTTCTTAGTAAAATCGTACAGTAGTCGAACAATCACGACCGAACAATGCAACCTAGTCAAATAGGTCATATTAAGTATACATATAGGTCACACTATGTCAATCCATAGTATACGCAAAGCCCTAGTGCTCAGACTGACTCAATATGCATTTAAAAGTCAACTAGTCCAAGCAAGTCAACAAAAGTCAACCAAAGTCAAACCAAAAGTCAACTCGATGAAGGTGGTCAACTAAAGTCAAACATCTTAGTAGGTTATGCAAACATGGTCAGCATGTCAAACCTAAGTCAAACAACATGTTACAGTTCATAGTTTAGCAATTTGCACATTCGCAGTTCATCGCATGTCCTTAAAATACGCGCATCCCAGAAAAATACGAGTACAACTCTTAGCACATAATTCATATAAACATGGAAAACTCCAGATCATAAATATATTCAAAATCGATTCCAAAAATTCTAACCAAGGCCTCATACGATGTCTACAAGTTGGGTTTCAGAAAAGGTCTAGTTACGGTTTACCAAATCGGTTTCTGCACGCGCATTAGTTTTGAAACATTTCTCATAAAATATTGAAAATAGATTTTGACGAACGGCCAATTGAAGATTACTCCAAACATCTCAAAGTTTTAGTGATAAAATAATCAAAGATATTCATTTAGCCAATTTGTAAAGTTTAGCCAATCCTTACAAACCCTTCAGTTTTAGTCAACAAACAGATATATCATTTGGTCAAGCTTATAACTCATGGTAAATCACATTTTTGGAAGTTAGCATACAAATAAAGTACATCAAGAAACATATAAACTAACATAATCCAGAAGATCAAAGCCTTAATAAATTTATAGTTCACTCTAGCAATTTTTGTTTAACTTTGAAAACAGATTCAGCACGCTATAAAGCACGAATCTTCATTTTGATGCACCGAGAGCATTACAAAAGCTTTTGACGCAATTCTTAAGTCTAAAATGCATGATTTTTCACAAGGATTACAGTAGTACACTTTTAATTAGCCAAATCATAAAGTACATAACCCAGAAAATTCGTATATCACGTAAAACCTAACGAAAACTTCGATTAAACATATTTTGGGCATACGATAATGAAATCAAGCAAAATCAAAGTCTAGACTTATTAATTTTTCGACCTCTATCCAACTAGATAACATAAAAGATCAGTTCATAAGTCAATTTTATCAGATTCATAAGATACAAATTCGATTTTCATGCAAACAACCACAATCGAGCAATTAAACGATAAACGACAACTCTATACATCAACAATTGAGCACTAGACTTGATTACACTATGTAATTGACAAAAAACTGATTTAGAAAAATTAGGGTTTTCAAATATACCTTAGAATCACAAATTGCAAGTACTATCGTGTAGAGAATGATGCAAGGAACAACGTTGATGCTTATGATTTCTTCAAATTTTGAGTTTTGAAGGTGATAGTGGTTGTGGGATGATCGACGGCCAACAAGGGGAGGGAGGGAATGAGATGTCGATTGTATGTGTGTATGTTATGAGGGTTTCTAGTCTAGCTTTTCCTTTAAATACATTAGGGCCTAATCAGAGTCCAATATTAGCAAGTAAGGGCCCAAAATACAAACATAATGGGAGCTGGGGGTGGTCGGCCGAATGGCCCACTAGGGTGGTCTCGGGCTCGGTTTTGATTAATTCCTGGTACGCACGTGGTCCGTTTCGAGTGCCGTTAACCGTACCGGGTTTCCGGAACGTTAACTAGTCGTTGAAACGAAATCACCAAGTTTAATTTACTAAATAAATAATAAATTAAATAAGTTTTTTGTAAAGTCAATAATTATTAAAAATAATTATTTTATCGTTTTTCTAAGTTCCGTAAACTGAGAAGCTTTCTGAGCGATTATCTCAATCGTAACGTTTTCTAATTATTTCGCTATCCGAAACAAATTCATAAATTAATATAACCTATTAATTCAAGTAATCCAATAGGATCAAGTATGCATTTAAATCCATTAAACACATAAAGTTCTAAGTAATCACCGTTAAATATTTAATGGACAAGTAACGATAGTAACGGAAAAAGTCGGGTTGTTACATTACCCACCTGTTATGAAAAATTTCATCCCGAAATTTTAGTGCATGTCCGTTGTAGTAGTCTCCTCAGGAAACAGTTGCGGATAATTTTAGTGCCACCATCTCTGTTCTTGTTAACTGATCACCCACCAAAGAATTATCGGCCGAAATAGGCATTCGGAAAGGTGACCCTTTATCACATTTTCTTTTCATATTAACCGCGGAAGGTCTTAACATACTCACGAAGGCCGCAACCGATAATGATCTCTTCAAGGGGTTAAAATTGGTCGTAAGAAGATAAGAATCTCCCATCTACAATACGTGGATGATACTCTTTTTTTGGGTGATTGGAGTAGGGTTAACTTACAAAACCTACAAAACCTTCTAAAATGTTTTGAACTAGCTTCCGGATTAAAGATCAATTTTCATAAAAGTTGCCACTATGGAGTTTTTGCCGGTGTTGATGAAACAAATCAGTTTGCTTGTAGTATGGGTTGTCAAGTCGGTGCTTTCCTATTCAAGTACCTTGGTTTGCCTATCAGGGCAAACATGAAAAAATCTAGTAGTTGGAACCTGGTGATCGAGAAAATAAAGTCCAAGCTCTCAAATTGGAAAATGCGTTCGATGTCTTTTGGGGGAAGAATGGTTCTTATCAAATCGGTCCTAAATAGCCTACCTTTGTATTACTTCTTGATCTTTCGTGCCCCACCTTGTGTGCTTAAAATACTTGAGAGTGTGAGAAGAGTGTTTTTTTTGGGGCGGATCGGAATTAAACTCTAAGATTCCTTGGGTAAAATGGGAAAAAGTTGTATCGCCTAATGAAAATGGGGGGTTAAACTTTGATCTTTTAAAAAGTAAAGACCTTTGCATTATTGGGAAAGTGGTGGTGGAGGTTTAATACCGAAACCGAGTCACTTTAGTCCAAATTGATTCGTAGCATTTATGGTCCCCGTGGTGGTTTGGATCTAGGGAATGAAGAAATTCACTCCTTAAAACCTTCCATTTGGCGGGATATTATTTTGACAGGTACCACTATTGAAGATACTGGTATAAATTTCAAGAACTCATTCAAGCTTTCGGTGAGCAGCAACTCGACGATGGAATTCTGGAACACGAACTGGTCCGGCAGCATTCTCAGCATTAAATTTCCGCATTTGTTCAGATTAGAAGTGTCGAAACATGCACCCATCAGCAGCCGTATACATGTTACTGACTCAGGTGCAGTTCTTCGAGGCGTTTGGAGCAGGGAACCTTCTGGTCGCACTGCTAGCGAACTATCAGAACTATCCTAAATAGTTGTAGATTACGTTTTCAACAACAATGGGAAGGACACGTGTGTCTGGTCTAATTCTCACAATGGTACCTTCACTGTAAGATCTATATCCCTCCTTATTGATAATGAGCTACTTGTGGAACCAGTGAACAATAGTGAAACAATTCGAAATAACTTAGTTCCAAAAAAATTGGAGATCTTTGTATGGCGGGCTCGTCAAAAAAGGCTTCCCGTTTTGATTGAACTTGATAAAAGGGGTATTGATTTGCATAGTGTTCAGTGCCCGTTGTGTGATGACAATTTAGAAACCGTGGAACAGTCCCTAATTTTCTGTAAGCACGTGATGGAGATTTGGGATCGTGTTTTTGCGTCGTGGGGTTTCGGTAACATGTCAAATCTAAGCATCAATGAGATTCTTGGGGGTAATTGCACTCCACCTTCAACGGCTCTCGGAAGTAAAATTTGGCAAGCGATTGAATGGGTGTGCACTTACTTAATTTGGAGAAATAGGAACGAGAAAGTTTTTCGGGATTGATGTTATGCGAGGGGTATATGAAATAGTATTAATTTTGCTACAAAATACTATTAAATACGATACAATTTTACGCAAGTGATTTATTTATTTATAGAATGGATATACCTAAACCTTACTACAACATTTATAGGCAGTGTACCTAATCGTACAGTAGTGTAGTTTTTAGTAACTCCGGTTAGTTCCACAGGGATCTTTTAAACAAGCTTAACGCTATATTTTTAAAAACTATATTTGTAAAAGTACAAAAATATATATAAGTAGTATTATTATTATAAAAGGGGGGTTTTTACCGTTTAATGACCGGTTTGTCGATTTTAAAACTTTAGTCGCAGTTAAAACCTAATGTAAAATATTAAAAATAAAAATAACTTAATTTAAAGCGTAAAGTAAATAACGATAATGAAATAAAAATGCGATAAAATAAAATTGCGATAATTAAAGAGTACGATAATTAAAAGTGCAATTAAATATAATGACAGTAAATAAAAGTGCGATAATTAAAAGTGCAATTAAATATGAAATATATAAATTATGCTTATTTAAACTTCCGTAATCATGATGTTTGACGTGTTGATTTTAGTTTATTCCCATGGGTTAATTGTCCTTTGTCCTGGATTATTCAATATGTCCATACGGATTTGTCTATAATAGTCCATCAGTCATAAATATAAAGTGCGAAAGTCTTCGTCAAATTATTCTTATTCCCGAAGTCAAATATTCCAACTAATTGGGGATTCGAATTGTAACAAGGTCTTAATACTTTGTTTAATGAATACACCAGGTTATCGACTGCGTGTAAACCAAGATTTTACTACTTTGTTAACAATTATACCAATTACCCTTGAATGTAATCCACCCCTGTTTCAACAAATCTATTAACTATTAATCCAGTTCTGTGTCCGGTAAAATGAACAATTATTGGTATTTATAGATATCCCGCCCACCGTGTCCGATTGAGTGAATATGGTTATTTATAGGTACGTCCAATTGTAAATCTTTATATTAAAATTAACAAACTATCATTTAGTTAAACAAATATAAAGCCCATTAATAGCCCATAGTCTAATTTCCACAAGTGTCGTTCTTTTGTCCAAACCCCAATTATGGTACAAAGCCCAATTACCCAATTTTAGTATTTAGCCCAACATCACGATTACTTCGTCTTAAATAAGCATAATAACAACTTAGCTACGAGACATTAATTTAAAAATAACATTAACCATAACTTACAGTGAAAAAAATAGCGTAGCGTTACACGGACAGAATTTCGACTTACACCCTTACAACATTTGCTAACATACCCTTATTATTAGAATTAAAATTAAAATTTAAAATTATAAATTATATATATATTTTACATATGATGAAAAGAAAAGAATTGTAAAAATATCCATCGAATGCGTTGCCTTTTATAGGCCCCATTTCAGTTTTGGTGTGCTCCGCGATCTCGAAGGGTTTCTCCTTCACAGCTCCGCGATCGCGGAGTAGTGGATTACAGCTCATCCAAGTTTGGCTCCTAGCTTACCGACGGATTTTTTAATAAATAAATATAATATATATAATTTTAAGAATTATTTATATATTATATTATATTTATATGCATAGTTGACTTGTAATTTTCGCTTCGTTGCGTCGTGCGTTGAAAGTTGACTTAGGTCCCGGTTCCGGATTTTCAAACGTCCTTGCGTACAATTTAATATCTTGTACTTTGCGTTTTGTAACTTGTACTTTTGTCATTTCTAGACGCTTCTCATCAATAAATTGAACCTCTTGGATCGTACTTTGTACTTTTGAGCTTTTTGGTCGTTTGCGTCTTTAAATCGTCGAATCTGCCTTTTATCTTCACCTTTTAATATTTAAACGAATATCACTTGTAAATAGAACAATTGCAACTAAAAGCTTGTCTTTCTTGAGGGATAATGCTATGAAATATATGTTCGTTTTTAGCATTACCAGGGATAAAAGTTGGAACCCTTCCGTAGCCTTGAATGAAATTCGAATCAAGTCATACGAGTGGATTTCTACAAGGTTAAAGAACCGGAAGATCGATTGGTTGTCTTGGCTTAACGATCCAAGTGTTTATCTTAGACTAGTTTAGTTTCGTGCTTTTCTACGGTTTGCTTCCTTTGCAAACCTTCGTGTAATGTAAGTGAGCTATGCTCACATATCGTTGTACTTTATTTTGAGCTTAATATAATACTACTTGCTTTTCCAAAAAAAAAAAAAAAAAAACTTTATTTTATTGAGGGTACGAACGAAATGTTCTGTTTCCCTAACCATTTTTTACTTTTACATATTTGATATAGCTCAATAGCCCGTGCGTTGCACGGTTGAATTAAAAATGTAATCAAAAAGTTTCGCAATCTTATAAAACAACGTATGCGTTATTGATGTTTTCTAAAATAAGTAACATACAAGTACATTTCAAATTCGATCAATGCTTTCCTGACCTGCACATAAAAACATGAAAGTACATATTATGTAATAGTATTTGTAGTTGTTATAAACTGAATTGTATAATTATTAAACTGGAATATATAATCTATAAGCATGTTAATTCGAATTTGTTTCTATATGTGTTGTAGTACCTCCTTGTAGACTACATTTTTAGTAGTCTTTGAACCAAAGTTTAACAAACACAAACGCTTTCACAATTAAAACTTATGTTTTGATTGTTAAAGATTTCAAAAAATTCTTAAGAAACACCATCGTGATATAACACCAGTGTTTTGAAGTGCAGTGATTAGATGAAAATGTATAATCACAGTAAGAGTACATGAAATTATATAAAGAAGTTACCTGAAAGTCATTAGGACTATGTTGAGCCAATTTGAAGTCATATGTGTAAAAACATTATACACACGTAGTTTGTAAAATGGCATGAACTGAAGGATTAGCAGCTTCTTTCGACAAAACTGCATCTGTTTTCACATATATCTACATCATCCATAGCCAGTAAGTAACCACAAATAATTAATAATTTAAATGTGAACATCAAATTAACAAAAACGCAAAAAGTAAGTGCAAACAATAATTAGTAACTGGATCCATTAAAAAAATTAAAACAATTAACAATTATGTTTCCAATTTTTGGTTTTAAAGATGAATTCAATCTCGGGCTTCAAACAACAACTAAACCTAAAAAAAACAGCGTAGATTAATGGATGAAAAAAACTTACAAAATCGAATTAAAAAGAAGTCGTCGCTTCGTACCCAGTTCTTTGCAATTTCAGTATGCATGTAAAGAAATCGATTCATTTGAAAATTGATGGCTGGTGATACTCGAACATGAAACCTTAATATGAAAATCAAAAAACTTCAAGTTACGTTCTATCGCTTGAATAAAACATCAGATTGTATAGTCTGCAATGTATACTTGCAGATATAAATATTTTACCTGGGTACCAATGGCATGCCCCCATTTGTTTATCAATTTTGTCATTCTTCTCAATTTGCTGATCAGCTTACATCTACAAAATGTAATAAGTACATGTTAATTACTCCACTTGATTAATATTTATAATACACCACTTACTAAATGATTTAAAAAAATGATTTTAAGTCTTAGACATAATAAACGTACACAGGCAAGTATCATCAAACACAACTAATTATTAACCAGAGACAAATAATTCTAACCTCAAACTACTACAATCGAGCCCGCTGAACCATAAAATAACTCATCCACATTTTTGACGATCCAATAGCCTAAATAAACTCAATATTCAAAATTGGATGTTGTTAGTGAAGAAATTGTTGAAAAATACGAATCACGATGGTATAATAAAAGAACGTTACCATTAGTAGGTGCAATTGCACATCTTGGTTGTAGCTCTGGAATTGTAAGTTTTCAGAAGAATTTTCATTTTCAAATTACACCTTTTTAGTTAAAAGACAAGTGAAGACCATATGTAATCCAGGCGGGACCTTCTATGCAAGAAAAAGTGATGGATTTGAATATTTACATACACTGTTATCATTAACCTAATTGAACACAATACTTCTATATTGATTACAAATAAATAATAGCAAAGAAAAAGAACCAAATAGTGAGGAGCAACAATCTTCCTTATGTTTTTCAAGACACCAAACATTAAAACCCTAATAAATTACTCAAAAGAAAGTAACTTTATTTTTTCATTACACAACCTAATATGATGACCAGCATATGTGAGATTATACCATTTGTATGTATCTAATGTAAGCAAGATTTCGTTCACTTCATATGAAGCATAGATGGAAATAGTCATTATTTGGTTAGTCTGTTAGCCATATGAGCTGCATATAGGCTGTTTGAGTAACAGAAAAAAAAAAAACCTATCGTGAATATGTAGGTCTGAATTCACATTCGCATGACTGAGTAATTGAATAAATAGGATAAACTGTTAGAAGAAAAAGAAACAAAAAAAAAATGGAATATGAAGACATTAGCCCAACATTGAACAGCTAAAATTTTGTAATCAGATTAGTACCGTTAATTATGTATCAAAGAATTAAATACTATATACCGACCCGGCCCATTTTGACCTACACAAGTGCTACCTTGTGTTGTCACCCACTTAAACAACCCATTTAGCACCCCTAGTGGAACACTTAAATTAATATTGAATTCTGGAAAAATAACACTATAAAGATATGCCCAAATTATTTAGCTATGTAAGTTTTGGTGAACCAAGTACAAACTTTATTACCTTGAATCACTTGCCCAACGTACAAGAAAGTTGTCTGCAGCTTTGGCCATGCTTGACCCACACTCTACATGTTGAAAAACCCTTCTACTTGCACCTGCAGACATAGTATTAACATAGATTTAAATGTAAGGTAACTTAATGAATGAAGTGAAGTGCAGATTATCAATATAAAATAACCAAGTAACTAAATTGTAATAAAATATCAAATGGACAAAAAATGAAGAATCTTTGGAGCAGGTACCTACATGGAGAATGCCTAGGAATCAACATCCTTATGTGAGTCAAAAGATCCTCCAGATGATATATGGTCGTGTTGTGGCTTAGTATGAGAGACCTTCAAGACTTGACCTACATACAGAAACAGAAATTATCAAATCAATTTTTTATTATATAAATAAATTAATAACAAATACACCTAATCTGAAGAGTACCATTCACATACTGTTATTGTTGTTTTTAGATCCTTTAAGAAACTTGCATAATCTGCAAAACGAACAAAATCACATATACCTTTCATACTTTTCACGTCAACTCTTTACAGATATCAAAGACATTAAATACGATTTTTGGGATCATTTAACTAAGTTAATGATATAGCTTACTGGTTATATGCAAGCATACTATAAGAGTTGCAAATAATCAAAATAACATAGCTTACTGGTTACAAAAGTATGGTAATACCTACTATTCTCTGGAATAAAGTACAATGTGTTTTCTCAGTGTAAATACTTACATTGGGGTCCGTTCTTCTTGTGTTGAGAATTTCAACTTATCCTTTGATTCCTTGCAAGATATGAGTTGTCGAACACTTTCAAGTCATAGATCAGTTAATAAATACATATATAAATTCACTTTCATTCACTATTATGTGATGTTTATATTGAAGAGAAGCAAAGGATGTAGAAGTTACAGTTTAATTAGAGGCCTTTTAAACAATAACCTACATAAAAATGAAATTGTTGTGAGTATATAGAAGCAAAATAATATTCAACACATATGTATCCTATCCTATAAATAATAATAATTGGAAAAAAGGTACCAAATAACTAACTTAGAAGATAATTGTGTGTGTTACTAAGAATCATCCCAAAAAAAAAAAAAAACGTTGGATAATGATCGGCTTCTATGTTTATAAGCTCGTCCGTTGGAAGACAATTGAAAACTCGCGAAAAATTGATTTCGTTCATACAAAAATTCATCAAGTAACATTACACGATCAGTCACATGTAACTTAGATTAACTATATTGATACAATAGATTAACTGTTTTGAGAGAGTGATAACTCACCCCACACAAACAAAAATGATTCTGAAGATTGTTACTTCACTTAAACGCGTCGCCCATTGCCATTGTGTATGCTAAAATCTGAATAACATGTAGAACTTGCAATAAAAGATAGCTTTCATTGTAGCAACTTAACTCACGGTACTACACATTTATGCATGAGCCTATAGTTATTTGGTTGCACTTTTTTTACCAATGATTTCAAAAATGTAATATAATATAAAAAGAATTATAAAAAAATAATTAAAGATTATTAATGTTAACCATGCCATGAAAATAATAATCACCTATTTTAAGTTTCCAAAAAGAAAAAAATGTCACACAACATGATACTCAACTATGAAATTATAAATTGGCTATAAATTAGACATGTGTATATAGAGGCCTACATCAACTTTCAGCATGATTAACATAGCCACAAAAACATAAAACTACAACTTTAAGGAGTCAATCATAGACCACTATCCCACTTATGACCCACTCATTTTGTCACCTCTATCCAAAACATAATCAATAATCAAAGACATATAGAAGCTTACCTATTGTTGGACGTGTGGAACCCCTTATCTTCAAAATCTCAGGACGAGGATTGATTGTATTGTATTTGACATTAGCGAAATTACATAAGGAAGTTTCAAGTAGAACTATAGAATACCCAAAAGAAAAATTTATTACAGAAACTGAAAAAGCAAAAGTAAGTAGTTACCTCTAGTTTTTTCGAGTTGTTTTCTTTTTTTCTCTTATTGAATTGAATACTATACTCTTAAAGTCTTAAACCATGCCCACTGACCCATTTGTAGTTGAGCACAAATAAGTTATATTGAATAGAATGTCGATAAACAACACTATCAGCTGAAGTTACAACATTATGAGTTGAAGCTACAACATTACGAGCTGAATCTACACCAGGATTATCCTAAAGTTTTACAATTAGAGTCCCACACTACGGTTATTTATGGCGTGCTCACAATAAAAGAAATCAAGTCTTGAACTTTACCAACAAAAGTTGTATCATATTGTATGCTAATCCATAATCCTTCTAAATGACATATCACTTAAATTTTAATAATATTTCCATAAAATCATTGAAACATCATTATAAGTATTTTACTCTACATTTGAGGATAGTTATTTATGATAAATGAAATCATGTTATGATGTATGTAGTTAACGCGTAGACTCTTCAAAAACAGAAACCTGATTATATCAGATGCATCATAACCTGAAACTGATAACTAAGTTTTCATTAAGACATTTCATCGAAAACTTGGCATACAAATGATAGCATAGTTAACACAAACACATATAATTAAGAACTATTAGGTAATCATCAAAAAAATATTTAATTAAGAAGAAATTTAAAATCATGTTGGTTACAAATCCAAAAATCAAGGACGGACATAGTAGATGAAATTAGAGCAAAATTTAATACCTGGAAAAGCTTTAGGTGATGAAATCGAAACATAGATCGATTGTGAAGCGAGCGCAGCAACCAAATCCTATATAACCACAAAAAGTCATTCACATTCAACTAATTACCGAGTATCTCTTTAGTTATATAGCAAATTATAACCGAATTCTCAGTAACTCTAGCAGCTAATCCATTAAAATTTGATTAGTGTTGAATAAAGGGGATCAATGTCCATTCTCTTAACAGTCAAATTAATTGAATTATTCAAAAAGAAAATACAAATACTCCGTCAAGAAAAATGTTACCTTTTTGCAGAGGTTGAATTGTTTCTATGTATTCGATTCCAAGAAATAAAGTATGATGAAAAAATCTGGCGGTGATTATTGACAAATAAGTAACACAGAGATGAACATTTGCAAATTTATCAATATCCAGAAATCTGAAGTCGAATCAATTGAATCAATTGATGTATTAGTGTAACAACCCAAACCAAACCACGAACAAACCCGCTTAAAATGTCACAAAAAAAAAAATTCTCTGTTCAGCTAATGGCGCGGCGCGCCATATGGCCACGCGGCGCGCCAAATGGGCCTGTCCCATTTTCCCATTTTTGCGAAAAAGATCGGCCACTTCCCGACATAATTAGACAAAACGCTTTTAACCACATATTCAAACATGTAAAACTAACATGATTCAAACATAAAATAAGTTTTACAAAGCGGGGCCCACATCGGCCGTTTTACGAGTTTCATACAAAAGTTTGAGTTTCGACCACATTAAGTTTAAATACCAAACGACACTACGAGCATGGTGTTTGGGGTTAAACTACCCAAGCCTCGATCAAACTCTAAAAGCTAACACTTCCAAAAGGCATCCCCTATCAACAAGCGGGAACTCTACTCCACAACCGAACCTATAAAAAGGTAAACAATGAGAGGGTAAGCAAAGCTTAGTGAATGCAATAATTATACATATACATATATAATATATCTACTTGCAAACACTTACGCGATACTGTACACAAGCTAGCAATTCGACAACCATGCAAAACATTATGCATATACCAATAACCGCAATTCACATTTGAGCTAGCAATAACAAAAGCATATAGTTCATAATTAAATATGCCAATACACAATTCATACAATCATGGTTAACCAATCATAATAGGAATGGTACTCAAATTTCCCATCGGTGTTCATAACAACCGTTAGTGCACAACACATATATCACTAACCCTTGGACAACACATATCCGTTTATAAAATCGTTAGTGTACAACACATATAACACTAAATCGGACAACACATATCCATTCATAAATCATTAGTGTACAACACATATAACACTAAATTGGACAACATATATCCGTTCTTAAAACTGTTAGTGTACAACGCATATAGCACTAACTTGGACAACACATATCCATTTCTACAAGTAAACACATCATATACGTACATGTATACTTATTCCACTCACCTTAACGCCAAGATGATGATTTAAAACTCCCGAAAGCTTCAAAGCAAAGTACCTAATACAATAAGTACTCGATCAACACACAAACTAGTTGGTGAACACCAACACTTAACTTATGTGCATTTAATGGCTTAAATGCACCAAATGCCCAAAATACACCAAAACCGTCCATTTAAGGTCAAGACCGCCACTTATCACTAAAAGCTAGTGATTTAGGTCTATAAACACCAACTAACACAATTTAGGATCTTTTCATACCCAACACGTCCAAACTAGGTCAACATTACCCATTTTGACACTTAACCCTAAAATTGGGTCATCTCACACCAAAACCCTAACATTAGCCAAGTTAGGTCTTAAAACACATTTTAAAACAAGGTTTATGCACTAAACACAAACATTAACTAACTTAGGTCCATTTTGACCCATTTGACCAATTTAAGGTCAACACACCCATTTCGGGTCATCCACTAACCCACATAACACCCATTCACTTATATATATGTGTGCTAGTAATTAACTAACTAATTTAAGCTCATTAACATCAATTAATACTTGAAAAACCCTAGTTAAACATCTTTGAGTCTACATGACCCAAATTCACCCAAAAACACCCAATTCACTAACAAATGAGTTTTAAGTTCATCACTTACCCCAAACCCTAACCCTTAATCAAATTAAAATTAAGAAATCAAGATTAGATCATACCACTACCACCAAAAAGTAGCTAGAGGGAAGATGAACAACTTTAAAGCTTGCACTTAGACCCGATTCAACCTTCTTCTTCCTTATTTTGAGCTCTCTCACTCTAGAAAACCTTCTCTCTCTAGGAATTAAATGGATGAGGTTGAAGTAGATGAAGATGGAGTAAATGAGGCTCCACCAACTGATCCAAAGCCTTAAAGTCGGGCCCCAAGTGTAATTATCAAAAAGCCCTCACAAATAATTAAATAAAAAGGGAAATGAGCTGTCACAGCAAATGGCGCGGCGCGCCATTACCCCGCGCGGCGCGCGGATGGTCTGGGCAGTCTTCTTCTTCATTTTAAATTATGTACAACGAAACCCACACCTTGAATAACATATTACACATGTGTCCAAGAAAAATATTCGGGTCTTACAATTAGGGTTTGTAGCAGATGGATCGGAGATGCGCCGTAGGAGATGAAACCATCGATTAACACCACTGTAGGGGTTACAATCACCAGAAATCTCCGATTCATATCTATAATAAATATATAAATTTTGAAATCAATCCATCCATCGATACATACAACGATGGTTAAAAAGGGGTGAATATATCTGTATGTAATTTAAGAGAGAAGGAATGGAAAAGTGTATTTGAATTGAGCGAATGGTATATGGACAGATGTCAGGATGTAGGCAAAAGCTGAGAAAAGGTGTAAGGCTAACTGGTAGGGTGCCACGTGGATTATGTCTTTGCTTGATAATATGTTATAGATTTGTGGGGTCTATAGGCGAAGGTGACAGGAGTTTTTGGTTAATAGTCTTTGTCATGTATTTTAAGGTTTGACACCTGGGTGGTGATATGTACACACCTTTTTTTTCTTCATACACAACCAAATTTAATTTTTTGACTATAATACCCTTCCATGTTTAAAAGAGGTGTGATTAAATTTAAGATGAGGAAAGGATATTATAGTCTAAATATTTATTTTGGTTGTGTATGAAGAAAAAAAGGTTGTTTGTAGTACTCACTAGTCACTACTCCATATTGATGTAGTTTTTAGCTATACAGTTTAGGCAAATGGTTATTTGTCTAATCTTGTATTAACCATATTACAGATTGTGTAAGAGGAGATTGTTTAAGAAGATGTCAAGGTCCTGCAGTAAGTTGGTTTCTATAATTTCTCTACGGTACGTTTGAAGTTATTGTCTATTAAGTGGAAGAATTCGCCTAGTGTGAAGGCCATGAAGAATATTTGGAAGGTCCCGTAATCATGGTTAAATGTTTTTTTTTTGTTTAGTCTGAGTAACTTTAGTCTCGTGTTGGTTTGTGGCTTTTGTCTGGCTTGTTGACTTTGAGGCATGTCTCATAGTCATTTCGTTCTTCATTGTTATATTATTCGATTATTAATAAAATTTTACCGGATATGATCCTTTACCAAAAGAAAAAAAAAACATAAACATATCTCACTGTTAAATAATTAAATTAAATGAAATTTTAATAATAATTGATTTAAAATCAACTTATCCATTGGTGTACGTTTCTTAAGAAATGCAGTAATCTATAATATCATATAAATTTCTAAAATGATAATATCAAAAATAGGGATTATTCAAACTTAAAAAAATTTCAATAATAAATAAAAAATTTCTAAGCCCCTCATGATGATGTTGTTAAAATAATTAATTATTTTTAATAAAAATATTAACATGTTAATTGTATAATATATGAAGCATTATGTACAACCTTATAATAAAATACCCTCATGGCCATATGTACAATATTTGAAGCATTATACAACCAAGGTTGGAGAATTCGGATCTCGGGGAGATCTCGTTTGGACATTTTTTGGGAGATCTCAGCATCTCGGATAAATCTCGAGGATATCTCAGACGTTGTTTACATTGACTTTTTAGTTTTTTTGGATAAATTTATATATATAAATAAATATATGTATATTTATATATATTTTTACGAGATTTTACAAGAAAATCCGAGAGATAAGTGAGAAAATTAGAGAACTTACGAGATTTTACGAGAAAATCTGAGAAATGAGAAAGAAATCCGAGAAATCGTGGCTTTGACCAAGTTTGACCCCGTTGACCGGGAAATCTTGGGAGATGGACATCTCGTCCCGACTACCTTCTAAAAACGAGATGTCGGGGAGATCTCGGTGAGAAATAAGGAGATTTACAAAAGTGTGTACAACCTTATGGTAAAACACCCCATGACCATATGTGCAATATTTGAAACATTATGTACAACCTTATGATAAAACACTACCATGATCATATGTACAAGCTTTAAAACAAATTGTAAAATCTTTTACAAAACACCTTATGAACACATGCACAAAATTTGAACATATTGTACGACCCTCATATAATAATTGTATTTTAGTTTTTTAAGGAAAAAATTAAAGAGTCATTTGTTATTATTAAAAATATAAATACTCAATTTTAAAGCAAACTTTATTATTATTATTATTATTCAAATATGGATTGTTTTTACGGGATTAATTACGTTATATATGTATGCGAAATACATGTCTCAATAAAATGTTGTAATGTACCTTTTATGACAAAAAATAATAATAATTGTAATGAAAATTGGAAGAAAGTGGTGGGAGAATAAATGTAGCTCATTTATTCTGAACAAATTAAGTGTATCAATATGTTCGTAAAAAGCAACGAAAAGTTTCTTAGTCCTACACTGTAGTTTCACGGGTCATTAAACTAAATGACTTTAACATTTATGTTCACTTAATACCTAAAACACATCATTAAACTGTTTCGTTTAAATAAATCCGTGATTTCACGGATCATTTCAAGTAATTAAATTATAGAACTCTATGCCAACCACAAATTACGGAGTATAGCGTTTCTAATGTCTTCATCTTATCGTATCGTGCCGAACATTAAAAGGATCCCCACATCACTTGTGAGTCTGCATTCTTATCTCAAATCTTAAAAATATTTTATTTTATTTATATTTGATAAATAAAAACAAATAAATCGAGGCACATATATAGGCTATCAACAAACTTCACCTGCTATAAAAAAAAAAAAAAAATCAATATCCGTTATCCAATTTTTGCTCTGAAGTATATCGACTCAATTCAGGTTCTTTCCGTCTCTCTGCTTTTTATTTTATTTTTTGAACTGATGTTAGTATATATATCAAATTTTTTGGATGAATGTTGTTCTTTTTAGTCGAATTCAATTAACGAATTGAGCCGAAGTTTTACATACATCATTAGTTATATTTTAATCGATGAAACAGTATTATTAATTTATTATTATAAATATAAATATATTGTAAGTTTGATCATTTTTTTTTTTTTTTTTTTTTTTTTTTTGTCTGTAAGGTTAGCAGGTTTGAATGAGATTGGCAAATATGAAAGCTGTGAAGTTGTTGCTGTTTATTATCTGTTTGAATGTGATCTCTAATACTGTGGTAAAAACTTATAAAAATAATTCCCAAATGGTTTCTTTTTAATTGTTTAGTTGGTTAATCTAAGCTCCTTTTAGGGTTATAGGTACAATCTTTACTGTACATTTTATGATAGAATTTTTTATATTGTTTTTTTTTTTTTTTTTTCCTATATAATTTTAGATTTGTGAACCACCACCTACTTGTCCTGCTGATCTTGATAGTGAATGTGGTTCGGATGATTCGGGTGAATGGGAAGGGGAATTCTTCCCTGGCATTCCCAAAATTAAATATGAGGTAGAAAATTATACTGATCATCATAATCACTTTTTGAATTTTTAATTTTTGAAAATTGAGATAAAATGTTTTCACTTGGTTGTTGCGATTGTTTGGTGTAGGGTCCGAAAAGCAAGAATCCGCTTGCATATAAATGGTACAATGCCAATGAAGAGATTTTGGGGAAGAATATGAAGGTTATTACTTGAATAATGTAACCATAATTGTTAAATTGTTCAATAGGTAGATATATGAATTGAAGGGTGAGTATGCGTATAAATTGTTGTTTGTGTAGGATTGGATGCGATTTAGTGTTGCGTTTTGGCACACGTTTCGTGGGACCGGAGGTGACCAGTTTGGTGCTGCTACTAAGATGTGGCCATGGGAAGATGGTACTAACTCTTTGGCCATGGCTAAGAGAAGAAGTAAGATCGTTAATTAATTTTCAGACCACTGTGCAAACTTTAGGTATTTGTGTAACCGAATTGTATTGATGGGATTTGTATGTTGTAGTGAGGGCAAACTTTGAGTTCCTAGAGAAGCTTGGAGTTGATAGGTGGTGTTTTCATGACCGAGATATTGCTCCCGATGGTAAAACGTTGGAGGTATATGGACTTAAAGTTTTATCTTAACTAGCTTAATAATAGAATTGAATTGTGTTCAAAATATGTAGTCGTTTGTTTTAAGTTAATAGTAACTTATGTGCCGAAATGTTTTCTGATCAAGTTTGTTTCGTGTAGGAGTCTAATGCAAATTTAGATGAAATTGTAGCTTTAGCTAAAGAACTTCAGGTAATTTTTCATTGTTATAAAAAAGTTGGGTGCTTACTTTCATTAGTCATTTAGAAGTTTTTATGAGTTTTATTTTTTTCAGGGGACCAAGATTCGACCTTTATGGGGTACGGCTCAGTTGTTCCTGCATCCACGTTACATGCACGGTGGTGCCACTAGGTATGTTAAGCTGTTTCAAGATTCGTTTGTTATATATGACTAATTACTTGTAGATAGACACGAGCTAATCATTAATTGGCATATTTATACAGCCCTGAAATCGGAGTCTATGCCTATGCTGCGGCTCAAGTTAAGAAAGCAATAGAGGTTGGGATTTAATCAATTTAATGGAGAAAAGGAGAAATAGACAGTTTATATATTGTCGATATGAGGTTTAAAATGCCAATTAATAAATAAACAGGTTACACATTATCTCGGGGGTGAAAATTATGTCTTTTGGGGTGGTCGTGAGGGTTATCAGACTCTTCTCAACACTGATATGGAGAGAGAGCTCGATCATATGGTAAGATGCCACCAGAATGGATTTTCCATAAAAAAATTTCTTAGTACAACTAACTTAAGTATATATAAAAAAGGATTTTTCTAATGACAACCCTTAGGGCCGTCGTTAAGGTGCAATACTGTGATGTACAAAGCGGTTAATGATGGCTTTTACATGGCAATTATTAAAAAGTACATGTCTTTATTGCAACTTAACGACAACCTAAGGGGGGTGGTTAGAAAAATTCATAAAAAATGAGATTGATAACATCGTGACTAGGATATCATGTAATGCGTGCAGGCACGATTTTTTGAAGCTGCTGTAGCTTATAAAAAGAATATTGGATTCACCGGTAATGTTTTCTTCCATTTTCGTTTGGAGATATCATTTTGGAACATGTCATTCATCGGGACTCTATAAGTAGCTAATAAGTGACTGACACGACTGCCTATATATCAAACTACGCTGTTAAATCTCTATATTAGCTGTGACCTATTTGACTATGAATGTCAAACAATAAGTATCATACATACAATTTAAGTTGGTACTAACAATATACAAGTATAAATAGTTACTACTGTATATTTATATAGCTACAAATTTGGGTCCGAAGTAGAAGAAGAATATCGTAAAGAACATCGAGTAACCGCTATACGTATATAAACATTTTATCTCTCGCTTACATGCAGGAACATTGCTTATCGAGCCTAAGCCTCAAGAACCCATGAAGCACCAGTATGATTGGGATGCTGCCACAGCAGCTAATTTCTTACGAAAGTATGGGCTTATAGGTAATCTTTTTTGTCTTCATGTCAAATCATATGAGATAATTTGAATTATTGTAATTTAATTATTATCTGAACTATATATGCAAGAGGAGAGAGGTTTATAGTTTGCGACTAAGATTGAATAATGGATGAAATCAACATACACTTCTAGGGCACAATGAATATAATCAGTTGCTAACTTTGTGATGTTCTAATGCTCTCTAACTTATATTTGTCACTGCAGACGAATTCAAATTGAATATCGAATGCAATCATGCTACTTTGTCTGGGCACAGGTGTGTGACATTTTGATCTTAGATTTATTTCTTGTAAATAATTTCTTGGATGATGATAGGTTTGAAAATGACTAAAGTTTTTTATTATTTATTTTATAAAATGCAAATTAGATTCAAAATTCTTTTGGCTATTTGTCTTGCAGTTGCCACCATGAGCTTGAAACTGCCAGAATCAATGGTTTACTAGGAAATATTGATGCTAACACTGGTGACCCTCAAGTTGGTATGTAATAATGGATACGGAGTATTTGTTTTGCATATCACTATGTCTTATATTTAGTCAAACTTTGACTTTTTGTTTGTTATCTGTAATAGGTTGGGATACGGATCAGTTTTTGATGGATGTCAGCGAAGCCACATTGGTTATGCTCAGTGTCATCAGAAACGTACGTAAAGTCTTTCCCCTTTGGGACATACAAAGATTTATTACCCCACTGTTTTTTGGAATTGCGATGTTTGATTATATGATTATTTGGTTACTCGATAGTTATTTATATTCGTGAGTGATTGTTGACCTGTCTCTCTTATAACAGGGTGGACTTGCACCTGGGGGATTCAATTTTGATGCCAAATTGTGAGTTTTTTTTTTTTTTTTTTTTTTAAATAAATATATATTTATGTATAGTTTGTTTCTATCTGTTTTACCATGCAAACATTAAGTCAAAAATCATTGATTTAATAATGTGATAACAGACGAAGGGAGAGTACAGACGTTGAGGACTTGTTTATCGCTCATATTGCTGGTATGGATACCCTGGCGCGTGGTCTTCGTAATGCTGCAAAGATCATTGAGGTTTCTTTTATTTTTTTCCCGTGTTTGTACTATAATTTATTTTATCATAGTCGAGTTTAATGAGGGAATATTAAATATTAATTATTATTATTATGCTATTATTGAAGGATGGTTCTTTGGATAAGCTTGTTCGCAAGAGATATCAGAGCTTTGATTCAGAACTTGGTGCCCAAATCGAGGTAATTACTCAGTTCCCTTTTTATGTACTTGGGACCATTTTCCTGTTTCTTAAAATTATGTTTTTTTATGTTGTTTCAGTCTGGGAAGGCCGATTTTGATTTGCTAGAAAAGAAGGTTATGGAATGGGGAGAACCTCAAGTTCCTTCAGGCAAACAGGTATATTTTTATCCGCTTTCTCGAGTTCTTATTTGATTCTAGCAACCAATCTGGAAAAAAAATGAAATTGTGAAACATGTTAAACTTGTACAAGGTTTGGAAATGTTAAAGATCATGTTTTTATTTAACCACATTAATGAGCGTTTATGTATTAATTGATTCCATTTATGCAGGAACTTGCTGAGATGATTTTCCAATCTGCAATGTAGGATAGAGTTTTCAGGTAGATTAATGTAGTTTTGGTTAGATTAAGACATATAAGTATGCCAAAAAATAAGCAACAGAATAGTTGCCTAGTTGGATTTCTGTGCATTGTATCTGTATCTATCATTATATAAGTGTTCAGAGATTGTTGCAAAAGATCGATTCACTTAAATTAGTAGTGTTTCATTTGCCTTTTGTTCGTTTGGCTTGGTGACACTTGGTAGTTGGCTACGAAATTGTTGTGGTAAACTAATGCAAAATGAAAAGAATAACAAATAAACTACACATATAGCCAAGTAGATATTCATGACATTAAATACTAGTTTCAAACAATTACTTGTCGGTTTGACAGCCACAGTTTTTAATCGTGATGGCCACAGTTTCAAACAATTACCAGTAGTTTTTAATCGTGGTGTACAATTACTTGTCGGTTTGATAGATATTCATGACATTCAAGCGTGTTGACGTCAACTCTGAAAATTCTCATTACTAAAATCCTTATCCTTGTCCTTGTTTTTATGAAAATAGAAGATAAAATAGTCTTATTATGTCTGCAGTTTTTCAAAAAACAATGTTTTATTTTGTAGTAAACATAAGAACAAGAATGTTATTTAAAATGTATTATTATTGTTTCCATTTCCGTATTAAAACACAAACATAAATGCACAATATTTGATGACGATATCAACATGACGTTATCATTAACTTAATTATGTTTTTTCTTAGGGAGTTGATATTTCCAACATCATTTTTACTCCTTACACCAAATTTTTAAGCTCTTATTCAAAATACCCCTAGAAATAGTTGTTTAATATTATCATTTTGTCCCCACGATGGTAGCCTAGTGGTTGGGGACATGCAGCATACCGCGATGGTCATGGGTTCAATCCCTGCCCCATGTTCCTTTAATCATGGGTTACGCGATTTTTCTCTCAAATGTTGGCCGTGGGGCCGCCAGATGGTCGGTTTACCATTTTTTTTTTTTAATATTATAGTTTTGCATTTCCTCATCTGCTCCTTCATTTCTCATTTACACATTTCTCTCTCTCTTCCCATTTTTTCATCTATAAACAGATTTATAAAATTATTGCTTGATGGTTTGATTGATTAAAAAAAATTATTGATCTCAAAAGATGTTGAAAAAACAATAGATCTCCAATTATTATTAAACATCCCAAAGGTAACAATGGTTCACCATTGCAATAACATAAATTCAGAAGCTCCATTAATATGTTATTGAACATAGGAAGCTTCGTTAATATGAAATTGAACACCGCAATTGCTTCATTTTCGTACCTCTAGATGATAAGTTTAATATGTTGATTACTAATAAATACCAGTTTTTTATGTTAAATATTGGGTATGGTGATGTGGTAAAATCTGATTGGAAATCTGCTGAAAAAAATTAATTAATAATAATAAATATATAAATATATATTAATTAAATCAGAAAAAAATCTGATTGGATAAAACCAAAAGTGACGAAAGTTTGATTTTGCGTCGGAAATCCGACTGATAGTGACTGACGCACTGTTAGGGTCCGTCAGTTTTCGTCAGTGCGGTTCATGTCATCTAACGAGGCCAACTAAGGACTTGTTGGGACTGGTCTAAGCGTCACACGTCCTTTATCAACGTTACTAACATGTTATATGCTTATTTTCATTTTACAAACATAATTTGAGATTCAAGCAAAAGCCAACAGTATTAAATCACTATTCCCTTTAACCGTGAAAATGTAGGAACATATATTTTCCACTTCATCTTTTTCCTATTTTGTTTGTCTGATCACTTATGATATTGGCTTTGCGCTCTTGAAGTTGAGCTATAGTTCTTTATTGGTTTGGTTTACAATTTTTTTAAGTTTAAAAGTTTCAGTTTGTATAGTTCTAAAACCTTTGTGTCATTCATTTTTGTTTTATCTTATTTCATTTCTTGTTCTTGTTCTTGGCTTTAATTTAAAAAGAACAAATCGTCGTGATTTATACTTTACAGGGACTAATGTTGCATAACATAAGATCTTGAAGGGTTATATTTGTGTAATTTCCTCCCTTCGTTCATCTTTCCACATCTTCCAATTACAAATCCTAAAACAAATCAAAATTTATAAAATTTCTTGTGTGACAGATCGAGATCCATCCCTCGATCTTCAATTCAAACCCTAAATCTTATATTATTCGCCTTTAATCCATTACAACTTATTGCAATTGATTTGTCCTGAATCTCCGCTTCAAAGGTACGCTTTCACATCTTATAGTACCTGCAAATCGTTCATTCACACAATTGCTGTCTTTTTAAAGAATTTAAACACATGAATGATGTATTATTCCCATGCAATGCCCGAAATTTTATTTAGTTATTGTTTATTACATTGTCATATATTTTGCAGAGAAGCTTAAGGATTTTGATCTGATCTGGAAATTAGGGTTTGTTGGATTATATACTGGTATATGATACTGTAATAGTAATAGTAGAATATATACATGGGGATAGTGTTTACCAGATTGTTTTCGTCGCTTTTCGGTAACAAAGAAGCTCGGATCCTTGTTTTAGGTCTTGACAATGCTGGCAAAACCACTATACTGTGTAGGTTTTCAATCTTTATGATCATTATTAATTTATGTCTATTATATTATAATACTAGTTAGCTGCTTTACTAATTGTTGATGCTAAATCGGTGATTGATTTGATTCGTTTAGATCGGCTTCAGATGGGCGAAGTTGTGTCTACTATTCCAAGTTGGTTCTCTTACTTCATTTTCATTATTTCATATTTACATTTGAATTTGATTAGCAATGTAATTTACTTTCATTTTTGGGTGTCATTGTTCTTGGATATGTGGACTGATCTGGAGTTTATGTGTAGCAATTGGATTTAATGTGGAGACGGTGCAATACAACAATATAAAGTTTCAAGTCTGGGATCTTGGTATGTTTTTAATCAATCAACTATCTTTATTTATAATAAGTGTGAAGTATATATAATTTAGGTTATTACTGTGTGGAAACAGTATACAAACTTTAAATAGGCTTTTTCACTTTTAGAATTCTATTAATCGTAGAAGTGGTATCTTCATTAGAGGGCTTAACTACCCTAATGATAGTGGAAAACATAATGCTAAAGTTTTATGAAGCTTAGGTTGAGTGCATATGAACTTAGAGATTGAAGTGCTTATTAAGTCTACCTTTTTACATCTGGGGACAAAACAGATGTTTCCGTCTGTGTGATACCGCATTATAATTTTCATATTATTTAGGGTACATTAGATTTGAGATGGAAGGCCCCCGCTTAAACTTAAATGCAGGCACGTGTAGGGATAGTTTCTGATGTTTTCTTTCGAGAGAATGAGGTCCATCATTGTAATCCAATAGAAACCATCACTGTAGCCAATATTGGTAGTCTTATATTGCTTCCACGTGTGGTACAAAAATGTGTGAAGACCAAAAAATTGATGGTGCCACATGGACATGACAGGGATCAAGTACAGGGGCATTAGGTCTTAGAAGCTTGCCTATTGCGGCGGAGAAACTCGGTGTTAGTTGATGGATTTGGGTTGCTTGTTGTTGGGTCCGTTATATTATCTCTATATTGGTGTTTTTTGCTCTTTTTTAAGTTGCTTTTGTTTGTGTTTTAAGTTGGGTTATTTGTTTAGTTGGTCGTTTGTCTTTCGTGGTTTGGCTCGCTTCAAGATATCTCTATAGGTTAGGTACGGTCCAGTTTCTTATGTTTGCTTGTTTGATTGTTTGCTCTCTAGTTGCGAGGCATTCCGGGTCGGTTTGTAAGTATTCTTGATGGGTCCTTTCATATTTTCGTCAAAGTTCCTTAGTTTTATAAAAGTTTGTTTTTCGCTAAAAAAATGGATATGAGGAGTGAAAGAAGGTTTATGGTCATATTTGAAAGTTAAGCTACTAGCTTTTAGTTAATATCAAATACAGTTAAGGAGCGATGTAAGTCTTATAAAAAAGATAGAAAAAATGAGAAAATTAAACTGCCTCGACGTCTTAGGCTACAATAGTAATAGTCTTACTTAACACTTGATTCTTTGCTGGGTTACTGCCTACATATTGGGGTTGACCGAATGACCGGGCTTTTATTTTGCCTTTTAAACCGACTAATTAACCATTAGTTGTCTTTAAGTGTTGCAACGAGTGGCCATATTAAAGAAAAACTGAAGGATAACATTAGAATCTTGTAATGGAGATCAAACTGGAATCAAATAGATCTCAACTGAATGGTCATGCTCTTTAAATAATATTTTTATATTTATATATTTTTTTCTTCTCTCAACTTCATTATATCTTGCTAATGCTAGTTTTTTTTATGATACAGGTGGGCAAACTAGCATCAGGTATTTTCTTATTATATTGATATACCATTAGATCAATAAATATATAATTTTGATAACTTTTGGGATACCTGAAAGTGTCGTTATGTTGCATTTTATTACCTTCTTATTCTCAAGCTCACTGGCTGATATATTCCGAGTACTTTTAGGCCGTACTGGAGATGCTATTTTCCAAATACTCAAGCCATTATATATGTGGTCGATTCCAGTGACACAGAGAGACTTGTAATTGCTAAAGAAGAGTTCCATGCAATTTTAGAGGTAAGTTTCTTTTCCCTATCACAGCTTTTGTTCCAAGTTCAATGTATAATAATAATAAAAAATCTATTAATGTGAATATCTTTTCATATTTGATGTAAAATAGGAGGAAGAGTTAAAGGGTGCTGTTGTCCTCATATTTGCAAACAAGCAGGTTGAGAATTTAAATTTTCACTCGAGTAAAATGATTTTGTGAGTATGTGTCTCGGTTACCATCTTATAATAATAGTTGGTGAAATTATGGGTGAACAGGATCTTCCTGGTGCACTTGATGACGCTGCTGTGACAGAGTCATTGGAGTTGCACAAAATTAAAAACCGTCAATGGTCTATATTTAAAACGTCTGCAATCAAAGGTGAAGGTCTCTTTGAGGGCTTAGACTGGTAAGTTCAGTTCTAATTATATTGTGGTTGTCAATTATGCTTTACGCCTTTCTAGCAGCTGTAGTTGAAGTGTTAGTAGTGATAGGATATAATACTTCCTCTAAGGTTGAAGTGTTAGTAGTGATAGGATATAATACTTCCTCTAAGTTTATTGACAATATATATGGACAAAAAAAAAAGTACACTAATCATTAATGAAGATTTGAAAAAACACTCATATTATAGGTTTCCATGATACAAATGTGACTCCGTCCCATTAAAAGTGTCATGTTTGACTTTTGAATGTTTTTTTATCAACTTTTACTTTAAATATTTTTCATTGTGATTATTTGATGCAAATTATATGAATGGATTGGGTTTAAATGTGTTTTCATTAGTATATTTTCATCAAGTTTCATCAAGTATTAACTCAAAGTTGAACAAGAAAGATTTTCAAAAGTCAAAATAAGACACTTGTAATGGGAGGGAGGGAGGAAGTGAGTATTACGTAACATCTTTCTATAGTTCAATGACTACACGATGAGTTGTGCAATAAATAAAGTATTGAACTCTAGAATATATAATTTTGTTGCATGCTTTATGTATTAACGTTGCTGTATACAATTATATGCATTGACATTAATGGCAGGTTAAGCAACACACTCAAGTCTGGCGGTGGCTAAACCTTACTCATGTGCACCACGAACAAGTTTGTGATTTACTCGCCTCGTTGAGAAGGTCTTTTAGCTATAAAGTCGTAATGTCTCGAGGCTAAATAGTGAAGTGATACATAAACATCTAAGTTGTAGTCCCATACCCAATTTTTCCTGTTTGATACATCTCAATTTCTTCTAGTTTTGATTGTTATATTGTTATTATTATTTCTTTTTTTAAACTATGTTTCAACTCTTCTATGGACATGAATATTAGTACTCACTCATTAAAGGTTTTGTGTTATATTGTTGTGACTGGATGTTTGTGTTCATTGTTACGATTTGGAAATGCAGATATGTTAGGATGTTGGGTGGGATGATGATGTTGTCAATTATGCTTTTCTCTTTTAATCATTCAACGTTTTCATATTTTATACTACGTATATCATTTTTAAATTTTATCCAAAAATACTTATCAAATAATTGTTGTATGTAATTTTTATTTTTTCATTCATTTACTTTCTATAAGATTAATACAAGGATTTTACATAGATTCATAGATTTTAATATTTTATTTATAATGATTTTCAAAAATATTATTATCATCTAAAACTACGTTTCAATCAAAACCCATAAACTATTCATGTTTTGATCTAATCGCTTTAACTATTTTGTTTTATTAATCTATTAATTTATTTATTTATTTTATAATGAAAAACTTAGACACCATACATAATTTTACACGAATGATTTTTTAAACAAGACTTGAACCTATGACCTCAAGATCAGAGGAGCTCTCGATACTGCTAAGTCAAAAGTCCTTTAATAACTATTTTATTTTATTAAACGCACTCTAAAACAACTAGTTGAATAAAAAAAAAATTGACTCATATACTACCAAAGATGCCATGAACTTGACAAAGCTTGTGTGGTGTTGGAGTAACATATTTTCACTTTTAACTCATGCTCTAATTTTTTTTTTTTTAAAAGACAAATTCACACACACCATTAATACGAATATTTACAACCACGAATATGTCTCAACTCTCAAGTAGGACTTGAACCCTCAACCTCTTGGTTGGAGGGCCACCACGATACCCAAATGCCCTTTGGTAACTCATGCTGTAATATTGATATTGATAATATATAATATATATAATATAATAAATAGTGTAAATAAATTCAAAATCTAATGTTTGGATGATCGAGAACAAACACTTTGCTCCTTGATAAGCAACCCACACCCAACCTGTATTTGATTGTTTTGAGAAAGAAGTAAAACACTGAATTATTTTTCTCCCTGGTACGACTGAATGTTGTATGTATTTGTTTAAGGTGGCAGGATTGCAGTTGTACTTGAGTGGTAGTGGCCTGCCTCTAACACACTTGAGGTCAGGAGTTCGACTCCACTTCAGGGCAACAATTAATGCAATTCTATCCCTGCCATGTAAGGATCCACCCATGGCACTTTTCCCACATTGTGTTGGGGGTAAAGGGGAGGAGGGTTTTACTTGGCCGTACCCTTGGATCGGTTCAAGGTTTCCTCCCGGGCAGCGATAGGGGGCGGGTTAATATCACTGCATCGGCATAGTCGAAACGGAAGATGATCGCAATGGGTGGTTAAGTCCCCCTCAGGTGATCCCAAATTCGCTGTTCTAAAAAAAAAATTGTTTAAGGTGGAATGCGTATTAATTAGGCATACCTAAATCGTATTCAATTAATTTGGTTTCGTTGTCGTTTCTAAAATATAAATGTAGGTTTCCCACACACCTTCAATTCTCATCCACTAATTTCATATGACATGTTCTGTTATATGTCTTTTAAATATTAAGTTAGAAACATTATATTAATATCAAATATTAAAATATCTATTTCATTATAAGTGTACGCTATTAACTTTTAATTTATTTATGTTATATAACATTTATGTTATATAATATTTGATGAAAATTATATAATATTTACTCTACAGTGTTGTACTGTACAACACTGTAGAGCATAATTATGTGTTATCATTGACATAATTTCTATCAAGTATTATATTATATTTATAATTTATATAACATATAAAATAAACATAATAAATTAAAGTTAAAGTTAAACAATAAAGATTTTGAAAATTAAATATTTGATACTTATATTGGAATAGAAGGGGTACAAATAATTATTCAAATTTTGTTAAAATTATACATATATCTAATTGACAAAAGTTATGAATAATAATTAGGGGTATTTTTGACTTTTCATCTTTTTAATTTTTTTTTTTTAACTAAATTTCATTTTACCAACAAAGCTCCCAACTTTTTTTCAAAAATGACCCCTCAAACAGGGGGTAAAGTGTCAAATAACTATTTTCATAAAAAAAAAATCTTAAATAAACTCCACCCAAATATTCATCGGGCCATATCTTCTCGTTCGCAACGAGTTAAATTTTTCAGACACCATCATTAAACTCGAAATAATTTTTGGAACACAATGTCACTAACTATACGCAAAACGGACGCTTTTTAAAAAAGCTAAATATTTGGGGTACTTTTCATACACGTTGATTTTGCGTTAAATTTTTAAAAGTCGACAATTCCATAGCGAAATGCGGAGATGCGCACATATATTGTTAATTTAAAATAACATTTAAATCTTTCACGGGTTATACCTTTTAGTTCGACTCGAGTTGCGCTTCAACGACATCATCGTTAGCCACGAAATAATTTTACAAGCTAAGCGCAATAAAATACATTGAAAACCAAACCCCCGGCGCGAAGCGAGGGTTCGAAAATTAGTTTAGACTAAAGCCAAATTTAATGTTCGATCAAGCATTGAATAAAGTTTGACTCATTTCAAAAATGAGATCAAGGTTAAACAGATTCACAAGGTCATCTGTATACTACTATTTAGCTATACACTATTAAATGTACATTAAAATGTCACCTGAAAAATATTCGTGGGATTTATTTCCTGAAAGCCGAATTGCCCTGGAGAAGGTTTTACTGTAACATTCGTGTTACATCCGTCCCACATCGGTTGGAGAGGGGAACGAAGCATGCCTTATAAGGGTGTTGAGACCTTTCCTAGCATGACGCGTTTTGGGACCACAAGCGCAGCAGATCCCATAAGAACTCTGCAGTTAAGCGTGCTCATGCAAGGGCACTACCAGGATGGGTGACCTCCTGGGAAAGTGCTCGTTGTGTGGTTGCCAAGAAAAATTCGTGCGCCTACGAGAAAAGCGGACAATATCATGCTACGGGGAACGTGTTATCTGGGATGTTACAGATGGTATCAGAGCCAGGCCCCGGACCAAACGTGCACAGCGAGGACGCTGTGTCCCATTATGGGGGAGGATTGTAACATTCGTGTTACATCCGTCCCACATCGGTTGGAGAGGAGAACGAAGCATTGGGATGACGCCGTTTGAAGCACTTTATGGTAGAAAGTGCAGGTCTCCGATTTGTTGGAGTGAAGTGGGGGATAGACAGATTACGGGTCCGGAGATAATACAAGAAACTACCGAGAAGATTATCCAAATTCAACAACGGTTGAAAACCGCCCAAAGTCGACAAAAGAGCTACGCTGACATTAAAAGAAAAGATATAGAATTTGAAATTGGAGAGATGGTCATGCTTAAAGTTGTACCTTGGAAAGGCGTTGTTCGATTTGGTAAACGAGGGAAATTAAATCCAAGGTATATTGGACCATTCAAGATTATTGATCGTGTCGGACCAGTAGCTTACTGACTCGAGTTACCTCAACAACTCGCGGCTGTACATAACACTTTCCACGTCTCGAATTTAAAGAAATGTTTTGCTAAAGAAGATCTCACTATTCCGTTAGATGAAATCCAAATCAACGAAAAACTTCAATTCATCGAAGAACCCGTCGAAATAATGGATCGTGAGGTTAAAAGACTTAAGCAAAACAAGATACCAATTGTTAAGGTTCGATGGAATGCTCGTAGAGGACCTGAGTTCACCTGGGAACGAGAAGATCAGATGAAGAAGAAATACCCGCATTTATTTTCAGAAGATACGTCAACACCTCCAACTGCTTAAAATTTCGGGGCGAAATTTATTTAACGGGTAGGTACTGTAGTGACCCGAACTTTTCCATGTTTATATATATATATATATATATATATATATATATATATATATATATATATATATATATATATATATATATATATATTAAATGAAATTGTTATTTTACATGATTAAGTGTTTCCAACATGTTAAGCAATCAAACTTGTTAAGACTTGATTAATTGAAATAGGTTTCATATAGACAATTGACCACCCAAGTTGACCGGTGATTCACGAACGTTAAAACTTGTAAAAACTATATGATGACATATATATGGTTATATATATAGTTAACATGATATTATGATAAGTAAACATATCATTAAGTATATTAACGATGAACTACATATGTAAAAACAAGACTACTAACTTAATGATTTTGAAACGAGACATATATGTAACGATTATCGTTGTAACGACATTTAATGTATATATATCATATTAAGAGATATTCGTACATCATAATATAATGATAATATAATAATTTAAAATCTCTTTTGATATTATAAACATTGTGTTAACAACATTTAACAAGATCGTTAACCTAAAGGTTTCAAAACAACACTTACATGTAACGACTAACGATGACTTAACGACTCAGTTAAAATGTATATACATGTAGTGTTTTAATATGTATTCATACACTTTTGAAAGACTTCAAGACACTTATCAAAATACTTCTACTTAACAAAAATACTTACAATTACATCCTCGTTCAGTTTCATCAACAATTCTACTCGTATGCACCCGTATTTGTACTCGTACAATACACAGCTTTTAGATGTATGTACTATTGGTATATACACTCCAATGATCAGCTCTTAGCAGCCCATGTGAGTCACCTAACACATGTGGGAACCATCATTTGGCAACTAGCATGAAATATCTCATAAAATTACAAAAATATGAGTAATCATTCATGACTTATTTACATGAAAACAAAATTACATATCCTTTATATCTAATCCATACATCAACGACCAAAAACACCTACAAACACTTTCATTCTTCAATTTTCTTCATCTAATTGATCTCTCTCAAGTTCTATCTTCAAGTTCTAAGTGTTCTTCATAAATTCCAAAAGTTCTAGTTTCATAAAATCAAGAATACTTCCAAGATTGCAAGTTTACTTCCAAGTTTTCTAAATCCATTCCAAGTAATCATCCAAGATCAAGAAATCTTTGTTACTTACAGTAGGTTATCTTTCTAATACAAGGTAATAATCATATTCAAACTTTAATTCAATTTCTATAACTATAACAATCTTATTTCGAGTGGAAATCTTACTTGAAATTATTTTCGTGTCATGATTCTGCTTCAAGAACTTTCAAGCCATCCAAGGATCCTTTGAAGCTAGATCCATTTTTTTCATTTCCAGTAGGTTTATCTAAGGAACTTGAGGTAGTAATTATGTTCATAACATTATTCGATTCATACATAAAAAGCTGTCTTATTCAACGTTATAAACTTGTAATCACTAGAACATAGTTTAGTTAATTCTAAACTTGTTCGCAAATAAAGTTAATCCTTCTAAGTAGACTTTTAAAATCAACTAAACACATGTTCTATATCTATATGATATGCTAACTTAATGATTTAAAACCCGGAAACACGATAAACACCATAAAACTGGATATACGCCGTCGTAGTAAAATCGGAGGCTGTTTTGGTTGGGATAATTAAAAGCTAAGAAGAACTTTGATTTAAAAGCTATACTTCTGGAAAAATGATTTTTCTTATGAACATGAAACTATATCCAAAAATCATGGTTAAACTCAAAGTGAAAGTATGTTTTTCAAAATGGTCATTAAGATGTCGTTCTTTCGACAGAAATGACTACCTCTTTCAAAAACGACTTGTAACTTGTATTTTCGACTATAAACTTATACTTTTTATGTTTAGATTCATAAAGTTAACTTCAATACAAAACCGTGGCCACTGGAATCACTCAAAACGGATTAGAAACGAAGAAATGGGAGTAAAACAAGATTGATAAAAACCACTCATTTTACCTACGTGAAAGTTAGTAATAAATCTATTCCAACCATAACCTAATCAACTTATATTGTATATTATGTAATCTTGAGATACCATAGACACGTATACAATGTTTCGACCTATCGTGTCGACCCATCTATATATATTGCGGAACAACCATAGACACTCTATATGTGAATGTTGGAGTTAGCTATACAGGGTTGAGGTTGATTCCAAAATATATATATAGTTTGAGTTGTGATCAATACTGAGATACGTATACATCGGGTTGTGGATTGATTCAAGATAATATTTATCGATTTATTTCTGTATATCTAACTGTGGACAACTAGTTGTAGGTTACTAACGAGGACAGCTGACTTAATAAACTTAAAACATCAAAATGTATTAAAAGTGTTGTAAATATATTTTGAACATACTTTGATATATATGTATATATTGTTATAGGTTCGTGAATCAACCAGTGGCCAAGTCTTACTTCCCGACGAAGTAAAAATCTGTGAAAGTGAGTTATAGTCCCACTTTTAAAATCTAATATTTTTGGGATGAGAATACATGCAGGTTTTATAAATGATTTACAAAATAGACACAAGTACGTGAAACTACATTCTATGGTTGAATTATCAAAATCAAATATGCCCCTTTTTATTAAGTCTGGTAATCTAAGAATTAGGGAACAGACACCCTAATTGACGCGAATCCTAAATATAGATCTATTGGGCCTAACAAACCCCATCCAAAGTACCGGATGCTTTAGTACTTCGAAATTTATATCATATCCGAAGGGTGTCCCGGAATGATGGGGATATTCTTATATATGCATCTTGTTAATGTTGGTTACCAGGTGTTCACCATATGAATGATTTTTATCTCTATGTATGGGATGTATATTGAAATATGAAATCTTGTGGTCTATTGTTACGATTTGATATATATAGGTTAAACCTATAACTCACAAACATTTTTGTTGACGTTTAAAGCATGTTTATTCTCAGGTGAATATTAAGAGCTTCCGCTGTTGCATACTAAAATAAGGACAAGATTTAGAGTCCATGTTTGTATGATATTATGTAAAAACTGCATTCAAGAAACATATGTCGATGTAATATATTTCTATTGTAAACCATTATGTAATGGTCGTGTGTAAACAGTATATTTTAGATTATCATTATTTGATAATCTACGTAATACTTTTGAAACCTTTATTGATAAAATAAAGGTTATGGTTGTTTTAAAAATGAATGCAGTCTTTGAAAAACGTCTCATATAGAGGTCAAAACCTCGCAACGAAATCAATTAATATGGAACGTTTATAATCAATATGAACGGGACATTTCAGTTGGTATCTGAGCGTTGGTCTTAGAGAACCAGAATTTTGCATTAGTGTGTCTTATCGAGTTTGTTAGGATGCATTAGTGAGTCTGGACTTCGACCGTGTTTACTTGAAAAATGATTGCTTAACAAATTTTGTTGGAAACTATATATTTTTAACATGTGAATATTATGTGATATATTAATCTCTTAACGCGTTTGATATTATGTGATAGATGTCTACCTCTAGAACAAGTCCCATTGACTCACCTAATAATAATGAAGAGTCAAATGTAAATTGGAATGATTCGTGGACTGATTCACAAGTTCCCGAAGAGGAACCGGAAGAAGAGTCAGAACCGGAAGAAGAATCGGAACCGGAAGAAGAATCGGAACCGGAAGAAGAAATAGAACCAGTGGGGGAAATAATAAAACGGTTAAGTAGAAAAAAATCTTCAACCAACCGACCAAAGTTAATTATGGTCAATGGTGTTTTCGCCAAGGAAGCAAAGTATTGGGAGGATTACCAATTCTCTGATGAATCGGATCCCGACAAGGATTCCGATGATGTTATAGAAATTACCCCAACACAATTTAATAAGGCAAAAGAGAACAATAAGGGAAAGGGCATAAAAATAGAGAAATTTGATTCCAAACCCGATGAACTTTATATGTATCGTCAACACCCGTATTTCTTAAGTTGTGACAATAACCCGGGAACCTCTAAACCACCAGGTTTTTCTAAACCAATGTGGAAAACGACGGCTCGTATTAGGGGAACATCATATATCCCTAGAAACTTGGCAAAACGAACCAAAACCGAAGAAGAAGAAACGAGCGAGTCAGAATAAGATAGTTGTATTCGTGTGGTGTAATATATGTAATATAGTGTGCTTATGCTTTATGATATATGTAAAAATTGCTTGTATTAATAAGTATTTTTTTTATGAATCTAACTCTTGTCTGTTTTACAGTATAAAAACACAAAATGGATAGACAACCCAATATTTTAAGAGACCTACCCGGAGACATGATTGATGAAATCTTGTCTAGAGTCGGTCAGAATTCCTCGGAACAACTATTTAAGGCGAGATCAGTTTGTAAGACATTCGAAGAACGTTCCAAGAATGCTTTGATTTATAAAAGGCTTTCGTTCGAAAGATGGGGGATATCACATTGGGAAATCCATAAGTTACGATGTGTTACTTTGACGCATATATTGCGGGGAACCCAAATGCTATTTTACGCAACGGGTTAAGAAATTATTTTGACTCAATATATCCGAATATAGGACTTCGTGATTTAGAAAAAGCGGCTAACATGCAACATAAAGAAGCATGTTATGCTTACGGGTTAGTAATGTTCGCTTCTCACCAAAGTGAGAACAAGAACATCGGGCTACAACTATTAAACAAAACGTTCCCACAAGTGACGGAGTCGGTAATTGGGGTAAGAAATGAGGTTTTTAGGTTATTACGAGACTGTTGGTCATTACGTAACCTTCATCCTTTTGACGACGTTACAACACATTGTCTTACTATCGGTCACAACGGTTATGTTCCACAAAACCAAGGATGGGAAGTGGTATTAGTAAAACCAGAATGCATGACTTGTTTCTGGACGTATGAATTACATGTCTTTATTGCCTTTGCTGAACGCCTTATTTATTAACTAGAATTATCTTCGCAACTACTTTGTATCAAAGTTTTATGTGCTATATTTCATGCTATATGTATAAAAAAAAGCGGTATTGTAAGTTTGCAAGTTATTGTATAAAGGTTTGAATATGATATTTTTTTTTTTGTGATTAGTTTTTCATATAGAATTGTAGTAGTTGAAATGGTATGTTAGCTACTAAGTATGAACTTAACGGGTAGGTACTACCCGAATTAAAGAGTATAAAACGCTAATATGAAGAAAGAGCTTTTATAAATAAGTTCATATTACGCTACGAAATACTATTGACTACTCTTGATATTCTATATGATTAACTCGTTTCATTTGACTATATTGAAGGAAATGGCACCGACTACTCGACACACCTTGAATATGAGCGAAGAGGAATTTCGTGCCTTTCTTGCTTCAAACATAGCCGCAGTACCGGCTGCGCTACATGTAGTGACCCGAACTTTTCCATGTTTATATATATTAATTGAGATTGATATTTACATGATTAAATGTTTCCAACATGTTAAGCAATCAAACTTGTTAAGACTTGATTAATTGAAATAGGTTTCATATAGACAATTGACCACCCAAGTTGACCGGTGATTCACGAACGTTAAAACTTGTAAAAACTATATGATGACATATATATGGTTATATATATAGTTAACATGATATTATGATAAGTAAACATATCATTAAGTATATTAATAATGAACTACATATGTAAAAACAAGACTACTAACTTAATGATTTTGAAACGAGACATATATGTAACGATTATCGTTGTAACGACATTTAATGTATATATATCATATTAAGAGATATTCGTACATCATAATATCATGATAATAAAATAATTTAAAATCTCTTTTGATATTATAAACATTGGGTTAACAACATTTAACAAGATCGTTAACCTAAAGGTCTTAAAACAACACTTACATGTAACGACTAACGATGACTTAACGACTCAGTCAAAATGTATATACATGTAGTGTTTTAATATGTAATTATACACTTTTGAAAGACTTCAATACACTTATCAAAATACTTCTACTTAACAAAAATGCTTACAATTACATTCTCGTTCAGTTTCATCAACAATTCTACTCGTATGCACCCGTATTCGTACTCGTACAATACACAGCTTTTAGATGTATGTACTATTGGTATATACACTCCAATGATCAGCTCTTAGCAGCCCATGTGAGTCACCTAACACATGTGGGAACCATCATTTGGCAACTAGCATGAAATATCTCATAAAATTACAAAAATATGAGTAATCATTCATGACTTATTTACATGAAAACAAAATTACATATCCTTTATATCTAATCCATACACCAACGACCAAAAACACCTACAAACACTTTCATTCTTCAATTTTCTTCATCTAATTGATCTCTCTCAAGTTCTATCTTCAAGTTCTAAGTGTTCTTCATAAATTCTACAAGTTCTAGTTACATAAAATCAAGAATACTTTCAAGTTTGCTAACTCACTTCCAATCTTGTAAGGTGATCATCCAACCTCAAGAAATCTTTGTTTCTTACAGTAGGTTATCATTCTAATACAAGGTAATAATCATATTCAAACTTTGGTTCAATTTCTATAACTATAACAATCTTATTTCAAGTGATGATCTTACTTGAACTTGTTTTCGTGTCATGATTCTGCTTCAAGAACTTCGAGCCATCCAAGGATCCGTTGAAGCTAGATCCATTTTTCTATTTTCCAGTAGGTTTATCCAAGGAACTTAAGGTAGTAATGATGTTCATAACATCATTCGATTCATACATATAAAGCTATCTTATTCGAAGGTTTAAACTTGTAATCACTAGAACATAGTTTAGTTAATTCTAAACTTGTTCGCAAATAAAAGTTAATCCTTCTAACTTGACTTTTAAAATCAACTAAACACATGTTCTATATCTATATGATATGCTAACTTAATGATTTAAAACCTGGAAACACGAAAAATACCGTAAAACCGGATTTACGCCGTCGTAGTAACACCGCTGGCTGTTTTGGGTTAGTTAATTAAAAATTATGATAAACTTTGATTTAAAAGTTTTTATTCTGAGAAAATGATTTTTATTATGAACATGAAACTATATCCAAAACTTATGGTTAAACTCAAAGTGGAAGTATGTTTTCTAAAATGGTCATCTAGACGTCGTTCTTTCGACTGAAATGACTACCTTTACAAAAATGACTTGTAACTTATTTTTTCGACTATAAACCTATACTTTTTCTGTTTAGATTCATAAAATAGAGTTCAATATGAAACCATATCAATTTGATTCACTCAAAACGGATTTAAAATGAAGAAGTTATGGGTAAAACAAGATTGGATAATTTTTCTCATTTTAGCTACGTGAAAATTGGTAACAAATCTATTCCAACCATAACTTAATCAACTTGTATTGTATATTATGTAATCTTGAGATACCATAGACATGTATACAATGTTTCGACCTATCATGTCGACACATCTATATATATTTCGGAACAACCATAGACACTCTATATGTGAATGTTGGAGTTAGCTATACAGGGTTGAGGTTGATTCCAAAATATATATAGTTTGAGTTGTGATCAATACTGAGATACGTATACACTGGGTCGTGGATTGATTCAAGATAATATTTATCGATTTATTTCTGTACATCTAACTGTGGACAACTAGTTGTAGGTTACTAACGAGGACAGCTGACTTAATAAACTTAAAACATCAAAATATATTAAAAGTGTTGTAAATATATTTTGAACATACTTTGATATATATGTATATATTGTTATAGGTTCGTGAATCAACCAGTGGCCAAGTCTTACTTCCCGACGAAGTAAAAATCTGTGAAAGTGATTTATAGTCCCACTTTTAAAATCTAATATTTTTGGGATGAGAATACATGCAGGTTTTATAAATGATTTACAAAATAGACACAAGTACGTGAAACTACATTCTATGGTTGAATTATCGAAATCGAATATGCCCCTTTTTATTAAGTCTGATAATCTAAGAATTAGGGAACAGACACCCTAATTGACGCGAATTCTAAAGATATATCTATTGGGCCTAACAAACCCCATCCAAAGTACCGGATGCTTTAGTACTTCGAAATTTATATCATATCCGAAGGGTGTCCTGGAATGATGGGGATATTCTTATATATGCATCTTGTTAATGTCGGTTACCAGGTGTTCACCATATGAATGATTTTTATCTCTATGTATGGGATGTGTATTGAAATATGAAATCTTGTGGTCTATTATTATGATTTGATATATATAGGTTAAACCTATAACTCACCAACATTTTTGTTGACGTTTTAAGCATGCTTATTCTCAGGTGATTATTAAGAGCTTCCGCTGTCGCATACTTAAATAAGGACGAGATTTGGAGTCCATGCTTGTATGATATTGTGTAAAAACTGCATTCAAGAAACTTATTTTGTTGTAACATATTTGTATTGTAAACCATTATGTAATGGTCATGTGTAAACATGATATTTTAGATTATCATTATTTGATAATCTACGTAAAGCTTTTTAAACCTTTATTGATGAAATAAAGGTTATGGTTTGTTTTAAAATGAATGCAGTCTTTGAAAAACGTCTCATATAGAGGTCAAAACCTCGCAACAAAATCAATTAATATGGAACGTTTTTAATCAATAAGAACGGGACATTTCAGTTGCTATCCGAGCGTTGGTCTTAGAGAACCAGAATTTTGCATTAGTGTGTCTTATCGAGTTTGTTAGGATGCATTAGTGAGTCTGGACTTCGACCGTGTTTACTTGAAAAATGATTGCTTAACAAATTTTGTTGGAAACTATATATTTTTAACATGTGAATATTATGTGATATATTAATCTCTTAACGCGTTTGATATTATGTGATAGATATCTACCTCTAGAACAAGTCCCATTGACTCACCTAATAATAATGAAGAGTCAAATGTAAATTGGAATGATTCGTGGACTGATTCACAAGTTCCCGAAGAGGAACCGGAAGAAGAGTCAGAACCAGAAGAAGAATCGGAACCGGAAGAAGAATCGGAACCGGATGAAAAAATAGAACCGGTGGGGGGAATAATAAAACGGTTAAGTAAAAGAAAATCCTCAACCAACCGACCAAGGTTAATTATGGTCAATGGTGTTTCCGCTAAGGAAGCAAAATATTGGGAGGATTACCAATTCTCCGATGAATCGGATTCCGACGAGAATTCAGATGATGTTATAGAAATTACCCCAACTGAATTTAAAAAGGCAAAAGAAAATAATAAGGGAAAGAGCATAAAAATAGAGAAATCTAATTCCAACCCCGATGAACTTTATATGTATCGTCAACCCCCGAAGTCCTTAAGTTGTAACAATGACCCGGGAACCTCTAAACCACCAGGTTTTTCTAAACCAATGTGGATAACGACGGCTCGTATTAGGGGAACATCATATATCCCTAGAAACTTGGCAAAATGAACCAAAACCGAAGAAGAAGAAACAAGCGAGTCGGAATAAGATAGTTGTATTCGTGTGGTGTAATATAAGTAATATAGTGTGCTTATGCTTTATGATATATGTAAAAATTGCTTGTATTAATAAGTATTTTTTTTTATGAATCTAACTCTTGTCTATTTTACAGTATAAAAACACAAAATGGATAGACAACCCAATATTTTAAGAGACCTACCCGGAGACATGATTGATGAAATCTTGTCTAGAGTCGGTCAGAATTCTTCGGCACAACTATTTAAGGCGAGATCAGTTTGTAAGACATTCGAAGAACGTTCCAAGAATGCCTTGGTTTATAAAAGGCTTTCGTTCGAAAGATAGGGGATATCACATTGGGAAATCCATAAGTTACGATGTGTTTACTTTGACGCATATATTGCGGGGAACCCAAATGCTATTTTACGCAATGGGTTAAGAAATTATTTTGACTCAATATATCCGAATATTGGACTTCGTGATTTAGAAAAAACGGCTAACATGCAACATAAAGAAGCATGTTATGCTTACGGATTAGTAATGTTCGCATCTCACCAAAGTGAGAACAAGAACATCGGGCTACAACTATCAAACAAAACGTTCCCACAAGTGACGGAGTCAGTAATTGGGGTAAGAAATGATGTTTTTAGATTGTTACGGGACTGTTGGACATTACGTAACCCTCGTCCCTTTGACGATGTTACAACACGCTGTCTTATCAACGGCCATAACGGTTATGTTCCACAAGACCAAGGATGGGAAGTAATCCTAGTAAAACCAGAATGCATGACTTGTTTCTGGACGTATGAATTACGTGTCTTTATTGCCTTTGCTGAACGACTTGTGTACTAGCTAGAATTATCTTCACAACCATCTTGTATCAAATTTATTGTGTGCTATATTTCATGCTATATGTAAAATAAGCGGTATTGTAAGTTTGTAAAATATTGTGTAAAAGTTTGAACGCGAAATATTATTATAATCAGTTTTTCATATAGAATTGTAGTAGTTGAATTGTATATTAGCTACTAAGTATGAACTTAACGGGTAGGTACTACCCGAATTTAAACTTATAAAACGCTAATATGAAGAAAAAGCTTTTATAAATGAGTTCATATTATGCTACGAAATACTATTAACTACTCTTAATATTCTGTATGATTAACTTGTTCCATTTGACTATTTTGAAGGAAATGGCACCGACTACTCGACACACCGTGAATATGAATGAAGAGGAATTCCGTACTTTTCTAGCTTCAAACATAGCCGCAGTACAGGCAGCGCTACATACCAATAATAACCTTGGATCTAGCAGTACAGGAAATCGTGTAGGATGCACCTACAAAGAATTCACTGCCTGCAAACCTTTGGAATTTGATGGAACCGAAGGACCGATCGGATTAAAACGGTGGACCGAGAAGGTCGAATCGGTGTTTGCCATAAGTAAGTGTACTGAAGAGGACAAAGTAAAGTACGCTACGCATACCTTCACAGGTTCTGCGTTAACATGGTGGAATACCTATCTAGAGCAAGTGGGACAAGATGATGCGTACGCACTACCGTGGTCAGCATTCAAGCACTTGATGAACGAGAAGTACCGTCCCAGAATCGAGGTCAATAAGCTCAAGACAGAACTTAGAGGGTTACGAACCCAAGGATTTGATATTACCACGTACGAAAGATGATTCACAGAATTGTGCCTATTGTGTCCGGGAGCGTTCGAAGATGAGGAAGAGAAGATCGACGCGTTTGTGAAAGGATTACCGGAAAGAATCCAAGAAGATATAAGTTCACATGAGCCCGCCTCCATACAAAAGGCATGTAGAATGGCTCACAAACTAGTGAACCAGATTGAGGAAAGAATTAAAGAACAGACGGCTGAAGAGGCCAATGTGAAGCAAGTCAAAAGAAAGTGGGAGGAAAACGGTGATAAGAATCACCAATACAACAACAACATCAATTACAACAATAATCGCAACAATTATCCCAACAATCGCAACATCAATCGCAACTACAATAAACGGCCCAACAACAACAACAACAACAACAACAACAACAACAACAACAACAGCAACTACAACAATCATCCCAACAACAATAATAACCGCAACAACAACAACAATCAGAAGCAGCTATGCCAAAGGTGTGAAAAGTATCACTCGGGGTTCTGCACCAAATTTTGCAACAAGTGTAAAAGAAATGGTCATAGCGCGGCGAAGTGTGAGGTCTACGGACCAGGGGTTAATAGAACGAAAGGAACAAATGGTGTCGGAACGAGTAATGGCGGAGGAAGTAGTGTCGGAGCAAGTTATGCCAATGTAGTTTGTTATAAATGTGGAAAACCGGGCCACATTATTAGAAATTGCCCGAACCAGGAGAACACGAATGGACAAGGCCGCGAAAGAGTTTTCAATATTAATGCGGTAGAGGCACAGGAAGACCCGGAGCTTGTTACGGGTACGTTTCTTATTGACAATAAATCTGCTTACGTTTTATTTGATTCGGGTGCGGATAGAAGCTATATGAGTAGAGATTTTTGTGCTAAATTAAGTTGTCCATTGACGCCTTTGGATAGTAAATTTTTACTCGAATTAGCAAATGGTAAATTAATTTCAGCAGATAATATATGTCGGAATCGAGAAATTAAACTGGTTAGCGAAACATTTAAGATTGACTTGATACCAGTAGAGTTAGGGAGTTTTGATGTGATAATCGGTATGGACTGGTTGAAAGAAGTGAAAGCAGAGATCGTTTGTTACAAAAATGCAATTCGCATTATACGAGAAAAAGGAAAACCCTTAATGGTGTACGGAGAAAAGGGCAACACGAAGCTACATCTTATTAGTAATTTGAAGGCACAAAAACTAATAAGAAAAGGTTGCTATGCTGTTCTAGCACACGTCGAGAAAGTACAAACTGAAGAAAAGAGCATCAATTATGTTCCCGTAGCAAAAGAATTTCCCGATGTATTTCCGAAAGAATTACCGGGATTACCCCCACATCGATCCGTTGAATTTCAAATAGATCTTGTACCAGGAGCTGCACCAATAGCTCGTGCTCCTTACAGACTCGCACCCAGCGAGATGAAAGAACTGCAAAGCCAATTACAAGAACTTTTAGAGCGTGGTTTCATTCGACCAAGCACATCACCGTGGGGAGCTCCTGTTTTGTTTGTCAAGAAGAAAGATGGTACATTCAGGTTGTGTATCGACTACCGAGAGTTGAACAAACTTACCATCAAGAACCGCTACCCACTACCGAGAATCGACGACTTATTTGATCAACTACAAGGCTTGTCTATTTATTCAAAGATTGACTTACGTTCCGGGTATCATCAAATGCGGGTGAAAGAAGATGATATTCCAAAGACTGCTTTCAGAACACGTTACGGTCATTACAAGTTTATGGTCATGCCGTTTGGTTTAACTAATGCACCAGCTGTGTTCATGGACCTTATGAACCGAGTATGTGGACCATACCTTGACAAGTTTGTCATTGTTTTCATTGATGACATACTTATTTACTCAAAGAATGACCAAGAACACGGTGAACATTTGAGAAAGGTGTTAGAAGTATTGAGGAAGGAAGAATTGTACGCTAAGTTTTCAAAGTGTGCATTTTGGTTGGAAGAAGTTCAATTCCTCGGTCACATAGTGAACAAAGAAGGTATTAAGGTGGATCCGGCAAAGATAGAAACTGTTGAAAAGTGGGAAACCCCGAAAACTCCGAAACACATACGCCAGTTTTTAGGACTAGCTGGTTACTACAGAAGGTTCATCCAAGACTTTTCCAGAATAGCAAAACCCTTGACTGCATTAACGCATAAAGGGAAGAAATTTGAATGGAATGATGAACAAGAGAAAGCGTTTCAGTTATTGAAGAAAAAGCTAACTACGGCACCTATATTGTCATTACCTGAAGGGAATGATGATTTTGTGATTTATTGTGATGCATCAAAGCAAGGTCTCGGTTGTGTATTAATGCAACGAACGAAGGTGATTGCTTATGCGTCTAGACAATTGAAGATTCACGAACAAAATTATACGACGCATGATTTGGAATTAGGCGCGGTTGTTTTTGCATTAAAGACTTGGAGGCACTACTTATATGGGGTCAAAAGTATTATATATACCGACCACAAAAGTCTTCAGCACAAATTTAATCAGAAACAACTGAATATGAGGCAGCGTAGGTGGATTGAATTGTTGAATGATTACGACTTTGAGATTCGTTACCACCCGGGGAAGGCAAATGTGGTAGCCGACGCCTTGAGCAGAAAGGACAGAGAACCCATTCGAGTAAAATCTATGAATATAATGATTCACAATAACCTTACTACTCAAATAAAGGAGGCGCAACAAGGAGTTTTAAAAGAGGGAAATTTAAAGGATGAAATACCCAAAGGATCGGAGAAGCATCTTAATATTCGGGAAGACGGAACCCAGTATAGGGCTGAAAGAATTTGGGTACCAAAATTTGGAGATATGAGAGAAATGGTACTTAGAGAAGCTCATAATACCAGATACTCAATACATCTTGGAACGGGGAAGATGTACAAGGATCTTAAGAAACATTTTTGGTGGCCGGGTATGAAAGCCGATGTTGCTAAATACGTAGGAGAATGTTTGACGTGTTCTAAGGTCAAAGCTGAGCATCAGAAACCATCAGGTCTACTTCAACAACCCGAAATACCAGAATGGAAATGGGAAAACATTACCATGGATTTCATCACTAAATTGCCAAGGACTGCAAGTGGTTTTGATACTATTTGGGTAATAGTTGATCGTCTCACCAAATCAGCACACTTCCTACCAATAAGAGATGATGACAAGATGGAGAAGTTAGCACGACTGTATTTGAAGGAAGTCGTCTCCAGACATGGAATACCAATCTCTATTATCTCTGATAGGGATGGCAGATTTATTTCAAGATTCTCGCAGACATTACAGCAAGCATTAGGAACTCGTCTAGACATGAGTACTGCCTATCATCCACAAACTGATGGGCAGAGCGAAAGGACGATACAAATGCTTGAAGACATGCTACGAGCATGTGTTATTGATTTCAGAAACAGTTGGGATCGACATCTACCGTTAGCAGAATTTTCCTACAACAACAGCTACCATTCAAGCATTGAGATGGCGCCGTTTGAAGCACTTTATGGTAGAAAGTGCAGGTCTCCGATTTGTTGGAGTGAAGTGGGGGATAGACAGATTACGGGTCCGGAGATTATACAAGAAACTACCGAGAAGATCATCCAAATTCAACAACGGTTGAAAACCGCCCAAAGTCGACAAAAGAGCTACGCTGACATTAAAAGAAAAGATATAGAATTTGAAATTGGAGAGATGGTCATGCTTAAAGTTGCACCTTGGAAAGGCGTTGTTCGATTTGGTAAACGAGGAAAATTAAATCCAAGGTATATTGGACCATTCAAGATTATTGATCATGTCGGACCAGTAGCTTACCGACTTGAGTTACCTCAACAACTCGCGGCTGTACATAACACTTTCCACATCTCGAATTTGAAGAAATGTTTTGCTAAAGAAGATCTCACTATTTCGTTAGATGAAATCCAAATCAACGAAAAACTTCAATTCATCGAAGAACCCGTCGAAATAATGGATCGTGAGGTTAAAAGACTTAAGCAAAACAAGATACCAATTGTTAAGGTTCGATGGAATGCTCGTAGAGGACCCGAGTTCACCTGGGAGTGTGAAGATCAGATGAAGAAGAAATACCCGCATCTATTTCCAGAAGATTCGTCAACACCTTCAACAGCTTAAAATTTCGGGACGAAATGTATTTAACGGGTAGGTACTGTAGTGACCCGAACTTTTCCATGTTTATATATATTAATTGAGATTGATATTTACATGATTAAATGTTTCCAACATGTTAAGCAATCAAACTTGTTAAGACTTGATTAATTGAAATGGGTTTCATATAGACAATTGACCACCCAAGTTGACCGGTGATTCACGAACGTTAAAACTTGTAAAAACTATATGATGATATATATATGGTTATATATATAGTTAACATGATATTATGATAAGTAAACATATCATTAAGTATATTAATAATGAACTACATATGTAAAAATAAGACTACTAACTTAATGATTTTGAAACGAGACATATATGTAACGATTATCGTTGTAACGACATTTAATGTATATATATCTTATTAAGAGATATTCGTACATCATAATATCATGATAATATAATAATTTAAAATCTCTTTTGATATTATAAACATTGGGTTAACAACATTTAACAAGATCGTTAACCTAAAGGTTTTAAAACAACACTTACATGTAACGACTAACGATGACTTAACGACTTAGTCAAAATGTATATATATGTAGTGTTTTAATATGTATTTATACACTTTTTAAAGACTTCAATACACTTATCAAAATACTTCTACTTAACAAAAATGCTTACAATTACATCCTCGTTCAGTTTCATCAACAATTCTACTCGTATGCACCCGTATTCGTACTCGTACAATACACAGCTTTTAGATGTATGTACTATTGGTATATACACTCCAATGATCAGCTCTTAGCAGCCCATGTGAGTCACCTAACACATGTGGGAACCATCATTTGGCAACTAGCATGAAATATCTCATAAAATTACAAAAATATGAGTAATCATTCATGACTTATTTACATGAAAACAAAATTACATATCCTTTATATCTAATCCATACACCAACGACCAAAAACACCTACAAACACTTTCATTCTTCAATTTTCTTCATCTAATTGATCTCTCTCAAGTTCTATCTTCAAGTTCTAAGTGTTCTTCATAAATTCTACAAGTTCTAGTTACATAAAATCAAGAATACTTTCAAGTTTGCTAGCTCACTTCCAATCTTGTAAGGTGATCATCCAACCTCAAGAAATCTTTGTTTCTTACAGTAGGTTATCATTCTAATACAAGGTAATAATCATATTCAAACTTTGATTCAATTTCTATAACTATAACAATCTTATTTCAAGTGATGATCTTACTTGAACTTGTTTTCGTGTCATGATTCTGCTTCAAGAATTTCGAGCCATCCAAGGATCCGTTGAAGCTAGATCCATTTTTCTCTTTTCCAGTAGGTTTATCCAAGGAACTTAAGGTAGTAATGATGTTCATAACATCATTTGATTCATACATATAAAGCTATCTTATTCGAAGGTTTAAACTTGTAATCACTAGAACATAGTTTAGTTAATTCTAAACTTGTTCGCAAATAAAAGTTAATCCTTCTAACTTGAATTTTAAAATCAACTAAACACATGTTATATATCTATATGATATGCTAACTTAATAATTTAATACCTGGAAACACGAAAAACACCGTAAAACCGGATTTACGCCGTCGTAGTAACACCGCGGGCTGTTTTGGGTTAGTTAATTAAAAATTATGATAAACTTTGATTTAAAAGTTTTTATTCTGAGAAAATGATTTTTATTATGAACATGAAACTATATCCAAAAATTATGGTTAAACTCAAAGTGGAAGTATGTTTTCTAAAATGGTCATCTAGACGTCGTTCTTTCGACTGAAATGACTACCTTTACAAAAACGACTTGTAACTTATTTTTCCGACTATAAACCTATACTTTTTCTATTTAGATTCATAAAATAGAGTTCAATATGAAACCATATCAATTTGATTCACTCAAAACGGATTTAAAATGAAGAAGTTATGGGTAAAACAATATTGGATAATTTTTCTCATTTTAGCTACGCGAAAATTGGTAACAAATCTATTCCAACCATAACTTAATCAACTTGTATTGTATATTATGTAATCTTGAGATACCATAGACATGTATACAATGTTTCGACCTATCATGTCGACACATCTATATATATTTCGGAACAACCATAGACACTCTATATGTGAATGTTGGAGTTAGCTATACAGGGTTGAGGTTGATTCCAAAATATATATAGTTTGAGTTGTGATCAATACTGAGATACGTATACACTGGGTCGTGGATTGATTCAAGATAATATTTATCGATTTATTTCTGTACATCTAACTGTGGACAACTAGTTGTAGGTTACTAACGAGGACAGCTGACTTAATAAACTTAAAACATCAAAATATATTAAAAGTGTTGTAAATATATTTTGAACATACTTTGATATATATGTATATATTGTTATAGGTTCGTGAATCAACCAGTGGCCAAGTCTTACTTCCCGACGAAGTAAAAATCTGTGAAAGTGAGTTATAGTCCCATTTTTAAAATCTAATATTTTTGGGATGAGAATACATGCAGGTTTTATAAATGATTTACAAAATAGACACAAGTACGTGAAACTACATTCTATGGTTGAATTATCGAAATCGAATATGCCCCTTTTTATTAAGTCTGGTAATCTAAGAATTAGGGAACAGACACCTTAATTGACGCGAATCCTAAAGATAGATCTATTGGGCCTAACAAACCCCATCCAAAGTACCGGATGCTTTAGTACTTCGAAATTTATATCATATCCGAAGGGTATCCCGGAATGATGGGGATATTCTTATATATGCATCTTGTAAATGTCGGTTACCAGGTGTTCACCATATGAATGATTTTTATCTCTATGTATGGGATGTGTATTGAAATATGAAATCTTGTGGTCTATTATTATGATTTGATATATATAGGCTAAACCTATAACTCACCAACATTTTTGTTGACGTTTTAAGCATGCTTATTCTCAGGTGATTATTAAGAGCTTCCGCTGTCGCATACTTAAATAAGGACGAGATTTGGAGTCCATGCTTGTATGATATTGTGTAAAAACTGCATTCAAGAAACTTATTTTGTTGTAACATATTTGTATTGTAAACCATTATGTAATGGTCATGTGTAAACAGGATATTTTAGATTATCATTATTTGATAATCTACGTAAAGCTTTTTAAACCTTTATTGATGAAATAAAGGTTATGGTTTGTTTTAAAATGAATGCAGTCTTTGAAAAACGTCTCATATAGAGGTCAAAACCTCGCAACGAAATCAATTAATATGGAACGTTTTTAATCAATAAGAACGGGACATTTCACTACATACCAACAATAACCTTGGATCTAGCAGTACAGGAAATCGTGTAGGATGCACCTACAAAAAATTCACTGCCTGCAAACCTTTAGAATTTGATGGAACCGAAGGACCGATCGGATTGAAACGGTGGACCGAGAAGGTCGAATCGGTGTTTGCCATAAGTAAGTGTACTGAAGAGGACAAAGTGAAGTACGCTACGCATACCTTCACAGGTTCTGCATTAACATGGTGGAATACCTATCTAGAGCAAGTGGGACAAGATGATGCTTACGCATTACCGTGGTCAGCATTCAAGCACTTGATGAACGAGAAGTACCGTCCCAGAACCGAGGTCAATAAGCTCAAGACAAAACTTAGAGGGTTACGAACCTAAGGATTTGATATTACCACGTACGAAAGATGATTCACAGAATTATGCCTATTGTGTCCGGGATCGTTCGAAGATGAGGAAGAGAAGATCGACGCGTTTGTGAAAGGATTACCGGAAAGAATCCAAGAAGATATAAGTTCACATGAGCCCTCCTCCATATAACAGGCATGTAGAATGGCTCACAAACTAGTGAACTAGATTGAAGAAAGAATTAAAGAACAGACTGCTGAAGAGGCCAATGTGAAGCAAGTCAAAAGAAAATGGGAGGAAAACGGTGATAAGAATCACCAATACAACAACAACAGCAATTACAACAACAATCACAACAACTATCCCAACAATCACAACATCAATCGCAACTACAACAAATGACCCAACAACAACAACAACAACAACAACAACAATAACAACAGCAACTACAACAATCGTCCCAACAACAATAATAACCGCAACAACAACAACAACAATCAGAAGCAGCTATGCCAAAGGTGTGAAAAGTATCACTCGGGGTTCTGCACCAAATTTTGCAACAAGTGTAAAAGAAATGGTGTAACGACCCGTCAAAATCGCTATTGACGCGGCACGTTAATCATTGATTCCACAGTGAGGTTTTGACCTCTATATGATACGTTTTGATAAAATATTGCATTCATTAAAATAAGTGACTTTCTAAACATAGAAAGTTATAAACATATGGGCGAGTGCTTAGGTATAAGCAAAACCCCAAAATACATAAGTCTTTAATTTACAGGTTGACATCACAGTCCAATTATTTATTACACAACGCAGTTTTATTTTGAATGCAATAAACTTTGTACAAACCATGAGAGACTCCATGCAGGCAACAAGCACATCACAGCAGAAGCATTCTAAGGACCTGAGAATAAAACATGCTAAAAAGTCAACACGAATGTTGGTGAGTTATAGGTTTAATTGCTCGAGTCATAAACATATATAAAGATAGACCACAAGATTTCATCAAAAGTTTATCAATAGATTCTACGTAACAGAGCACCCTGATAACTAAACTTAATGCTATAGTGATAATTACCCCATTCGTTTTAATACACGCAAACCAACATGTCTTAAACTCAAAGAACATACGTCCGTTAAAAGGCTAGCGCTCTAGCTCGGACTGGGATGTCAAGCCCTATGGATCCATATACTGTTATTCGCGCCCACCAGTCCATATCCTATGTACTGGCAGCTACTAGTTACCAAAGCTAAGGGATTTTCGGTTCAAACTCAGTGTAGAATTAAGTATGTACTTGTATCCATTGCGTTTAAAATAAATTGCATTTATTCTCAGCCCAAAAATTTATATTGCAAAAGCAATTAAAAAGGGAGCAATGAAACTCACAGTTCAATATTGAGACTCAATATTGTTGGCAAATTGCGTAGACATAATGATGGTAGATGACTTTATGGTTGACCTTGGATTCAAGAACAATACCCCGAACAATACCCAATATTTCCTTAGCTTAAAACGGTTTGAAACCCGAATTAAAAATACCCTTGTATATACCTTATTATTATTAAACTTAAATTTAAAATTATAATTATAATATTAATATAAATATTGAGAGATAATTGTGATAAACTTCGTCAAACAAACTGCGTATTTATATTACTTTTCAATTTACTGTAGCTCATGCGATCGCATGAGTTTTCAGTATTTTTGCCATGCGATCGCATGACCGCCTTTTCCGTTTTTGTTTGCTAGTTCGTCGACATCAAATAGCGTTCTACTGTAGCAATAGTATGTACTGTAGCAAATAGTGTTTTACTGTAGCAAATAGTGTTCACTGTTTCACTGCAGCAAAATACGGTTTCACTGTAGCAAATAGTGTTTTACTGTAGCAAAGTAATTTTTACTGTAGCAAAGTAATTTTTACTGTAGCAAATAGGGTTTTACTATAGGAAAGTTGTTTTTACTTGTACATATATATATATATATATATATATATATATATATATATATATATATATATATATATATATATATACATATACATATAATTGTTCATGAATCGTCGAGAGTAATCAAAGGTAATTGTATATATGAAACAGTTCTAAAATTTTGAGACTCAATCTAACAGACTTTGTTTAACGTGTCAAAATAATAAATCATATAGAGAATTGGTTTAAATAAGTCGAAATTTTTCGGGTCATTACAGTACCTCCCCGTTAAAGAAAATTTCGTCCCGAAATTTTGAGTAGTACCTGTTTTATGAGTGATATCAATGAACAAATGTTGATACTTTTGCTTCATTTGATCTTCACGTTCCCAAGTAAACTCGGGTCCTCGTCTAGCGTTCCAACGAACCCTAACTATCGGTATTTTACTTTGTTTTAATTGTTTGACCTCACGGTCCATGATTTCAACAGGTTCTTCGATAAAATGGAGTTTATCATTGATTCGTTTTTCGTCAAGAGGAATTACGACATCCTCTTCAGCTAAACATTTCTTCAAATTTGACACGTGAAATGTGTTGTGAACACTACTAAGTTCTTGCGGTAGCTTTAATCGATAAGCAACTGTTCCAATTCTTTCGGTGATTTCAAAGGGTCCTACGTACCTAGGACTTAGCTTTCCTCATTTACTGAATCGTACAACGCCTTTCCAGGGTGAGACTTTCAACATGACTTTGTCGCCCACTTGAAATTCTAGCGGTTTTCTTCTTACATCAGCATAACTCTTTTGGCGACTCATGGCCGTTTTCAATCGCTGTTGTATTTGAATGATCTTTTCGGTGGTTTCGTGAATAATTTCTGGTCCAGTAAGTTGTCTTTCTCCTACTTCACTCCAAATATAGGAGATCTGCACTTTCTACTGTAAAGTGCTTCGAATGGCGCTGCGTTGATGCTCGTATGATAGCTGTTATTGTATGAAAATTCTGCCAACGGTAAGTGTCGATCCCAACTAGTTCCAAAGTCAATCACGCATGCCCGTAACATGTCTTTCAATGTTTGTATTGTTCTTTCACTTTGACCATCTGTCTGTGGGTGATAAGCGGTGCTCATATCTAATCGAGTTCCCAATGCTTTTTGTAATGATTGCCAAAAACGTGATGTGAATCGGGTATCGCGATTAGATATGATGGAGATGGGTACACCATGCCTGGAAACTACTTCCTTCAAATATAGGCGTGCTAATTTCTCCATACTGTCTGTCTCCTTTATTGGTAGAAAGTGAGCTAATTTAGTTAGACGATCAACTATCACCCAAATAGTATCATGACTACTTGCAGTCCTTGGCAATTTTGTAATGAAATCCATGGTTATTCTTTCCTATTTCCACTGTGGAATTTTTGATTGTTGCAGTAATCCTGACGGCTTTTGGTGCTCAGCTTTGACCTTTGCACATGTCAAACATTTGCTTACATAAGTAGCAATTTCTGTCTTCATATTAGGCCACCAATAGAACTTCTTGAGATCGTGGTACATTTTCCCATTTCCTGGGTAAATTGAGTACCTCGTTTTGTGTGCTTCATCTAGTACTAGTTGCCTTAGGTTACCATGTCTTGGTACCCATATCCTACCAGCAAAATACAGGGTTCCATCGGCTTTTACTTCAAGTTGTTTTTCTAACCCTTTGCTCATTTCACCTTTTTCGTTTTCTTTTTTTAAAGCTTCTAACTGTGCTGCTTGAATTTGCTTTGTGAGATCAGTACGAATTGTAATATTCAAAGCTCGGACCCTAAGAGGTTTTACTCTTTCTTTTCGACTTAGGGCATCAGCTACAACATTAGCCTTTCCGGGGTGGTAACGGATTTCACAATCGTAATCGTTTAACAACTCTACCCAGCAACGTTGCTTCATATTGAGTTGTTTTTGATCAAAAATATGCTGAAGACTCTTATGGTCGGTGTACACTGTACACTTGGTGCCATATAGATAGTGTCTCCATATTTTGAGTGCAAAAACTACTGCTCCAAGTTTCAAATCGTGCGTCGTATAGTTCTTTTCATGAATTTTTAGTTGTCGTGAGGCATATGCGATAACTTTTGTGTGTTGCATTAATACACATCCTAAACCTTGGCGCGAAGCATCACAATAGATCACGAAATCATCATTTCCTTCTGGTAATGACAAAATGGGTGCAGACGTTAACTTCTTCTTTAATAACTGGAATGAGGATTCCTGTTCCGTGGACCAATCATACTTCTTTCCCTTTTGAGTCAATGCAGTTAAAGGTTTGGCGATTCTAGAGAAATCTTGAATGAAACTTCGGTAGTAACCAGCAAGACCTAAAAATTGGCGGATTTGTGTTGGAGTCTTCGGTGTTTCCCATTTATTAATGGCTTCGATCTTGGCGGGGTCAACTTTAATTCCATGTTTACTGACAACATGGCCCAAAAATTGTACTTCTTGTAACCAGAAATCACACTTCGAAAATTTTGCGTACAATTCTTCTTTCTTGAGTATCTCTAGTACCAGTCTTGAGTGTTGCTCATGTTCTTCCTTGTTCTTCGAGTAAATCAATATGTCGTCGATAAAAACAATGACAAATTTGTCTAAATACGGTCTACAGATGCGATTCATTAGATCCGTGAATACTGCTGGAGCATTAGTCAATCCAAAATGCATGACTAAAAATTCATAGTGACCGTAACGGGTTCTGAACGCGGTTTTAGGAACATCTTCTTCCTTCACTCTCAGCTGATGATATCCGGAGCGTAGATCAATCTTAGAATAAACACTTGATCCTTGCAATTGATCAAACAAATCATCAATCCTCGGTAATGGGTACCGATTCTTGATCGTTAATTTGTTTAATTCTCGGTAATCTATGCACATTCTCATAGATCCATCCTTCTTCTTGACGAACAGAATAGGAGCACCCCAAGGTGAAAAACTGGGACGAATAAATCCACGGTCCGATAATTCTTGCAAATGGTCTTGTAATTCTTGCATTTCTGAAGGTGCAAGTCTATATGGAGATCGGGCTACAGGTGCAGCTCCTGGTATGAGATCAATCTGGAATTCTACACATCTGTGTGGAGGTAGCCCAGGTAATTCTTCTGGAAATACTCCGGGATATTCTCTTACAACCGGCATGTCATCAATGCTTCTTTCTTCAGTATCGATCTTCTTTACGTGTGCCAGAATAGCATAACAACCTTTTCTTATAAGTTTCTGGGCCTTCATACAGCTGATAAAGTTCAGCTTTGAGTTGCTCTTCTCCCCATAAATCATTAATGACGTTTCATCCTTTCGAGGGATGCGGATCGCTTTCTTAGCACAAACAACTTCCGCTCTTGTTTTGGACATCCAGTCCATGCCAAAGATTACGTCAAAACTTCCTAATTCTACGGGTATCAAATTGATTTTGAAGGTTTCACCAGGGAGATTTATTTCGCAACCATGGCAAATTTTATCGGCTTTTATCAGTTTACCATTAGCTAATTCAATAGTATATTTATCGTCTAGAGGTAATGATGAACATTTTAGTTTAGAACTAAAGTCTTTACACATATAACTTCTATCAGCACCCGTATCAAACATAATAGAAGCTAGTTGATTATTAACGGTAAACGTACCCGTGACAAGATTAGGATCCTCACGTGCTTCACTGGTACTAACATTAAATGCCCTCCCACGTGCGGGTTCTTTGTTCTTCTCCTTATCAGGGCATTGATTTATAAAGTGACCAGACTTCCCGCATCCATAACATTTCTTGACATCGGTCGATTTTGCCTTTACTTCCGAAACGGTGGCATAACAATCTTTCGCCACATGTCCTTTCTTGTTGCACTTATCACAGACCACTTGGCAATAACCTGCATGATGTGTGTAACATATTTTGCAGAACGGATTGGGTCCCTTATAGTTTGGACTAGCAGTTGCCCCATCTTGTTTACCTTTAAAAGTTTCTTGTTTCTTCAGTTGAGTACTTTTGCCCTTATAGTCTTCCCATTTCCTCTTTCCTTCAGTTGTCTTGACTTCGGTAATTGGTGCCTTAATTGAACTCTCTGTGATCTGGTCCATGAGTTGGTGTGCCATTGTCATGGCTTCCTGCATCGTATTTGATTTGGACGATGTAACATTTCCTTTGATATTGATCGATAAATCGTCAATATACATTTTTATCTTTCGTTTCTCGTTTGGCACCAATTCGGGACACAACAAGGCTAGTTCCATAAAACGCTTTTCATAGTTATTGAGATTCGCGCCGATAACCTTCAGATTACGTAACTCAGATTCCATTTTTCTGATCTCGTTTCGAGGACAGTACTCCTCGATTAGCATATTTTTCAGTTCTTCCCAAGAGATATCATATGCCGTATCTATTCCTTCTGCTTTAGCATAATTGTTCCACCAAGTAAGTGCACCATCTTGCAACGTGCACGAAGCATACTTTGACTTGTCTCTGTTTGCACAATTACTGATTTTGAAAACGGACTCCATCTTTTCAAACCATCGGGTTAGACCGACTGGTCCCTCGGTTCCACTAAACGTCTGTGGTTTGCATCCTTGAAAAGTTTTGTATGAGCATCCGTTTCGTGAGTTTGTGTTTACGGCTGCCGCTTTGGCTGCTGCTTCGGCTGTTGCTTTTGCTGCCTCGACTGCAGCAATTCTTTCATTCACACGTTTCTCGACTAGTTGCTCAAACTCAGCATCCGACATTTGAGACATATTTCTTCAATAAACACAACATATATAATTTAATCATATAGAATATTATAGGTAAAATGAGTTGTCAATAGTTAATCGTAGCATATAAATAATATGAACCGATTATTATAAAAGCCTTTTCTTCTTATTAGCATTTTATAATTATTTCTAGGGTATTACCTACCCGTTAAGTTCATACATATTAGCTAGTTCAAGGAATTAACTACTAAAATCTTAATAATATTCCACTATGAAAAAATTATAGCGAGTTACTACGTTATTATGTAATAATAATAATAAGAAGTAGTAATAATACAAATAATCATTCCATGCATTTATTATTAATAAACCAAAATAATACAATACCATATAATACCGATATTTTACATATGATTATTCTACATAACAAGATAGAGTAGCACACATAAGCAATAGAATAGCGCATGGAAGATTTATGGTTGCGAGGTCGTTTATTCAGAACTATCAGAAACTTCTTCCCATTTGGTTCTCTCTGCCAATTGTTTGTGTGCACATGGTCCGACAGACATTCTGGCAGTGTATTTTATTTTTAGTTGGGGTTTTGAGGTACCCGTTGCCTCAATGGGTTTAATACAATAAGGGTGGTTACGGATCGAATGGTCATGTTCCTTTTTAATAATTAAGGACTTTTTATTATTGTGGTTGTTTTTATTATCTATAGCAAGTTGGAATTTCTCCTTAGTGATCTCTTTTATTTCATTAGCGAAATCATCCTCCTTACTGATCTCGTTTGATGATGAACTATCTGAGTCATGTGTAGGAGAATATGATGACGAACTGCGAGAATATGTACCGGTGGTCATGAACCGAAATCTGCCAGGCGTAATCGGCACAACCCGCCCGTCGGCGGTATATCTGGACCAATGTCCATATTTGTTTAGAAATGGACGATCCTCGTTTACTCCAGGGATCATGGGTCCATGCCAACGATACTGTGGCTCCGGAAAACTAGAGTTGAGTGGAGCTGGAACCTCCTCTGGGTTTACCGGGATTTGAGATTCCCCGGCTAACACAATTTCTTCTTTAATAGGTATTGGAACGCCCTTTTTAGTTGTGGATAGAATAGATTCAGTGTCCGATTCCGAGTCGTACAAAATGATAGGATTAGAAGAAGTCATCTATCACATAATTGAAACAACAATTACGTTAGCATATAAATATATCACATATAATGTTTTTGATCAAATGATAAGCAAAAATTAGTAAAAACAGATATGGTCATAGTCTAGACTCACTAATGCATCCTAACAATCACCAGTTAAACACACTAATGTAATTTCTGGTTCCCTATGACCTAAGCTCTGATACCAACTATAACAACCCGTCAAAATCGCTATTAACGCGGCACGTTAATCATTGATTCCACAGTGAGGTTTTGACCTCTATATGATACATTTTGATAAAATATTGCATTCATTAAAATAAGTGACTTTCTAAACATAGAAAGTTATAAACATATGGGCGAGTGCTTAGGTATAAGCAAAACCCCAAAATACATAAGTCTTTAATTTACAGGTTGACATCACAGTCCAATTATTTATTACACAACGCAGTTTTATTTTGAATGCAATAAACTTTGTACAAAGCATGAGAGACTCCATGCAGGCAACAAGCACATCACAGCGGAAGCATTCTAAGGACCTGAGAATAAAACATGCTAAAAAGTCAACACAAATGTTGGTGAGTTATAGGTTTAATTGCTCGAGTCATAAACATATATAAAGATAGACCATCAACGTGTCTTAAACTCAAATAACATACGTCTGTTAAAAGGCTAGCGCTCTAGGTCGGACGGGGATGTCAAGCCCTATGGATCCATATACTGTTATTCGCGCCCACCAGTCCATATCCTATGTACTGGCAGCTACTAGTTACCAAAGCTAAGGGATTTTCGGTTCAAACTCAGTGTAGAATTAAGTATGTACTTGTATCCATTGCGTTTAAAATAAATTGCATGTATTCTCAGCCCAAAAATTTATATTGCAAAAGCAATTAAAAAGGGAGCAATGAAACTCACAGTTCAATATTGAGACTCAATATTGTTGGCAAATTGCTTAGACGTAATGATGGTAGACGACTTTATGGTTGACCTTGGATTCAAGAATAATACCCCGAACAATACCCAATATTTCCTTAGCTTAAAACGGTTTGAAACCCGAATTAAAAATACCCTTGTATATACCTTATTATTATTAAACTTAAATTTAAAATTATAATTATAATATTAATATAAATATTGAGAGATAATTGTGATAAACTTCGTCGAACAAACTGCGTATTTATATTACTTTTCGATTTACTGTAGCTCATGCGATCGCATGAGTTTTCAGTGTTTTTGCCATGCGATCGCATGGCCGCCTTTTCCGTTTTTGTTTGCTAGTTCGTCGACATCAAATAGTGTTTTACTGTAGCAAATAGTGTACTGTAGCAAATAGTGTTTTACTGTAGCAAATAGTGTTTAATGTAGCAAATCAATGTAGAATTGTAGCAAAATACGGTTTCACTGTAGCACTGTAGCAAAATACGGTTTCACTGTAGCAAAATACGATTTACTGTAGCAAATAGTGTTTTACTGTAGCAAATAGTGTTTTACTGTAGCAAAGTAATTTTTACTGTAGCAAATAGGGTTTTACTGTAGGAAAGTCATTTTTACTTGTATATATATATATATATATATATATATATATATATATATACATATAATTGTTCATGAATCGTCGAGAGTAATCAAAGGTAATTGTATATATGAAACAGTTCTAAAATTTTGAGACTCAATCTAACAGACTTTGTTTAACGTGTCAAAATAATAAATCGTATAGAGAATTGGTTTAAATAAGTCAAAATTTTCCGGGTCATTACAAATGGTCATAGCGCGGCGAAGTGTGAGGTCTACGGACCAGGGGTTAACAGAACGAAAGGAACAAATGGTGTCGGAATGAGTAATGGCGGAGCAAGTAGTGTCGGAGCAAGTTATGCCAATGTAGTTTGTTATAAATGTGGAAAACCGGGCCACATTATTAGAAATTGCCCGAACCAGGAGAAAACGAATGGACAAGGCCGCGGAAGAGTTTTCAATATTAATGCGGCAGAGGCACAGGAAGACCCGGAGCTTGTTACGGTTACGTTTCTTATTGACAATAAATCTGCTTACGTTTTATTTGATTCGGGTGCGGATAGAAGCTATATGAGTAGAGATTTTTTTGCTAAATTAAGTTGTCCATTGACGCCGTTGGATAGTAAATTTTTACTCGAATTAGCAAACGGTAAATTAATTTCAGCAGATTATATATGCCGGAATCGAGAAATTAAACTGGATAGCGAAATATTTAAGATTGATTTGATACCCGTAGAGTTAAGGAGTTTTGATGTAATAGTTGGCATGGACTGGCTGAAGAAGGTGAAAGCAGAGATCGTATGTTATAAAAATGCAATTCGCATTGTACGAGAAGAAGGAGAACCCTTAATGGTGTACGGAGAAAAGGGCAACACGAAGCTACATCTTATTAGTAATTTGAAGGCACAAAAACTAATAAGAAAAGGTTGCTATGCTGTTCTAGCACACGTCGAGAAAGTACAAACTGAAGAAAAGAGCATCAATGATGTTCCCGTCGCAAAAGAATTTCCCGGTGTATTTCCGAAAGAATTACCGGGACTACCTCCACATCGATCTGTTGAATTTCAAATAGATCTTGTACCAGGAGCTGCACCAATAGCTCGTGCTCCTTACAGACTCGCACCCAGCGAGATGAAAGAACTCCAAAGCCAATTACAATAACTTTTAGAGCGTGGTTTCATTCGACCAAGCACATCACCGTGGGGAGCTCCTGTTTTGTTTGTCAAGAAGAAAGATGGTACATTCAAGTTGTGTATCGACTACCGAGAGTTGAACAAACTTACCATCAAGAACCGCTACCCACTACCGAGAATCGATGACTTATTTGATCAACTACAAGGGTCGTCTGTTTATTCAAAGATTGACTTACATTCCGGGTATCATCAAATGCCAGTGAAAGAATATGATATTCCAAAGACTGCTTTCAGAACACATTACGTTCATTACGAGTTTATGGTCATGCCATTTGGTTTAACTAATGCACCAGCTGTGTTCAAGGACCTTATGAACCGAGTGTGTGGACCATACCTTGACAAGTTTGTCATTGTTTTCATTGATGATATACTTATTTACTCAAAGAATGACCAAGAACACGGTGAACATTTGAGAAAGGTGTTAGAAGTATTGAGGAAGGAAGAATTGTACGCTAAGTTTTCAAAGTGTGCATTTTGGTTGGAAGAAGTTCAATTCCTCGGTCACATAGTGAACAAAGAAGGTATTAAGGTGGATCCGGCAAAGATAGAAACTGTTGAAAAGTGGGAAACCCCGAAAACTCCGAAACACATACGCCAGTTTTTAGGACTAGCTGGTTACTACAGAAGGTTCATCCAAGACTTTTCCAGAATAGCAAAACCCTTGACTGCATTAACGCATAAAGGGAAGAAATTTGAATGGAAGGATGAACAAGAGAAAGCGTTTCAGTTATTGAAGAAAAAGCTAACTACGGCACCTATATTGTCATTGCCTGAAGGGAATGATGATTTTGTGATTTATTGTGACGCATCAAAGCAAGGTCTCGGTTGTGTATTAATGCAACGAACGAAGGTGATTGCTTATGCGTCTAGACAATTGAAGATTCACGAACAAAATTATACGACGCATGATTTGGAATTAGGTGCGGTTGTTTTTGCATTGAAGACTTGGAGGCACTAATTATATAGGGTCAAAAGTATTATATATACCAACCACAAAAGTCTTCAACACATATTTAATCAGAAACAACTGAATATGAGGCAGCGTAGGTGGATTGAATTGTTGAATGATTACGACTTTGAGATTCGTTACCACCGGAGAAGGTAAATGTGGTAGCCGACGCCTTGAGCAGAAAGGACAGAGAACCCATTCGAGTAAAATCTATGAATATAATGATTCACACTAACCTTACTACTCAAATAAAGGAGGCGCAACAAGAAGTTTTAAAAGAGGGAAATTTAAAGGATGAAATACCCAAAGGATCGGAGAAGCATCTTAATATTCGGGAAGACGGAACCCGGTATAGGGCTGAAAGAATTTGGGTACCAAAATTTGGAGATATGAGAGAAATGGTACTTAGAGAAGCTCATAAAATCAGATACTCAATACATCCTGGAACGGGGAAGATGTACAAGCATCTCAAGAAACATTTTTGGTGGCCGGGTATGAAAGTCGATGTTGCTAAATACGTAGGAGAATGTTTGACGTGTTCTAAGGTCAAAGCTGAGCATCATAAACCATCAGGTCTACTTCAACAACCTGAAATCCCGGAATGGAAATGGGAAAACATTACCATGGATTTCATCACTAAATTGCTAAGGACTGCAAGTGGTTTTGATACTATTTGGGTAATAGTTGATCGTCTCACCAAATCAGCACACTTCCTGCCAATAAGAGAAGATGACAAGATGGAGAAGTTAGCACGACTGTATTTGAAGGAAGTCGTCTCCAGACATGGAATACCAATCTCTATTATCTCTGATAGGAATGGCAGATTTATTTCAAGATTCTGGCAGATATTACAGCAAGCATTAGGAACTCGTCTAGACATGAGTACTGCCTATCATCCATAAACTGATGGGCAGAGCGAAAGGACGATACAAACGCTTGAAGACATGCTACAAGCATGTGTTATTGATTTCGGAAACAGTTGGGATCGACATCTACCATTAGCAGAATTTTCCTACAACAACAACTACCATTCAAGTATTAAGATGGCGCCGTTTGAAGCACTTTATGGTAGAAAGTGCAGGTCTCCGATTTGTTGGAGTGAAGTGGGGGATAGATAGATTACGGGTTCGGAGATAATACAAGAAACTACCGAGAAGATTATCCAAATTCAACAACGGTTGGAAACCGCCCAAAGTCGACAAAAGAGTTACGCTGACATTAAAAGAAAAGATATAGAATTTGAAATTGGAGAGATGGTCATGCTTAAAATTGTACCTTGGAAAGGTGTTGTTCGATTTGGTAAACGAGGGAAATTAAATCCAAGGTATATTGGACCATTCAAGATTATTGATCATGTCGGACCAGTAGCTTACCGACTTGAGTTACCTCAACAACTCGCGGCTGTACATAACACTTTCCACGTCTCGAATTTAAAGAAATGTTTTGCTAAAGAAGATCTCACTATTCCGTTATATGAAATCCAAATCAACGAAAAACTTCAATTCATCGAAGAACCCGTCGAAATAATGGATCGTGAGGTTAAAAGACTTAAGCAAAACAAGATACCAATTGTTAAGGTTCGATGGAATGCTCGTAGAGGACTTGAGTTCACCTGGGAATGAGAAGATCAGATGAAGAAGAAATACCCGCATTTATTTCCAGAAGATACGTCAACACCTCCAACTGCTTAAAATTTCGGGACGAAATTTATTTAACGGGTAGGTACTGTAGTGACCCGACCTTTTCCATGTTTATATATATATATATATATATATATATATATATATATATATATATATATATATATATATATATATTAAATGAAATTGTTATTTTACATGATTAAGTGTTTCCAACATGTTAAGCAATCAAACTTGTTAAGACTTGATTAATTGAAATAGGTTTCATATAGACAATTGACCACCCAAGTTGACCGGTGATTCACGAACGTTAAAACTTGTAAAAACTATATGATGACATATATATGGTTATATATATAGTTAACATGATATTATGATAAGTAAACATATCATTAAGTATATTAACAATGAACTACATATGTAAAAACAAGTCTACTAACTTAATGATTTTGAAACGAGACATATATGTAACGATTATCGTTGTAACGACATTTAATGTATATATATCATATTAAGAGATATTCGTACATCATAATATCATGATAATATAATAATTTAAAATCTCTTTTGATATTATAAACATTGGGTTAACAACATTTAACAAGATCGTTAACCTAAAGGTTTCAAAACAACACTTACATGTAACGACTAACGATGACTTAACGACTCAGTTAAAATGTATATACATGTAGTGTTTTAATATGTATTCATACACTTTTGAAAGACTTCAATACACTTATCAAAATACTTCTACTTAACAAAAATACTTACAATTACATCCTCGTTCAGTTTCATCAACAATTCTACTCGTATGCACCCGTATTTGTACTCGTACAATACACAGCTTTTAGATGTATGTACTATTGGTATATACACTCCAATGATCAGCTCTTAGCAGCCATGTGAGTCACCTAACACATGTGGGAACCATCATTTGGCAACTAGCATGAAATATCTCATAAAATTACAAAAATATGAGTAATCATTCATGACTTATTTACATGAAAACAAAATTACATATCCTTTATATCTAATCCATACACCAACGACCAAAAACACCTAAAAACACTTTCATTCTTCAATTTTCTTCATCTAATTGATCTCTCTCAAGTTCTATCTTCAAGTTCTAAGTGTTCTTCATAAATTCCAAAAGTTCTAGTTTCATAAAATCAAGAATACTTCCAAGATTGCAAGTTTACTTCCAAGTTTTCTAAATCCATTCCAAGTAATCATCCAAGATCAAGAAATCTTTGTTACTTACAGTAGGTTATCTTTCTAATACAAGGTAATAATCATATTCAAACTTTAATTCAATTTCTATAACTATAACAATCTTATTTCGATTGAAAATCTTACTTGAAATTGTTTTCGTGTCATGATTCTGCTTCAAGAACTTTCAAGCCATCCAAGGATCCTTTGAAGCTAGATCCATTTTTCTCATTTCCAGTAGGTTTATCCAAGGAACTTGAGGTAGTAATGATGTTCATAACATCATTCGTTTCATACATAAAAAGCTGTCTTATTCAACGTTATAAACTTGTAATCACTAGAACATAGTTTAGTTAATTCTAAACTTGTTCGCAAATAAAGTTAATCCTTCTAACTAGACTTTTAAAATCAACTAAACACATGTTCTATATCTATATTATATGCTAACTTAATGATTTAAAACCCGGAAACACGATAAATACCATAAAACTGGATATACGCCGTCGTAGTAAAACCGGGTGCTGTTTAGGTTGGGATAATTAAAATCTTAGAAGAACTTTGATTTAAAAGCTATACTTCTGGAAAAATGATTTTTCTTATGAACATGAAACTATATCCAAAAATCATGGTTAAACTCAAAGTGAAAGTATGTTTTTCAAAATGGTCATCAAGATGTCGTTCTTTCGACGGAAATGACTACCTCTTTCAAAAATGACTTGTAACTTGTATTTTCGACTATAAACTTATACTTTTTCTGTTTAGATTCATAAAGTTAAGTTCAATACGAAACCGTGGCCACTAGAATCACTCAAAACGGATTAGAAACGAAGAAATGGCGAGTTAAACAAGATTGATAAAAACTACTCATTTTACCTACGTGAAGTTAGTAATAAATCTATTCCAACCATAACCTAATCAACTTATATTGTATATTATGTAATCTTGAGATACCATAGACACGTATACAATGTTTCGACCTATCATGTCGACCCATCTATATATATATTGCGGAACAACCATAGACACTCTATATGTGAATGTTGGAGTTAGCTATACAGGGTTGAGGTTGATTCCAAAATATATATATAGTTTGAGTTGTGATCAATACTGAGATACGTATACACCGGGTCGTGGATTGATTCAAGATAATATTTATCGATTTATTTCTGTACATCTAACTGTGGACAACTAGTTGTAGGTTACTAACGAGGATAGCTGACTTAATAAACTTAAAACATCAAAATGTATTAAAAGTGTTGTAAATATATTTTGAACATACTTTGATATATATGTATATATTGTTATAGGTTCGTGAATCAACCAGTGGCCAAGTCTTACTTCCCGACGAAGTAAAAATCTGTGAAAGTGAGTTATAGTCCCACTTTTAAAATCTAATATTTTTGGGATGAGAATACATGCAGGTTTTATAAATGATTTACAAAATAGACACAAGTACGTGAAACTACATTCTATGGTTGAATTATCAAAATCGAATATGCCCCTTTTTATTAAGTCTGGTAATCTAAGAATTAGGGAACAGACACCCTAATTGACGCGAATCCTAAAGATAGATCTATTGGGCCTAACAAACCCCATCCAAAGTACCGGATGCTTTAGTACTTCGAAATTTATATCATATCCGAAGGGTGTCCCGGAATGATGGGGATATTCTTATATATGCATCTTGTTAATGTTGGTTACCAGGTGTTCACCATATGAATGATTTTTATCTCTATGTATGGGATGTATATTGAAATATGAAATCTTGTGGTCTATTGTTACGATTTGATATATATAGGTTAAACCTATAACTCACCAACATTTTTGTTGAAGTTTAAAGCATGTTTATTCTCAGGTGAATATTAAGAGCTTCCGCTGTTGCATACTAAAATTAGGACAAGATTTGGAGTCCATGTTTGTATGATATTATGTAAAAACTGCATTCAAGATACATATGTCGATGTAATATATTTCTATTGTAAACCATTATGTAATGGTCGTGTGTAAATAGTATATTTTAGATTATCATTATTTGATAATCTACGTAATGCTTTTGAAACCTTTATTGATAAAATAAAGGTTATGGTTGTTTTAAAAATGAATGCAGTCTTTGAAAAACGTCTCATATAGAGGTCAAAACCTCGCAACGAAATCAATTAATATGGAACGTTTATAATCAATATGAACGGGACATTTTAGTTTTCGTGTTATGGTTTAGGTTAGGTACTCAAAAACTGAAGAAAAAAGGTCCTTAATTCGTGGTTAGGGGTTTAGTTTTTACAGGGAACAAGTAAGTTATCCGCTAAGTCAAATTCCCTCAATTTTCAACCTTTCAAAATTTAAAATGCTGTAATTTATGGCCTGGGGACCGTAAATTACGGACCTCCTTAAAAAGGGGCCGTAATACTACGTCGGTTTGAGCTCGGTTGTGATTTGAAGTCCAAAGTGTAGTGACCCGAACTTTTTCATGTTTATATATATTAAATGAAATTGATATTTACATGATTAAGTGTTTCCAACATGTTAAGCAATCAAACTTGTTAAGACTTGATTAATTGAAATAGGTTTTATATAGACAATTGACCACCCAAGTTGACCGGCGATTCACGAACGTTAAAACTTGTAAAAACTATATGATGACATACATATGGATATATATATATATATATATATATATATATATATATATATATATATATATATATATATATAGTTATCATGATATTATGATAAGTATGTACCTCATTAAGTATTTTAACAATGAATTATATACATAAAAAATGAGACTATTGAATTAAGAAAATTGAAAACGGTATATATAACGATTATCGTTATAACAACGTCTTACTAATTATATATGAATCATTTTAAGATATTGATACACTATATATAAACATGTTAAATGATAAGTAAACATATCATTAAGTATAATAACAATGAACTACATATGTAAAAACAAGACTACTAACTTAAGGATTTCGAAACGAGACATATATGTAACGATTATCGTTGTAACGACATTTAACTGTATATATATCATATTAAGATATATTAATACATCATTATATCATGATAATATAATAATTTAACATCTCATTAGATATAATAAACAATGTGTTAACAACATTTAACAAGATCGTTAACTTAAAGGTTTCAAAACAACATTTACATGTAACGACTAACGATGACTTAACGACTCTGTTAAAATGTATATACATGTAGTGTTTTAATATGTATTCATACACTTTTGAAAGACTTCAAGACACTTATCCAAGTACTTCTACTTAACAAAAATGCTTACGATTACATCCTCATTCATTTTCATCAACAATTCTACTCGTATGCACTCGTATTTGTACTTGTACAATACACAGCTTCTAAATGTATTTACTATTGGTATATACACTCCAATGATCAGCTCTTATCAGCCCATGTGAGTCACCTAACCATGTGGGAACCATCATTTAACATCTAGCATGACTTATGAGCAAGGAAACAAAAATAAGAACTCCTTTTAACCCCACTCACCTTCACCACTCACCACCCACTCCATTTCACTTCCAATTTTCTTCTCAATTCTCTCTCAAAACACACACACTCTTCCATGAACGTCTAAGTTACTATTTTTCCAGCAAAAATCATCAAATACAAGCTTTGATTATTACCTATAATTATCATAAAAACAATTACTCGAGAACACATCAAGAACACTTCTAAGTTTACAAGTTTACTTTCAAGTTTCCTAATTCATTCCAATCAATCATCTAAGATCAAGAAACTTTTGTTATTTATAGTAGGTTATCTTTCTAAATCAAGGTAATATTCATATTCAAGCTTTGATTCAATTTCTATAACTATAACTATCTTAATTCGAGTAATAATCTTACTTGAACTTGTTTTTGTGTCATGATTCTATTTCAAGAACTTCCAAGCCATCAAAGATCCTTTGAAGCTCAAGTTATTTTTACATCATTTCCAGTAGGTTTACCTACTAAACTTGAGGTAGTAATGATGTTCATAACATCATTCAATTCATATATGTATAACTATCTTATTCGAAGATTTGAACATGTAATTACTAGAACATAGTTTAGTTAATTCTAAACTTGTTCGCAAATAAAAGTTAATCCTTCTAAATTGACTTTTAAAATCAACTAAACACATGTTATATATCTATATGATATGCTAACTTAATGATTTAAAACCTGAAAACACGAAAAATACCATAAAATCGGATATACGCCGTCGTAGTAACACCGCGGGCTGTTTTGGGTTAGTTAATTAAAAACTATGATAAACTTTGATTTAAAAGTTGTTCTTATGGGAAAATGATTTTTCTTATGAACATGAAACTATATCCAAAAATCATAGTTAAACTCAAAGTGGAAGTATGTTTTCCAAAATGGTCATCTAGACGTCGTTCTTTCGACTGAAATGACTACCTTTACAAAAATGACTTGTAATCTGTATTTCTGACTATAAGCTTATAGTTTTTATATTTAGATTCATAAACTTAAGTTCAATATGAAACCATTTCAACTTGAATCACTAAAAATGGATTTAAAACGAAGAAGTTATGGGTAAAATAAGATTGGATAATTTTGCTTGTTGTAGCTACGTGAAATTTGTAACAAATCTATACAAATCATATCCTAGCTAACTTATATTGTATTATACATGTATTCTAATATATTATGTAATCTTGGGATACCATAGACACGTATGCAAATGTTTTGACATATCATATCGACCCATGTATATATATTATTTGGAACAACCATAGACACTCTATATGCAGTAATGTTTGAGTTAGCAATACAAGGTTGAGGTTGGTTCCAAAAATATATATACTTTGAGTTGTGATCTAGCCTGAGACGTGTATACTGAAATGTCCCGTTCTTATTGATTAAAAACGTTCCATATTAATTGATTTCGTTGCGAGGTTTTGACCTCTATATGAGACGTTTTTCAAAGACTGCATTCATTTTAAAACAAACCATAACCTTTATTTCATCAATAAAGGTTTAAAAAGCTTTACGTAGATTATCAAATAATGATAATCTAAAATATCCTGTTTACACACGACCATTACATAATGGTTTACAATACAAATATGTTACAACAAAATAAGTTTCTTGAATGCAGTTTTTACACAATATCATACAAGCATGGACTCCAAATCTCGTCCTTATTTAAGTATGCGACAGCGGAAGCTCTTAATAATCACCTGAGAATAAACATGCTTAAAACGTCAACAAAAATGTTGGTGAGTTATAGGTTTAACCTATATATATCAAATCGTAACAATAGACCACAAGATTTCATATTTCAATACACATCCCATACATAGAGATAAAAATCATTCATATGGTGAACACCTGGTAATCGACATTAACAAGATGCATATATATAAGAATATCCCCATCATTCCGGGACACCCTTCGGATATGATATAAATTTCGAAGTACTAAAGCATCCGGTACTTTGGATGGGGTATGTTAGGCCCAATAGATCTATCTTTAGGATTCACATCAATTAGGGTGTATGTTCCCTAATTCTTAGATTACCAGACTTAATAAAAAGGGGCATATTCGATTTCGATAATTCAACCATAGAATGTAGTTTCACGTACTTGTGTCTATTTTGTAAATCATTTATAAAACCTGCATGTATTCTCATCCCAAAAATATTAGATTTTAAAAGTGGGACTATAACTCACTTTCACAGATTTTAACTTCGTCGGGAAGTAAGACTTGGCTACTGGTTGATTCACGAACCTATAACAATATATACATATATATCAAAGTATGTTCAAAATATATTTACAACACTTTTAATATATTTTGATGTTTTAAGTTTATTTAGTCAGCTGTCCTCGTTAATAACCTATAACTAGTTGTCCACAGTTAGATGTACAGAAATAAATCGATAAATATTATCTTGAATCAATCCACGACCCAGTGTATACGTATCTCAGTATTGATCACAACTCAAACTATATATATTTTGGAATCAACCTCAACCCTGTATAGCTAACTCCAACATTCACATATAGAGTGTCTATGGTTGTTCCAAAATATATATAGATGTGTCGACATGATAGGTCGAAACATTGTATACGTGTCTATGGTATCTCAAGATTACATAATATACAATACAAGTTGATTAAGTTATGGCTGGAATAGATTTGTTACCAATTTTCACGTAGCTAAAATGAGAAAAATTATCCAATCTTGTTTTACCCATAACTTCTTCATTTTAAATCTGTTTTGAGTGAATCAAATTGCTATGGTTTCATATTGAACTCTATTTTATGAATCTAAACATAAAAAGTATAGGTTTATAGTCAGAAAAATAAGTTACAAGTCGTTTTTGTAAAGGTAGTCATTTCAGTCGAAAGAACGACGTCTAGATGACCATTTTAGAAAACATACTTCCACTTTGAGTTTAACCATAATTTTTGGATATAGTTTCATGTTCATAATAAAAATTATTTTCTCAGAATAACAACTTTTAAATCAAAGTTTATCATAGTTTTTAATTAACTAACCCAAAACAGCCCGCGGTGTTACTACGACGGCGTAAATCCGGTTTTACGGTATTTTTCGTGTTTCCAGGTTTTAAATCATTAAATTAGCATATCATATAGATATAGAACATGTGTTTAGTTAATTTTAAAAGTCAAGTTAGAAGGATTAACTTTTGTTTGCGAACAAGTTTAGAATTAACTAAACTATGTTCTAGTGATTACGAGTTTAAACCTTCGAATAAGATAGTTTTATATATATGAATCGAATGATGTTATGAACATCATTACTACCTCAAGTTTAGTAGGTAAACCTACTGGAAGTGACAAGAAATGATCTAGCTTCAAAGGATCTTGGATGGCTTGAAAGTTCTTGAAGTAGGATCATGACACAAAAACAAGTTCAAGTAAGATTTTTACTCGAATTAAGATAGTTTATAGTTATAGAAATTGAATCAAAGTTTGAATATGAATATTACCTTGAATAAGAAAGATAACCTACTGTATCTAACAAAAGTTTCTTGATCTTAGATGATTACTTGGAATGGATTAGAAAGCTTGGAAGTAAATTAGTAAACTTGAAGGGATTTTTGAAGTGTTCTTGAAGTGTTCTTCCTATGATGATTATAGCTTGATTCTTGAAGTGATTTTTGATGAAGATGATGATTAACTACTGGAAAATACATTCATAATAGTGTGTGTGTGTGTGTTGAGAGAGAATTAGAAAGAGAATTGGAAGTGAAATGGAGTGAATGATGAGTGGTAATTGGTGAGTGGTGAGTGGGGTTAAAAGGAGTTCTAGTTAGTTGACTAGCTCATGGTAGAAGTTAAAATTGATTAGTCATACATGACATAATCAAGAGTGGAATCTCATGCTAGTTCCTATTGGTATATACCCATAGTAAGTACGTTTTGAAGCTGTGTATAATACGGGTAAGAATACGACTAGAATTCTTGATGAAAGAAAAGAATGGGAAAGTAACTGTAACCATTTTCGTTAAGTATGAGTGTTTTGATATATGTCTTGAAGTCTTCCAAAAGTATTTTAATACATCTAAATACACTACATGTATATACATTTTAACTGAGTCGTTAAGTCATCGTTAGTCGTTACATGTAAGTGTTGTTTTGAAACCTTTAAGTTAACGATCTCAATTAATGTTGTTAACCCATTGTTTATTATATCTAATGAGATGTTAAATTATTATATTATCATGATATTATGATATATTAATATATCTTAATATGATATATATACATTTAAATGTCGTTACAACGATAATCGTTACATATATGTCTCGTTTCGAAATCCTTAAGTTAGTAGTCTTGTTTATATGTATATAACTCATTGTTAATATACTTATGGAGATACTTACTTATCATAATCTCATGTTAGCCATATGTATATCCATATATATATATCGTCATGTCGTTTTTACAAGTTTTAACGTTCGTGAATCGCCGGTCAACTTGGGTGGTCAATTGTCTATATGAAACATATTTCAATTAATCAAGTCTTAACAAGTTTGATTGCTTAACATGTTGGAAACATTTAATCATGTAAATATCAATCTCAATTAATATATATAAACATGGAAAAGTTCGGGTCACTACAGTACCTACCCGTTAAATAAATTTCGTCCCGAAATTTTAAGCTGTTGAAGGTGTTGACGAATCTTCCAGAAATAGATGCGGGTATTTCTTCTTCATCTGATCTTCACGCTCCCAGGTGAACTCGGGTCCTCTATGAGCATTCCATCGAACCTTAACAATTGGTATCTTGTTTTGCTTAAGTCTTTTAACCTCACGATCCATTATTTCGACGGGTTCTTCGATGAATTGAAGTTTTTCGTTGATTTGGATTTCATCTAACGGAATAGTGAGATCTTCTTTAGCAAAACATTTCTTCAAATTCGAGACGTGGAAAGTGTTATGTACAGCCGCGAGTTGTTGAGGTAACTCAAGTCGGTAAGCTACTGGTCCGACACGATCAATAATCTTGAATGGTCCAATATACCTTGGATTTAATTTCCCTCGTTTACCAAATCGAACAACGCCTTTCCAAGGTGCAACTTTAAGCATGACCATCTCTCCAATTTCAAATTCTATATCTTTTCTTTTAATGTCAGCGTAGCTCTTTTGTCGACTTTGGGCGGTTTTCAACCGTTTTTGAATTTGGATGATCTTCTCAGTAGTTTCTTGTATAATCTCCGGACCCTGTAATTTGTCTATCCCCCACTTCACTCCAACAAACCGGAGACCTGTACTTTCTACCATAAAGTGCTTCAAACGGCGCCATCTCAATGCTTGAATGGTAGCTGTTGTTATAGGAAAATTATGCTAACGGTAGATGTCGATCCCAACTGTTTCCGAAATCAATAACACATGCTCGTAGCATGTCTTCAAGCTTTTGTATCGTCCTTTCGCTCTGCCCATCAGTTTGTGGATGATAGGCAGTACTCATGTCTAGACGAGTTCCTAATGCTTGCTGTAATGTCTGCCAGAATCTTGAAATAAATCTGCCATCCCTATCAGAGATAATAGAGATTGGTATTCCATGTCTGGAGACGACTTTCTTCAAATACAGTCGTGCTAACTTCTCCATCTTGTCATCTTCTCTTATTGGTAGGAAGTGTGCGGATTTGGTGAGACGATCAACTATTACCCAAATAGTATCAAAACCACTTGCAGTCCTTGGCAATTTAGTGATGAAATCCATGGTAATGTTTTCCCATTTCCATTCTGGGATTTCGGGTTGTTGAAGTAGACCTGATGGTTTCTGATGCTCAGCTTTGACCTTAGAACACGTCAAACATTCTCCTACGTATTTAGCAACATCGACTTTCATACCCGGCCACCAAAAATGTTTCTTGAGATCCTTGTACATCTTCCCCGTTCCAGGATGTATTGAGTATATGGTTTTATGAGCTTCTCTAAGTACCATTTCTCTCATATCTCCAAATTTTGGTACCCAAATCCTTTCAGCCCTATACCGGGTTCCGTCTTCCCGAATATTAAGATGCTTCTCCGATCCTTTGGGTATTTCATCCTTTAAATTTCCCTCTTTTAAAACTCCTTGTTGCGCCTCCTTTATTTGAGTAGTAATGTTATTATGAATCATTATATTCATAGATTTTACTCGAATGGGTTCTCTGTCCTTCCTGTTCAAGGCATCGGCTACCACATTTGCCTTCCCCGGGTGGTAACGAATCTCAAAGTCGTAATCATTCAATAATTCAATCCACCTACGCTGCCTCATATTCAGTTATTTCTGATTAAATATGTGTTGAAGACTTTTGTGGTCGGTATATATAATACTTTTGACCCCATATAAGTAGTGCCTCCAAGTCTTTAATGCAAAAACAACCGCGCCTAATTCCAAATCATGCGTCGTATAATTTTGTTCGTGAATCTTCAATTGTCTAGACGCATAAGCAATCACCTTCGTTCGTTGCATTAATACACAACCGAGACCTTGCTTTGATGCATCACAATAAATCACAAAATCATCATTCCCTTCAAGCAATGACAATATAGGTGCCGTAGTTAGCTTTTTCTTCAATAACTGGAACGCTTTCTCTTGTGCATCATTCCATTCAAATTTCTTCCCTTTATGCGTTAATGCAGTCAAGGGTTTTGCTATTCTGGAAAAGTCTTGGATGAACCTTCTGTAGTAACCAGCTAGTCCTAAAAACTGGCGTATGTGTTTCGGAGTTTTCGGGGTTTCCCACTTTTCAACAGTTTCTATATTTGCCGGATCCACCTTAATACCTTCTTTGTTCACTATGTGACCGAGGAATTGAACTTCTTCTAACCAAAATGCACACTTTAAAAACTTAGCGTACAATTCTTCCTTCCTCAATACTTCTAACACCTTTCTCAAATGTTCACCGTGTTCTTGGTCATTCTTTGAGTAAATAAGTATGTCATCAATGAAAACAATGACAAACTTGTCAAGGTATGGTCCACACACTCGGTTCATAAGGTCCATGAACACAGCTGGTGCATTAGTTAAACCAAATGGCATGACCATAAACTCGTAATGACCGTAACGTGTTCTGAAAGCAGTCTTTGGAATATCATCTTCTTTCACCCGCTTTTGATGATACCCGGAACGTAAGTCAATCTTTAAATAAACAGACGAGCCTTGTAGTTGATCAAATAAGTCGTCTATTCTTGGTAGTGGGTAGCGGTTCTTGATGGTAAGTTTGTTCAACTCTCGGTAGTCGATACACAACCTGAATGTACCATCTTTCTTCTTGACAAACAAAACAGGAGCTCCCCATGGTGATGTGCTTGGTCGAATGAAACCACGCTCTAAAAGTTCTTGTAATTGGCTTTGCAGTTCTTTCATCTCGCTGGGTGCGAGTCTGTAAGGAGCACGAGCTATTGGTGCAGCTCCTGGTACAAGATCTATTTGAAATTCAACGGATCGATGTGGGGGTAATCCCGGCAATTCTTTCGGAAATACATCGGGAAATTCTTTTGCAATGGGAACATCATTGATGCTCTTTTCTTCAGTTTGTACTTTCTCGACGTGTGCTAGAATAGCATAGCAACCTTTTCTTATTAGTTTTTGTGCCTTCAAATTACTAATAAGATGTAGCTTCGTGTTGCCCTTTTCTCCGTACACCGTTAAGGGTTTTCCTTTTTCTCGTATAATGTGAATTGCATTTTTGTAACAAACGATCTCTGCTTTCACTTCTTTCAACCAGTCCATACCGATTATCACATCAAAACTCCCTAACTCTACTGGTATCAAGTCAATCTTAAATGTTTCGCTAACCAGTTTAATTTCTCGATTCCGACATATATTATCTGCTGAAATTAATTTACCATTTGCTAATTCGAGTAAAAATTTACTATCCAAAGGCGTCAATGGACAACTTAATTTAGCACAAAAATCTCTACTCATATAGCTTCTATCCGCACCCGAATCAAATAAAACGTAAGCAGATTTATTGTCAATAAGAAACATACCCGTAACAAGCTCCGGGTCTTCCTGTGCCTCTGCCGCATTAATATTGAAAACTCTTCCGCGGCCTTGTCCATTCGTGTTCTCCTGGTTCGGGCAATTTCTAATAATGTGGCCCGGTTTTCCACATTTATAACAAACTACATTGGCATAACTTGCTCCGACACTACTTCCTTCGCCATTACTCGTTCCGACACCATTTGTTCCTTTCGTTCTATTAACCCCTGGTCCGTAGACCTCACACTTCGCCGTGCTATGACCATTTCTTTTACACTTGTTGCAAAATTTGGTGCAGAACCCCGAGTGATACTTTTCACACCTTTGGCATAGCTGCTTCTGATTGTTGTTGTTGTTGCGGTTATTATTGTTGTTGGGATGATTGTTGTAGTTGCTGTTGTTGTTGTTGTTGTTGTTGTTGTTGTTGTTGTTGGGCCATTTGTTGTAGTTGCGATTGATGTTGCGATTGTTGGGATAATTGTTGCGATTATTATTGTAATTGCTGTTGTTGTTGTATTGGTGATTCTTATCACCGTTTTCCTCCCACTTTATTTTGACTTGCTTCACATTGGCCTCTTCAGCAGTCAGTTCTTTAATTCTTTCTTCAATCTGGTTCACTAGTTTGTGAGCCATTCTACATGCCTGTTGTATGGAGGCGGGCTCGTGTGAACTTATATCTTCTTGGATTCTTTCCAGTAATCCTTTCACAAACGCGTCGATCTTCTCTTCCTCATCTTCGAATGCTCCCGGACACAATAGGCACAATTCTGTGAATCGTCTTTCGTACGTGGTAATATCAAATCCTTGGGTTCGTAACCCTCTAAGTTCTGTCTTGAGCTTATTGACCTCGGTTCTGGGACGGTACTTCTCGTTCATCAAGTGCTTGAATGCTGACCACGGTAGTGCGTACGCATCGTCTTGTCCCACTTGCTCTAGATAGGTATTCCACCATGTTAACGCAGAACCTGTGAAGGTATGCGTAGCGTACTTTACTTTGTCCTCTTCAGTACACTTACTTATGGCAAACACCGATTCGACCTTCTCGGTCCACCGTTTCAATCCGATCGGTCCTTCGGTTCCATCAAATTCCAAAGGTTTGCAGGCAGTGAATTCTTTGTAGGTGCATCCTACACGATTTCCTGTACTGCTAGATCCAAGGTTATTGTTGGTATGTAGCGCAGCCTGTACTGCGGCTATGTTTGAAGCTAGAAAAGTACGGAATTCCTCTTCATTCATATTCACGGTGTGTCGAGTATTCGGTGCCATTTCCTTCAAAATAGTCAAATGGAACAAGTTAATCATGCAGAATATTAAGAGTAGTTAATAGTATTTCGTAGTATAATATGAACTCATTTATAAAAGCTTTTTCTTCATATTAGCGTTTTATAAGTTTAAATTCGGGTAGTACCTACCCGTTAAGTTCATACTTAGTAGCTAATATACAATTCAACTACTACAATTCTATATGAAAAATTGATTATAATAATATTTCGCGTTCAAACTTTTATACAATATTTTACAAACTTACAATACCGCTTATTTTACATAAAGCATGAAATATAGCACACAATAACTTTGATACAAGATAGTTGTGAAGATAATTCTAGCTAGTACACAAGTCGTTCAGCAAAGGCAATAAAGACACGTAATTCATACGTCCAAAAACAAGTCATGCATTCTGGTTTTACTAGGACTACTTCCCATCCTTGGTCTTGTGGAACATAACCGTTATGGCCGTTGATAAGACAGCGTGTTGTAACGTCGTCAAAGGGACGAGGGTTACGTAATGTCCAACAGTCCCGTAACAATCTAAAAACCTCATTTCTTACCCCAATTACCGACTCCGTCACTTGTGGGAACGTTTTGTTTAATAGTTGTAGGCCGATGTTCTTGTTCTCACTTTGGTGAGAAGCGAACATTACTAATCCGTAAGCATAACATGCTTCTCTATGTTGCATGTTATCCGCTTTTTCTAAATCACGAAGTCCAATATTCGGATATATTGAGTCAAAATAATTTCTTAACCCATTGCGTAAAATAGCATTTGGGTTCCCCGCAATATATGCGTCAAAGTAAACACATCGTAACTTATGGATTTCCCAATGTGATATCCCCCATCTTTTGAACGAAAGCCTTTTATAAACCAAGGCATTCTTGGAACGTTCTTCGAATGTCTTACAAACTGATCTCGCCTTAAATAGTTGTGCCGAAGAATTCTGACCTACTCTAGACAAGATTTCATCAATCATGTCTCCGGGTAGGTCTCTTAAAATATTGGGTTGTCTATCCATTTTGTGTTTTTATACTGTAAAATAGACAAGAGTTAGATTCATAAAAAAAAAATACTTATTAATACAAGCAATTTTTACATATATCATAAAGCATAAGCACACTATATTACTTATATTACACCACACGAATACAACTATCTTATTCCGACTCGCTTGTTTCTTCTTCTTCAGTTTTGGTTCGTTTTGCCAAGTTTCTAGGGATATATGATGTTCCCCTAATACGAGCCGTCATTATCCACATTGGTTTAGAAAAACCTGGTGGTTTAGAGGTTCCCGGGTCATTGTTACAACTTAAGGACTTCGGGGGTTGACGATACATATAAAGTTCATCGGGGTTGGAATTAGATTTCTCTATTTTTATGCCCTTTCCCTTATTATTTTCTTTTGCCTTTTTAAATTCAGTTGGGGTAATTTCTATAACATCATCGGAATTCTCGTCGGAATCCGATTCATCGGAGAATTGGTAATCCTCCCAATATTTTGCTTCCTTGGCGGAAACACCATTGACCATAATTAACCTTGGTCGGTTGGTTGAGGATTTTCTTTTACTTAACCATTTTATTATTTCCCCCACCGGTTATATTTCTTCATCCGGTTCCGATTCTTCTTCCGGTTCCGACTCTTCTTCCGGTTCCTCTTCGGGAACTTGTGAATCAGTCCACGAATCATTCCAATTTACATTTGACTCTTCATTATTATTAGGTGAGTCAATAGGACTTGTTCTAGAGGTAGACATCTATCACATAATATCAAACGCGTTAAGAGATTAATATATCACATAATATTCACATGTTAAAAATATATAGTTTCCAACAAAATTTGTTAAGCAATCATTTTTCAAGTAAACACGGTCGAAGTCCAGACTCACTAATGCATCCTAACAAACTCGATAAGACACACTAATGCAAAATTCTGGTTCTCTAAGACCAACGCTCGGATACCAACTGAAATGTCCCGTTCTTATTGATTAAAAACGTTCCATATTAATTGATTTCGTTGCGAGGTTTTGACCTCTATATGAGACGTTTTTCAAAGACTGCATTCATTTTAAAACAAACCATAACCTTTATTTCATCAATAAAGGTTTAAAAAGCTTTACGTAGATTATCAAATAATGATAATCTAAAATATCCTGTTTACACACGACCATTACATAATGGTTTACAATACAATTATGTAACAACAAAATAAGTTTCTTGAATGCAGTTTTTACACAATATCATACAAGCATGGACTCCAAATCTCGTCCTTATTTAAGTATGCGACAGCGGAAGCTCTTAATAATCACCTGAGAATAAACATGCTTAAAACGTCAACAAAAATGTTGATGAGTTATAGGTTTAACCTATATATATCAAATCGTAACAATAGACCACAAGATTTCATATTTCAATACACATCCCATACATAGAGATAAAAATCATTCATATGGTGAACACATGGTAATCGACATTAACAAGATGCATATATATAAGAATATCCCCATCATTCCGGGACACCCTTCGGATATGATATAAATTTCGAAGTACTAAAGCATCCGGTACTTTGGATGGGGTATGTTAGGCCTAATAGATCTATCTTTAGGATTCGCGTCAATTAGGGTGTCTGTTCCCTAATTCTTAGATTACCAGACTTAATAAAAAGGGGCATATTCAATTTCGATAATTCAACCATAGAATGTAGTTTCACGTACTTGTGTCTATTTTGTAAATCATTTATAAAACCTGCATGTATTCTCATCCCAAAAATATTAGATTTTAAAAGTGGGACTATAACTCACTTTCACATATTTTAACTTCATCGGGAAGTAAGACTTGGCCACTGGTTGATTCACGAACCTATAACAATATATACATATATATCAAAGTATGTTCAAAATATATTTACAACACTTTTAATATATTTTGATGTTTTAAGTTTATTTAGTCAGCTGTTCCCGTTAATAACCTACAACTAGTTGTCCACAGTTAGATGTACAGAAATAAATAGATAAATATTATCTTGAATCAATCCACGACCCAGTGTATACGTATCTCAGTATTGATCACAACTCAAACTATATATATTTTGGAATCAACCTCAACCCTGTATAGCTAACTCTAACATTCACATATAGAGTGTCTATGGTTGTTCCGAAATATATATAGATGTGTCGACATGATAGGTCGAAACATTGTATACGTGTCTATGGTATCTCAAGATTACATAATATACAATACAAGTTGATTAAGTTATGGTTGGAATAGATTTGTTACCAATTTTCACGTAGCTAAAATGAGAAAAATTATCCAATCTTGTTTTACCCATAACTTCTTCATTTTAAATCTGTTTTGAGTGAATCAAATTGCTATGGTTTCATATTGAACTCTATTTTATGAATCTAAACATAAAAAGTATAGGTTTATAGTAGGAAAAATAAGTTACAAGTCGTTTTTGTAAAGGTAGTCATTTCAGTCGAAAGAACGACGTCTAGATGACCATTTTAGAAAACATACTTCCACTTTGAGTTTAACCATAATTTTTGGATATAGTTTCATGTTCATAATAAAAATTATTTTCTCAGAATAACAACTTTTAAATCAAAGTTTATCATAGTTTTTAATTAACTAACCCAAAACAGCCCGCAGTGTTACTACGACGGCGTAAATCCGGTTTTACGGTGTTTTTCGTGTTTCCAGGTTTTAAATCATTAAGTTAGCATATCATATAGATATAGAACATGTGTTTAGTTAATTTTAAAATTCAAGTTAGAAGGATTAACTTTTGTTTGCGAACAAGTTTAGAATTAACTAAACTATGTTCTAGTGATTACGAGTTTAAACCTTCGAATAAGATAGTTTTATATATATGAATCGAATGATGTTATGAACATCATTACTACCTCAAGTTTAGTAGGTAAACCTACTGGAAGTGACAAGAAATGATCTAGCTTCAAAGGATCTTGGATGGCTTGAAAGTTCTTGAAGTAGGATCATGACACAAAAACAAGTTCAAGTAAGATTTTTACTCAAATTAAGATAGTTTATAGTTATAGAAATTGAATCAAAGTTTGAATATGAATATTACCTTGAATAAGAAAGATAACCTACTGTATCTAACAAAGGTTTCTTGATCTTAGATGATTACTTGGAATGGATTAGAAAGCTTGGAAGTAAATTAGTAAACTTGAAGGGATTTTTGAAGTGTTCTTGAAGTGTTCTTCCTATGATGATTATAGCTTGATTCTTGAAGTGATTTTTGATGAAGATGATGATTAACTACTGGAAAATACATTCATAATAGTGTGTGTGTGTTGAGAGAGAATTAGAAAGAGAATTGGAAGTGAAATGGAGTGAATGATGAGTGGTAATTGGTGAGTGGTGAGTGGGGTTAAAAGGAGTTCTAGTTAGTTGACTAGCTCATGGTAGAAGTTAAAATTGATTAGTCATACATGACATAATCAAGAGTGGAATCCCATGCTAGTTCCTATTGGTATATACCCATAGTAAGTACGTTTTGAAGCTGTGTATAATACGGGTAAGAATACGACTAGAATTCTTGATGAAAGAAAAGAATGGGAAAGTAACTGTAACCATTTTCGTTAAGTATGAGTATTTTGATATATGTCTTGAAGTCTTCCAAAATTATTTTAATACATCTAAATACACTACATGTATATACATTTTAACTGAGTCGTTAAGTCATCGTTAGTCGTTACATGTAAGTGTTGTTTTGAAACCTTTAAGTTAACGATCTCAATTAATGTTGTTAACCCATTGTTTATTATATCTAATGAGATGTTAAATTATTATATTATCATGATATTATGATATATTAATATATCTTAATATGATATATATACATTTAAATGTCGTTACAACGATAATCGTTACATATATGTCTCGTTTCGAAATCCTTAAGTTAGTAGTCTTGTTTATATGTATATAACTCATTGTTAATATACTTATGGAGATACTTACTTATTATAATCTCATGTTAGCCATATGTATATCCATATATATATCGTCATGTCGTTTTTACAAGTTTTAACGTTCGTGAATCGCCGGTCAACTTAGGTAGTCAATTGTCTATATGAAACATATTTCAATTAATCAAGTCTTAACAAGTTTGATTGCTTAACATGTTGGAAACATTTAATCATGTAAATATCAATCTCAATTAATATATATAAACATGGAAAAGTTCGGGTCACTACATATACACTGGGTCATGGATTGATTCAAGGTAATATATATCGATTTATTTCTGTACATCTAACTGTGGACAACTAGTTGTAGGTTACTAACGAGGACAGCTGTCTTAATAAACTCGAATCATTAAAACGTAATAAAAAAGTTGTAAATATATTTTGAACATACTTTGATATATATGTACATATTTGTTATAGGTTCGTGAATCGACCAGTGGCCAAGTCTTACTTCCCGATGAAGTAAAAATCTGTGAAAGTGAGTTATAGTCCCACTTTTAAAATCTAATATTTTGGGATGAGATTACATGCAGTTTTGAAAATGATTTACAAAATAGACACAAGTATTGAAACTACATTCTATGTTGAATCGTTATACTGGATATCGCCCTTGTTGAACTTGGTAACCTAAGAATTGGTGTTTATTATAATTGCCACCAATTGACGCGAATCCTAAAGATAGATCTATGGGCCATTGACAAGCCACAGTTAGAGAATTTGAACTACTTTAGTACTTCGATATTTATATATGGGGATATTCTAGATGCATTTGTTAATGTCGGTTACCAGGTGTTCAACCATACGAATGATTTTTATGCAGATTGCATGTTATTGAAAGATGAAATCTTGTGGTCTATTATTACAATTTGATATATAGGTTAAACCTATAACTCACCAACATTTTTGTTGACGTTTTAAAGCATGTTTATTCTCAGGTGATTATTAAGAGCTTCCGCTGTTGCATTCTAATATATGGACAAGATTTGGTGTCAGCATGCTTGTATAATATTGTTTAAAACTGCATTTGAGATTTACTTTGTTGTAACATATTAATATTGTAAACCAAAATGTATTGGTAGTGTATAAGTGTGATATTTTTAGATTATCATTTTTGATAATCTAGGTGGTGTCCTTTTAACCTTGTCGATAAAATAAAGGTTATGGTTTGTTTAAAAAACGAATGCAGTCTTTGAAAAACATATAGAGGTCAAAACCTCGCAACGAAATCAATTAATATAGAACATTTATAATCAATATAAATGGGACATTTCAGTTGGTATCCGAGCATTGGTCTTAGAGAACCAGAAATTTGCATTAGTGTGTCTTATAGAGATTTTGTTAGGATACATTAGTGAGTCTGGACTTCGACCGAGTTTTCTTTAAAAACGATTGCTTAACACTTTTGTTGGAAACTATATATTATTAACATGTAATTATTATATGATATATTAACCTCTTAATATGTTTGATATTGTGTGATAGATGTCTATCACTAGTACAAATCCCATCGACTCACCTAATAATAATGAAGAGTCGAATATACTTTGGGAAGATTCACAAATTCCCGAAGGGGAACCGGAAGAGGAAGAACCGGAAGAAGAGGAACCGGAAGAAGAGGAACCGGAAGAGGAGGAACTGGAAGAAGAAGAGGTTCCGGAGGAAGAAATATTGATACCTATAGTAAATCGATTAAATAAAATAAAATCCTCAACCAACGGACCAAAGTTAAAAATGGTCAATGGTGTTTCCGCCGAGGAAGCAAATTATTGGGAAGATTACCAATTTTCCGATGAATCGGATCCCGATGAGGATTCCGAAGATGTTATAGAAATTACCTTGACCCAATTTAATAAAGCAAAAGAAAATAATAAGGGAAAAGGTATAAAAATAGAGAAACCTGTTTCCAACCCCGATGAACTTTATATGTATCGGAAAAATTCGTATTTCCTAAATTGTAACAATAACCCGGGAACCTCTAAACCACCAGGTTTTTCTAAACCATTGTGGAAAGCGACGGCTCATATTAGAGGAACACCATATATTCCTAGAAAATTAGAAAAACGAACCAAGTCTGAAGAAGAAGAAACCAGTGATTCAGATTAGAGGGTTGTAATTATGTTGTGTATTATATGTATTGTAGTGTGCTTGTACTTTTATGTTCTATGTAAAAATTGTTTGTATTATTTGTTAATTATCTTTTACGAATCTAATCCTTGTCTATTTTATAGTATAAAAACAAAATGGACGTTAAGGGTAGACAACCGAATATTTTAAAAGACCTATCAGAGGATATGATTGAGGAAATCTTGTCTAGAGTCGGTCAGAATTCATCAGCACATTTAGTTATGGAGAAATTAACTTTTCAAATATTTGAAAGACTTTCCAGAAATGCCTTAGTTTATAAAAGGCTTTCCTTTGATAGGTGGGGTATATCACATTGGGGAGACCGTAAGTTACGTCGTGTTTTCTTTAAAGCGTTAAATGCGGGGAACCCAAATGAAATTTTACGCTACGTGTTAAGAACCTATTTTGACTCAACATATCCCAACATAGGATTTCGTGAGTTAGAAAGAGCTTCTAACATGCAACATAAAGAAGCATGTTATACTTACGGGTTAGTGATGTTCGCTTCTTACCAAAGTGAGAAGAAGAACATCGGATTACAACTTTTAAATAAAACCTTCCCACAAGTGACGAATTCAGTAGTTGTGTGAGAAACAAGGTTTTTAGATTATTACGGGGCTGTTGGACATTACGAAACCCTCATCCTTTTGACGAAATTACAACATGCTGCCTAGCCAAATGTCATAATGGTTACTTTCCACAACACCAAAGATGGGAAGTCGTCTTAGTAAAACCAGAATGCATGACTTGTTTCTGGACTTTTGAATTACGTGTCTTTATTTCTTTTGCTGAAAAACTTGCGTATTAACTAGAATTGCCTTTATAGCTGCTGAGTAGCAAAGTTATTATGTGCTATATTTCATCCTAAATGTATAATAGCGGTATTGTAAGTTGTAAAATATTATATAAAATTTGAACGCGAAATTTTATTACAATCAGTTTTTCATATGGAATTGTAGTAGTTGAATTGTATATTAGCTACTAAGTATGAACTTAACGGATAGGTACTACCCGAATTATAAACTATAAAACGCTAATATGAAGAAAAAGTTTTTATAAATGAGTTCATACTATGCTACGAAATACTATTGACTACTCTTAAAATTCTATATGATTAACTTAATTCTTTTGGCTATTTTTGAAGGAAATGGCACCGACAACTCGTCAGAATTTGAACATGAGCGAGGAAGACTTTCGTGTTTTTCTTGCTGCGAACATAGCCGCAGTGCAGGCTGCAATGCAAAATAACAACAATAACTCTGGTTCTAGTAGTGGAACTAATTCCACAAAAAATCGTGTAGGATGCTCCTACAAAGAATTCACTACCTGCAAACCTTTGGAATTCGATGGAACCGAAGGACCAATTGGACTGAAACGGTGGACCGAGAAAGTCGAATCGGTGTTTGCCATAAGTAAGTGTACTGAAGAGGACAAAGTTAAGTACGCTACGCATACCTTCACAGGTACTGCGTTAACGTGGTGGAACACCTATCTTGAACAGGTAGGATAAAATGCTGCTTACGCACTACCGTGGTCGGCATTCAAGCAATTGATGAACGAGCAGTACCGTCCTAGAAACGAAGTCAATAAGCTCAAGGTAGAGCTTAGAGAGTTACGAACACAAGGGTTCGACATTACCACATATGAACGACGATTCACAGAGTTGTGCCTATTATGTCCAGGAACGTTCGAAGATGAAGAGGAGAAGATCGACGCGTTTATAAAAGGGTTACCAGTAAGGATTCAAGAAGATGTGAGTTCACACGAGCCTGTTTCCATACAAAAGGCAAGTCGAATGGCTCATAAACTCATAAATCAGATTGAGGGAAGAATTAAAGAATAGGCGGCCGAAGAAGCCAACACGAAACAACTCAAGAGGAAGTGGGAGGAAAACGGTGACAAGAATCACCAGTACAACAACAATAACAATCGCAACAACTATTCCAACAACCGTAACAACAATCGCAATAATAACCGCAATCCTAACAATAACTACCACAAATGTCCCAACAACAACAACAACTCCAACAACCGTTCCAACAACAATAACAATCCCAAAAATAACCAAATCAATAACAACAATGGCAGCAACAATCAGAACAATAAATTTCTAAGGTGTGGAGGGTATCATCCAGATAAGTTCTGTGTAGTAGTGTGTACCAAGTGTAATAGAACCGGACATAGTGTAACGAAGTGTGATGTCTATGGACCAAAGGCATATAAAAATAATAGAACAAATAATTCCATTATTTGTTACGGATGCGGAAAGCCGGGCCATTTCAGTAAAGCATGCCCTAATCAAGGGAATAATAATGGGCAAGGCCATGGACGAGTCTTCAACATTAATTCGGCAGAAGCACAGGAAGACCCGGAGCTTGTTACGGGTACGTTTCTTATTGAAGATAAATCTGCTTATGTTTTATTTGATTCGGGTGCGGATAGAAGCTATATGAGTAGAGATTTTTGTGCTAAATTAAGTTGCCCATTGACGCCTTTGGATAGCAAATTTTTACTCGAATTAGCAAACGGTAAACTAATTACAGCAGATAAAGTATGTCGGGATAGAGAAATTAAACTGGTTGACGAAACATTTAAAATTGATTAATACCAGTCGAGTTAGGGAGTTTTGATGTAATAATTGGCATGGACTGGTTGAAAAAGGTGAGAGCAGAAGTCGTTTGTTACAAAAATGCGATTCGCATTGTGCGTGAAAAAGGAAAACCTTTAATGGTGTACGGAGAAAAGAACAAAGTGAAATTAAATCTTATTAGTAGTTTGAAGGCGCAAAAACTAATAAGAAAAGGTTGTTACGTCATTCTAGCACACATCAAGGAAGTTAAACATGAAGAAAAGAACATCAGTGATGTTCCCGTCGCAAAAGAATTTCCCGATGCATTTCTGAAAGAATTACCAGGATTACCCCCACATCGATCCGTTGAATTTCAAATAGACCTTGTACCAGGAGCTGCACCAATAGCTCGTGCTCCATACATACTCGCACCCAGCGAAATGAAAGAATTAAAGAGTCAGTTACATGAACTTTTAGAGCGTGGTTTCATTCGACCAAGTACATCACCGTGGGGAGCTCATGTTTTGTTTGTCAAGAAGAAGGATGGTACATTTAGGTTGTGTATCGACTACCGAGAGTTGAACAAACTTACCATCAGGAACCGCTACCCACTACCGAGAATCGACGACTTATTTGATCAACTACAAGGCTCGTCGGTTTATTCGAAGATTGATTTACGTTCTGGGTATCATCAAATACGGGTGAAGGAGGATGATATTCCAAAGACTGCTTTTAGGACGCGTTACGGTCGTTACGAGTTTATGGTTATGCCGTTTGGATTGACTAACGCACCAGCTGTGTTCATGGACCTCATGAACCGAGTGTGTGGGCCATATCTTGACAAGTTTGTCATTGTTTTCATCGATGACATACTTATTTACTCGAAGAATGATCAAGAGCACGAAGAACATTTGAGAAAAGTGCTAGAGTCGTTAAGGAAAGAAAAACTGTACGCTAAGTTTTCAAAGTGTGCATTTTGGTTAGAAGAAGTTCAATTCCTCGGTCATATAGTGAACAAAGAAGGTATTCAGGTGGATCCAGCAAAGATTGAAACCGTTGAAAAGTGGGAAATCCCGAAAACTCCGAAGCATATATGCCAATTTTTAGGACTGGCTGGTTACTACAGAAGGTTCATCCAAGATTTTTCCAAAATAGCAAAACCTCTGACTACATTAACGCATAATGGGAAGAAATTTGAATGGAAGGATGAGCAGGAGAAAGCGTTTCAATTGTTGAAGAAAAAGTTAACTACGATACCTATATTGTCATTGCCTGAAGGAAATGATGATTTTGTGATATATTGTGACGCCTCAAAGCAAGGTCTCGGTTGTGTATTAATGCAACGAACGAAAGTAATTGCTTATGCGTCTAGACAATTGAAGATTCACGAGCAGAATTATACGACGCATAATTTAGAATTAGACGCGGTTGTGTTTGCATTAAAAACTTGGAGGCACTACTTATATGGGGTCAAAAGTATTATATATACCGACTACAAAAGTCTTCAACACATATTTAATTAGAAACAACTGAACATGAGGCAGCGCAGATGGATTGAATTGTTGAATGATTACGACTTTGAGATTCGTTACCACCCGGGAAAGGCAAATGTGGTAGCCGACGCCTTGAGCAGAAAGGACAGAGAACCCATTCGAATAAAAGCTATGAATAGAATGATTCACAATAACCCAACAAGGAGTTTTAAAAGAAGGAAATTTAAAGGATGAAATACCCAAAGGATCAGAGAAGCATCTTAATATACGGGAAGACGGAACCCGGTATAGGGCTGAAAGGATTTGGGTACTAAAATTTGGAGATATGAGAGAAATGGTACTTAGAGAAGCTCATAAAACCAGATACTCAATACATCCTGGAACGGGAAAGATGTACAAGGATCTCAAGAAACATTTTTGGTGGCCAGGTATGAAAGCCAATGTTGCTAAATACGTAGGAGAATGTTTGACGTGTTCTTAGGTCAAAGCTGAGCATCAGAAACCATCAGGTCTACTTCAACAACCCAAAATCCCGAAATGGAAATGGGAAAACATTACCATGGATTTCATCACTAAATTACCAAGGACTGCAAGTGGTTTTGATACTATTTGGGTAATAGTTGATCGTCTCACCAAATCAGCACACTTCCTGCCAATAAGAGAAGATGACAAGATGGAGAAGTTAGCACGACTGTATTTGAAGGAAGTCGTCTCTAGATATGGAATACCAATCTCTATTATCTCTGATAGGGATGGCAGATTTATTTCAAGATTCTGGCAGACATTACAGCAAGCATTAAGAACTCGTCTAGACATGAGTACTGCCTATCATCCACAAACTGATGGGCAGAGCGAAAGGACGATACAAATGCTTGAAGACATGCTACGAGCATGTGTTATTGATTTCAGAAACAGTTGGGATAGACATCTACCATTAGCAGAATTTTCCTACAACAACAGCTACCATTCAAGCATTGAGATGGCGCCGTTTGAAGCACTTTATGGTAGAAAGTGCAGATCTCCGATTTGTTGGAGTGAAGTGGGGGATAGACAGATTACGGGTCCAGAGATAATACAAGAAACTACCGAGAAGATCATCCAAATTCAACAACGGTTGAAAACCGCCCAAAGTCGACAAAAGAGCTACGCTGACATTAAAAGAAAAGATATAGAATTTGAAATTGGAGAGATGGTCATGCTTAAAGTTGCACCTTGGAAAGGCGTTGTTCGATTTGGTAAACGAGGAAAATTAAATCCAAGGTATATTGGACCATTCAAGATTATTGATCGTGTCGGACCAGTAGCTTACCGACTTGAGTTACCTCAACAACTCGCGACTGTACATAACACTTTCCACGTCTCGAATTTAAAGAAATGTTTTGCTAAAGAAGATCTCACTATTCCGTTAGACGAAATCCAAATCAATGAAAAACTTCAATTCATCGAAGAACCCATCGAAATAATGGATCGTGAGGTTAAAAGACTTAAGCAAAATAAGATACCAATTGTTAAGGTTCGATGGAATGCTCGTAGAGGACCCGAGTTCACCTGGGAAAGAGAAGATCAGATGAAGAAGAAATACCCGCACCTATTTCCGAAAGATACGTCAACACCTCCAACTGCTTAAAATTTCGGGACGAAATTTATTTAACGGGTAGGTACTGTAGTGACCCGAACTTTTCCATGTTTATATATATTAAATGGAATTAATATTTATATGATTAAGTGTTTCCAACATGTTAAGCAATCAAACTTTTTAAGACTTGATTAATTGAAATAGGTTTTATATAGACAATTGACCACCCAAGTTGACTGGCGATTCACGAACGTTAAAACTGGTAAAAACTATATGATGACATACATATGGATATATATATAGTTATCATGATATTATGATAAGTATGTACCTCATTAAGTATTTTAACAATGAGTTATATACATAAAAAATGAGACTATTGAATTAAGAAACTTGAAAACGGTATATATAACGATTATCGTTATAACAACGTCTTACTAATTACATATGAATCATTTTAAGATATTGATACACTATATATAAACATGTTAAATGATAAATAAACATATCATTAAGTATAATTACAATGAACTACATATGTAAAAACAAGACTACTAACTTAAGAATTTCAAAACGAGACATATATGTAACGATTATCGTTGTAACGACATTTAACTGTATATATATCATATTAAGATATATTAATACATCATTATATTATGATAATGTAATAATTTAACATCTCATTAGATATAATAAACAATGTGTTAACAACATTTAACAAGATCGTTAACTTAAAGGTTTCAAAACAACATTTACATGTAACCACTAACGATGACTTAACGACTCAGTTAAAATGTATATACATGTAGTATTTTAATATGTATTCATACACTTTTGAAAGACTTCAAGACACTTATCCAAGTACTTCTACTTAACAAAAATACTTACGATTACATCCTCATTCATTTTCATCAACAATTCTATTCGTATGCACTCGTATTTGTACTTGTACAATACACAACTTCTAAATGTATTTACTATTGGTATATACACTCCAATGATCAGCTCTTAGCAGCCCATGTGAGTCACCTAACCATGTGAAAACCATCATTTAACATCTAGCATGACTTGTGAGCAAGGAAACAAAAACAAGAACTCCTTTTAACCCCACTCACCTTCACCACTCACCACCTACTCCATTTCACTTCCAATTTTCTTCTCAATTCTCTCTCAAAACACACACACTCTTCCATGAATGTCTAAGTTACTATTTTTCCAGCAAAAATCATCAAATACAAGCTTTGGTTATTACCTATAATCATCATAAAAACAATTACTCAAGAACATATCAAGAACACTTCCAAGTTTACAAGTTTACTTCCAAGTTTCCTAATTCATTCCAAGCAATCATCTAAGATCAAGAAACCTTTGTTATTTACAGTAGGTTATCTTTCTAAATCAAGGTAATATTCATATTCAAGCTTTGATTCAATTTCTATAACTATAACTATCTTAATTCGAGTAATAATCTTACTTGAACTTGTTTTTGTGTCATGATTCTATTTCAAGAACTTCCAAGCCATCAAAGATCCTTTGAAGCTCAAGTTATTTTTTCAACATTTCCAGTAGGTTTACCTACTAAACTTAAGGTAGTAATGATGTTCATAACATCATTCGATTCATATATGTATAACTATCTTATTCGAAGATTTGAACATGTAATCACTAGAACATAGTTTAGTTAATTCTAAACTTGTTCGCAAACAAAAGTTAATCCTTCTAAATTGATTTCAAAATCAATTAAACACATGTTCTATATCTATATGATATGCTAACTTAATGATTTAAAACCTGAAAACACGAAAAACACCGTAAAACCGGATAGACGCCGTCGTAGTAACACCGCGAGCTGTTTTGGGTTAGTTAATTAAAAACTATGATAAACTTTGATTTAAAAGTTGTTCTTCTGGGAAAATGATTTTTCTTATGAACATGAAACTATATCCAAAAATCATAGTTAAACTCAAAGTGGAAGTATGTTTTCCAAAATGGTCATCTAGACATCGTTCTTTCGACTGAAATGACTACCTTTACAAAAATAACTTGTAATTTGTATTTTAGGCTATAAGCTTATACTTTTTCTGTTTAGATTCATAAACTTAAGTTCAATATGAAACCATAGAAACTTGAATAACTCAAAACGGATTTAAAACGAAGAAGTTATGGGTAAAACAAGATTGGATAATTTTGCTTGTTGTAGCTACGTGAAATTTGTAACAAATCTATATAAATCATATCCTAGCTAACTTATATTGTATTATATATGTATTCTAATATATTATGTAATCTTGGGATACCATAGACACGTATTCAAATGTTTTGACATATCATATCGACCCATGTATATATATTATTTGGAACAACCATAGACACTCTATATGCAGTAATGTTTGAGTTAGCTATACAGGGTTGAGGTTGATTCCAAAAATATATATACTTTGAGTTGTGATCTAGCTTGAGACGTGTATACACTGGGTCGTGGATTGATTCAAGATAATATATATATATCGATTTATTTCTGTACATCTAACTGTGGACAACTAGTTGTAGGTTACTAACGAGGACAGCTGACTTAATAAACTCGAATCATTAAAACGTAATAAAAAAGTTGTAAATATATTTTGAACATACTTTGATATATATATGTACATATTTGTTATAGGTTCGTGAATCGACCAGTGGTCAAGTCTTACTTCCCGACGAAGTAAAAATCTGTGAAAGCGAGTTATAGTCCCACTTTTAAAATCTAATATTTTGGGATGAGAATACATACAGTTTTGAAAAAGATTTATAAAATAGACACAAATTGTGACGACCCGGAAATTTCCGACCAAATTTAAATCTAATCTTATTATGATTTCGACACGATAAGCAAAGTCTGTAATATTGAGTCTCAAAACTTTAGAACTGTTTACATGGTTTCAGATAATCTTTGACTATTCCCAACGATTCACGAAAAATTGTGTGTAAATAAATATGTAAATATATATACATATGAATATATATATATATATATATGTAAAAATTCTATACATAAGAAATATTAAATATAAATGATAAATAAATACTAAAGATTCAATATATTATATTATTAGTAAAAATAATATCATTGATAAATTGTAACATATTAAAGTTAATTAGAATTTTAAGTGTAAATGCTATATTAATATTATTATCATTACTTTCATTATTATTATCAGTAAAATTAATGTTATTATAACTAATAATATTATTAGTACCATTAATAATAAAAATATTTTTATGTTAGATATATTATTAATACCAATAGATAATACATAAATATGAAAGTTGATACATATAAATTGATATATTATTATTAGTATTATCATTAATAATATTAGTATAATTAGTATTATTGCTATAAATAATATTGTTGTTATATATTTCATAATAAGTATTATCATTATCATGATTAATAATATTAATATTATACTTGTATTACTACTAGTTAAAATATTAAGGATATTATTATTATACTTATTAAAAGATTAATCATAATCTATAAATATCTAAATATGAGGGAAATACAAATAAAGATATAAATACAGATATATAGATAATGATATATATTCGGATATACATAGATACATAAACAAATACTAATTTTAGTTTTATATATATATATATATATATATATATATATATATATATATATATATATATATATATATATATATATATATTGATAAATACATGTACACTAGGATATAAATATATAAATACATTATTTCAAATATTATTATCAGTATTTTTATTAATCTGTATTATGAATATAATTATTATTAATTAATATAATTATATTACTTATAGCTTATAAAAAATAGCAAGAATAGGTACGAATTTGTTCTCCATCATTTTCATTCTGTAGGTGATTATCCTAATTCGTACAAATCAGAATCTAAACAAAAGAATAACTCCAAATTCAGTTAGAAATCTCTTTCTCTTTTTATTATTTTTATTTTTTTATTTGTTGTACGTGATTTAATTTGTGTCGACATCACAATTGCTATATAATTGATTGATTCCAGATGCAAATGATGTCCACCTCACATTAGTATTTACCAATCACATATACCATTATCATCTTCAAATTATCGGATAACAAAAAAAAAGGATGAAGAACAGCTAACTGCCCTGTTCTTACTCCATTTTTTTTAAATAAAACGATTTCGTAATAAATTTCAAATTGTGTAAGTGTAGTTATGTTAGAAACTTTTCACTTAAACTATCTGGAAAGTCTCCAAGTCCAAATCATCCTAACGAGTTTCAATTTTGGAGTCAAAGTCGATTTTTAAAAAGTCAAATGATTCGTTCATAGTAAAATTCGTAGTCGTTTTGATATATTAATTCAAATTGACGATCCAGACAATTTCTAATGACGTTTTGGAACCTTTTTCATTTAGAAAACATCATCTGAAACACCTTCAAAATTGAGATTGATGTTTGAGTTTAATATCGTGTTTTTTTAGCTGCATCAGCTATATTTTTTTTCTTTTCTGTGTTGATTAATTCCAATCACCATTTATAAATGTTATTGATACGTTTAAAAATCCTAAATCAAAACATATTAATAGCTATTACTTTGGGTTGGTTCTCTGGTCGATTTGGTTATTGAAGATGAAGAAGAACATAATACAAAATAAATCGGGTTTAAATAAAATTATAAGGGAGTTAAAATAGAAAAAGATAGAATGGAAGAATGGCTGGGTACTTTGTCGAGTTTCGAGAGGTCGTGGGTTCGAGCCCCGTCGTGGGCAATTCTTTTTAGAAAAGTTTTCAAAAGGGTATACACTTTTACATTTTCATTTTCATTATTATTATTATTATTATTATTATTATTATTATTATTATTATTATTATTATAATTATTATTATTATTATTATTATTATTATTATTATTATTATTATTATTATTATTATTATTATTATTATCATTTTCATTATTGTTATTATTATTATTATAATTATTGTTGTTAATATTATTATTGTTATTAATAGTTATTATTAATACTACTAGTATTATAATTATTAAAAGTATTATAATTAGTATTATTAATATAGTTATAAGTATAATAACTATTATTATTACTATTATTATTATTATTGTTATTATTATTAATTTAGTATTAATATCATTATTAGGGTTATGATTATTATTATTATCATTAAATATTTCTATCATTAAAAATTAATACTTGTATCATTTTATGAATGATAACATTATTATTAGTATTATTACTAGTATTATAATTATTATTAGTAATACAATTTATTAACCTAAAAATTAATATTTTACAGTTATTATTATTAAATATCATTATTAATATCATTAATATAATTATTAACAATAATACCTTATTTGGTAAAATTAAGTATTATGATTATTATCATTTTTATCAATATTAATATAATCGTAGTATTACTAAAATTAGTATTTTTAACAAACAAATGATTTATACATATATAAAAATATATTTAATACATAAAACATAACGAAAAGTCATATTTTGAATATATGAAACATATATATTATTAATATAAAAAGTATATAACTAATAAATTTATATATATTGTTCGATTACAACTACGTATATTAATAAAGATACAAATGATATAGGTTCGTGAATCCGAGGCCAACCTTGCATTGTTCAGTTGTTCAGTTTCGTCGTATGAATATTTTTACTACAAAATATTGGATTGTGAGTTTCATTTGCTCCCTTTTTAATTGCTTTTGCAATATATATATTTTTGGGCTGAGAATACATGCGCTGCTTTTATAAATACTTTACAAAATAGAGACAAGTGATTAAAAATGATATTCTACGGATTGATGCACTAGGTAATTTAGTTACATGTTATAAGAGCATGTAAGCGTGAATCCTAAAGATAGATCTATCGGGCTTAACACCCCCATCCTGCAGACTGCACTAGACATAAGATCTAGTGGGCGGACGTTTAGTACTTTGAGGATTATTTATACACTTGCGAGTGTACGTATCCATCTTTGCGAAGATGACTTGTTATATTATTGTTAAGGTTGGTTACTGAGGCCTCAACGTAAGCAGAACGGTTTATACACTTGCGAGTGTACATATATTTATAAACGGAAATCTTGTGGTCTATTAAAATGATGAAAATGATCGTTTATGATAAACTAATGAACTCACCAACCTTTTGGTTGACACTTTAAAGCATGTTTATTCTCAGGTATGAAAGAAATCTTCCGCTGTGCATTAGCTCATTCTAGAGATATTACTTGGAGTCATTGATGACATATTTCAAAAGACGTTGCATTCGAGTCGTCGAGTTCATCATGATTATTACTAAGTTAATTATAGTTGGAGATATTATGAAATGGTATGCATGCCGTCAACTTTCAATGTAAAGAAAGTTTGTCTTTTAAAAACCAATGCAATGTTTGTAAAATGTATCATATAGAGGTCAAGTACCTCGTGATGTAACCAAATGTAATGTATTCGTCCAGATGGATTCGGACGGGTCGTGACAGCTGGTATCATAGCGGTGGTCTTAGCGAACCAAGTCTTGCGTTAGTGTGTCTAACTGATATTTGTTTAGATGCATTAGTGAGTCTGGACTTCGACCGTGTCTGCATGTCAAAAGTTTTGCTTATCATTTCGTGTCAAAAATTACCTGCTTATCATTCTTAGAGAAACATTGCTTATCACTCTTAGTCTAGACACATCTTACTGCATTGATTGCATGAATAGTGTATAGACAAATTCATATCTTAGCGTATCTGCCCATCCATATCTTAGCGTATCTGTTACTGTAGATTTTATCTGACACGTTTCCTTAATTCCCTCCGTAACTTACAGAATCTTTGTGCTATATATAAGTATTCTATGTAGTTAGAATATCATCCGATAGTCAAAGATCATTTCATATCGAAAACCCTTTCAAGATGGAACTCGCCACTAGTTCAAGTTCTTCGGAATCCGACAGCTATTTCGACATAGATGTTCACCTAAGCTCCGAAAGCAGCATCATCAGAATGAATCAACCAATCATCCATCCCCAATTCACCTAATGAGTTCGTAGTCGACTTAATCAATGGAGATGCAAAGAAGACGATCCCTTCCATCAACCGAATTCATCTCTTGACGAAGAACCTGAAACACTTACCGGCGAACCCATTCGAAACACCATTTTCACATTAATTTTCAGAGTATCTCGCCACGATTATATTCTATCTAAAATTCTAAATCTTATTCATTCGCTCGTTCCTACCGATAATCATTCATGGGTAATAGAAGAAGTCAACGAACTTCGCGCTCGAGTAATTAATTTGGAGAATATGGTGCAAAATTTACCAGTTTCAACAACATCATCGGCACCAACAGTGCCATCAGTAACAGCACCAGTACCATCAACAATCCATGCCTCAACATCTCATTCTGTACCTCGAGTATAATCATAGTTCTACATATCGTTCTACATTAATTATCTTCGTTCTTCATGGCAATTATGTAATCTCTAATGTTATAGAGATTATGTATTCTAGTTTTGACAGTAAACCAAATGAGTTTAATATCATATTAACTTATTAAATCCATGATTACATCTGAAGAAAATATATATGTAAGTATATTTTCACAAAGATTGTAATTAAAAATTCTTTTGTACAAACTGTTAATGGTGAAAATATTTTAATGGGTAGGTAATACCCTAGAAATATTTAGATTTCACATTAATAAGTTACACTGTACATTCTTCGAATCTGATTCAATAGTCATTTACTATCCTACTTACAACCACAGAAGTACGAATCCGCTCATCACAGAATAACCATTTTCATTCAATTTCATATTTGGATTTTGACCTATCAGAATCCAACAAGTGGCATAATGAAGAAAACATTGGACAAAATAAAATTTGTTAGAAACAAACAAATTAATTATAAAGAATTTTGTTAAGAATCCACGCTAACTGTTCCTAGCTAACTGGTTACATTTTATTTACCGCAATTTAATTATCGCAATTTATATTCTCGCAATTTTATTTATCGTCATTTAATTTCTGTTATTTATTTTACGCATTTTAAATATCGGGACACGTATACAAAGGAAATTGTATATATGTATAATAATATTCTTGGTACATCCTAACACAATAATTATACAATACGTTTTGATAAATCCTAAGACAATACGTACACAATACGTCTTAGTAAATTCTAAGACAATACGTATACAATACGTCTCTGGGTTGATGCAAAGACAATACGTATACAATACGTCGTGGGATAATTCTAAGATTATATATATATAAACCGATTATTGGACTATCAACATTGGACAATTAAAAATGAATTTAAAATATTGATTATAACATATGAAACTAAACATTTCTTCAAGTTTGCCACTTGATTTTATCTTAAACCTCATTTGTATCTTGACAATTACAATCTGTCTTCAAACCTTTCATGAATCTTGACAACACCTCAATCGAGATGATGAACCGACCGCACTTCATCTACGGAAGAAAAGATTGATGCATATAGTTATGCACCTGAAAACACACGAAACCAGAGTAAACGTTTAACACGTATCTGTGCTAGCTCCTTTGGCATTGTTATTACAGGAAATAACATTGCAATCCTTTTTCAAATTAGAAAATTTTGTCACAGCTCCAGCAAGACAACTTCAACTTTCATTCGGATTAATCTTATTATAACCTTGATATATAAGTTGCCTTTTCATCATCGTTACCGGAGAACTGTTTATATCCCACCACATTAGTAGTAAACTTACCAACAACTTCATTGATCTTTGATTTTCAGAAAAATCATTATATTCGTTGCAACCCTATCAGATACTCATTCGCACCTTGTAACGAGAATTGCCATACCAATTACCGAGAATCAGCAATCAGTATTTTGAATTTCGCAGCGTGTCTACATCAACAGTTATATGTATACATATAACATTTACCTCTTAGAATCTTGATGATTCTGTTTCTGATGAAATCTTTAACGAATACCTTGCTACTTAATCGCTCTAAATCATCGTGAATGAATTTCTTCATCACAACTTGATTCTAAAATTCTAAACTATTATCGTATCTTTCATTGTAAATATCCTCAATATTTCTGAAGATATCTTCATAAATATTCTCGTCCGATATTAATTATCTCTCTGTGCTATCTGTGTTATATCATAAAAGGAAACTGTTTTAGTTTCTATATTCTGTAAACCTTCGATTTTAAAATATGAATGTTTTTGAAGTAGTGTTGGGAATTGATGCATGAGTTAGTATAATATAATGACACTTGATCAACGTGATTATATTACAGTAAGTCATGTTGAGTTTCTAATGGAACGTGATGATTCATAGATCATAACGTCATCATGTGCCATGTTACACGATTCTTACATTCTATCTAAACTCCAAATATATCGAGAACATATCTTCCTGATAGTTCTATCTTTTCTATTGAATTCTGGTAATTTAACCAATCAATATCGTGCAATTACAATTTCTCTTTCAAAATGTTTAGTCGTGTTCATTCGAAACTTCATACCTACGAATTTTGGACCATTATTCGCTTGACTTAAAATCGGGAGGAGAAAACAAAAGTATGGAACTCCAAAATATAAAGGAAATGAAGGGAGTGAATTTATAGTGAAATATCCGACAGAGCAATCAAAACAGATTATCGCATTTAACCAAAGAAGTTCCTATTCCTTAATTTCTGAAGAATCAAATCTTATATAGATTTCGAAGATTATCTTTAAATCCCTGAAATTCTGAAAGTCAGCCTTGACTACGTCAAAGGTTAAGACAAATCTTTATTATCTCATTTCACTCTTTTGTGATAGCTTCACTCGTACATTTCGAGTAATCGAATTGTTTCATTCATATTACTCAAGAATGATAAAACTCTATTTATTAACTCATATTCGTCATGAAAACATACTTATTGTCAACCATGACGATCTCTATCAAATTTCGGGGACGAAATTTCTTTAACGGGTAGGTAATGTGACGACCCGAAAATTTCCGACCAAATTTAAATCTAATCTTATTATGATTTCGACACGATAAGCAAAGTCTGTAATATTGAGTCTCAAAACTTTAGAACTGTTTACATGGTTTCAGATAATCTTTGACTATTCCCGACGATTCACGAACAATTGTGTGTAAATAAATATGTAAATATATATACATATGAATATATATATATATATATATATATATATATATATATATATATATATATATATATATATATATATATATATATATATATATATATATATATATATATATATATATATATATATATATATATATGTAAAAATTCTATACATAAGAAATATTAAATATAAATGATAAATAAATACTAAAGATTCAATATATTATATTATTAGTAAAAATGATATCATTGATAAATTGTAACATATTAAAGTTAATTAGAATTTTAAGTGTAAATGCTATATTAATATTATTATCATTACTTTCATTATTATTATCAGTAAAATTAATGTTATTATAACTAATAATATTATTAGTACCATTAATAATAAAAATATTTTTATGTTAGATATATTATTAATACCAATAGATAATACATAAATATGAAAGTTGATACATATAAATTGATATATTATTATTAGTATTATCATTAATAATATTAGTATAATTAGTATTATTGCTATAAATAATATTGGTGTTATATATTTCATAATAAGTATTATCATTATCATTAGTAATAATATTAATATTATACTTGTATTACTACTAGTTAAAATATTAAGGATATTATTATTATACTTATTAAAAGATTAATCATAATCTATAAATATCTAAATATGAGGGAAATACAAATAAAGATATAAATACATATATATAGATAATGATATATATTCGGATATACATAGATACATAAACAAATACTAATTTTAGTTATATATATATATATATATATATATATATATATATATATATTGATAAATACGTGTACACTAGGATATAAATATATAAATACATTATTTCAAATATTATTATCAGTATTTTTATTAATCTGTATTATGAATATAATTATTATTAATTAATATAATTATATTACTTATAGCTTATAAAAAATAGCAAGAATAGGTACGAATTTGTTCTCCATCGTTTTCATTATGTAGGTGATTATCCTAATTCGTACAAATCAGAATCTAAACAAAAGAATAACTCCAAATTCAGTTAGCAATCTCTTTCTCTTTTTATTATTTTTATTTTTTATTTGCTGTACGTGATTTAATTTGTGTCGACATCACAATTGCTATATAATTGATTAATTCCAGATGAAAATGATGTCAATTAACCTCACATTAGTATTTACCAATCACATATACCATTATCATTTTCAAATTATCGGATAACAAAAAAAAAGGATGAAGAACAGCTAACTGCCCTGTTCTTACTCCATTTTTTTAAATAAAATGATTTCGCAATAAATTTCAAATTGTGTAAGTGTAGTTGTGTTAGAAACTTTTCACTTAAACTATCTGGAAAGTCTCCAAGTCCAAATCATCCTAACGAGTTTCAATTTTGGAGTCAAAGTCGATTTTTAAAAAGTCAAAAGATTCGTTCATAGTAAAATTCGTAGTCATTTTGATATGTTAATTCAAATTGACGATCCAGACAGTTTCTAATGATGTTTTGGAACCTTTTTCATTTAGAAAACATCATCTGAAACACCTTCAAAATTGAGATTGATGTTTGAGTTTAATATCGTGTTTTTTTTTTTAGCTGCATCAGCTATATTTTTTTCCCTTTTCTGTGTTGATTAATTCCAATCACCATTTATAAATGTTATTGATACGTTTAAAAATCCTAAATCAAAACATATTAATAGTTGTTACTTTGGGTTGGTTCTCTGGTCGATTTGGTTATTGAAGATGATGAAGAACATAATACAAAATAAATCGAGTTTAAATAAAATTATAAGGGAGTTAAAACAGAAAAGATAGAATGGAAGAATGGCTGGGTACTTTGTCGGGTTTCGAGAGGTTGTGGGTTCGAGCCCCGTCGTGGGCAATTCTTTTTAGAAAAGTTTTCAAAAGGGTTTACACTTTTACATTTTCATTTTCATTATTATTATTATTATTATTATTATTATTATTATTATTATTATTATTATTATTATTATTATTATTAGTATTATTATTATTATTATTATTATTATTATTATTATTATCATTTTCATTATTGTTATTATTATTATTATAATTATTGTTGTTAATATTATTATTGTTATTAATAGTTATTATTAATACTACTAGTATTATAATTATTAAAAGTTTTATAATTAGTATTATTAACATAGTTATAAGTATAATAACTATTATTATTACTATTATTATTATTATTGTTATTATTATTAATTTAGTATTAATATCATTATTAGGGTTATGATTATTATTATTATCATTAACTATTTCTATCATTAAAAATTAATACTTGTATCATTTTATGAATGGTAACATTATTTTTAGTATTATTACTAGTATTATAATTATTAATAGTAATACAATTTATTAACCAAAAAATTAATATTTTACAGTTATTATTATTAAATATCATTATTAATATCATTAATATAATTATTAACAATAATACCTTATTTGGTAAAATTAAGTATTATGATTATTATCATTTTTATCAATATTAATACAATTGTAGTATTACTAAAATTACTATTTTTAACAAACAAATGATTTATACATATATAAAAATATATTTAATACATAAAACATAACGAAAAGTAATATTTTGAATATATGAAACATATATATTATTAATATAAAAAGTATATAACTAATAAATTTATATATATTGTTCGATTACAACTACGTATATTAATAAAGATACAAATGATATAGGTTCGTGAATTCGAGGCCAACCTTGCATTGTTCAGTTGTTCAGTTTCGTCGTATGAATATTTTTACTACAAAATATTGGATTGTGAGTTTCATTTTCTCTCTTTTTAATTGCTTTTGCAATATATATATATATATATATATATATATATATATATATATATATATATATATATATATATATATTTGGGCTGAGAATACATGCGCTGCTTTTATAAATGCTTTACGAAATAGAGATAAATGATTAAAATGATATTCTGCGGATTGATGTGCTAGGTAATTTAGTTACATGTTATAAGAGCATGTAAGCGTGAATCCTAAAGATAGATCTATCGGGCTTAACACCCCCATCCTGTAGGCTGCACTAGACATAAGAGCTAGTGGGCGGATGTTTAGTACTTCGAGGATTATTTATACACTTGCGAGTGTACGTATCCATCTTTGCGAAGATGACTTATTATATTATTGCTAAAGTTGGTTACTGAGGCCTCAACGTAAGCAGAACGATTTATACACTTGCGAGTGTACATATATTTATAAACGGAAATCTTGTGGTCTATTAAAATGATGAAAATGATCGTTTATGATAAACTAATGAACTCACCAACATTTTGGTTGACACTTTAAAGCATGTTTATTCTCAGGTATGAAAGAAATCTTCCGCTGTGCTGATAATGCTAAAAACGAACATATATTTCATAGCATTATCCCTCAATAAAGACAAGCTTTTAGTTGCAATTGTTCTATTCACAAGTGATATTCGTTTAAATAATAAAAGGTGAAGACAAAAGACAGATTCGACGAATTGAAGACGCAAACGACCAAAAAGCTAAAAAGTACAAAGTACAATCAAAGTGGTTCAAATTATTGGTGAGAAACGTCTCAAAATTACAAGAGTACAAGAAGCAAAACGCAAAATACAAGATATTAAATTGTACGCAAGGACGTTCGAAAATCCGGAACCGGGACCAGAGTCAACTCTCAACGCTCGACGCAACGGACTAAAAATTACAAGTCAACTATGCACATATATATAATATAATATTTAAATAATTCTTAAAATGATTTATATATTATATTTATTTATTAAACCGTCGGCAAACTAGAAAACAAAGACATGTGAACTTCACCAGCTGGCCATGCGATCGCATGGCCTGAAAGAGTTAATTCCATGCGATCACATGGATGAAAAATCCAGCCCAGGTCCTATAAATTTAATGTGTTTTGGCCAAAATATATCCATCTTTTTCTCTTCCATCATTCAACGTATATATATATATAAATTCTGTCCGTGTAACGCTACGCTATTTTTAATCATTGTAAGTTATGTTCAACCTTTTTAATTTAATGTCTCGTAGCTAAGTTATTATTATGCTTATTTAATGCCGAAGTAATCGTGATGTTGGGCTAAATATTAAAATTGGGTAATTGAGCTTTGTACCATAATTGGGATTTGGATAAAAGAACGACACTTGTAGAAATTAGACTATGGGCTATTAATGGGTTTTATATTAACTAAATGATACCTCGTTGATTTAATATATAGACTTATAATTTGACGTATTTATATATAACCACATACGCTTGACTGGACACGGTGGGTGGGATATCTATAAATACCAATAATTGTTCATTTTACCGGACACGGAACTGGATTAATAGTTAATAGACTTGTTGAAACATGGGTGGATTACATTCAAGGGTAATTGGTGTAATTGTTAACAAAGTAGTAAAACCTTGGACTACACGCAGTCGATAACCTGGTGTATTCATTAAACAAAGTATTAAGACCTTGTTACAATTCGAATCCCCAATTAGTTGGAATATTTGACTTCGGGAATAAGAATAATTTGACGAAGACTATCGCACTTTATGATTATGACTGATGGACTATTATGGACAAATCCGTATGGACATATCGAATAATCCAGGACAAAGGACAATTAACCCATGGGAATAAACTAAAAACAACACGTCAAACATCATGATTACGGAAGTTTAAATAAGCATAATTCCTTTATTTCATATTTAATTTCCATTATTTCATATTTAATTGCACTTTTAATTATCGCAATTTTATTTACCGTTATTTTATTTATCGCACTTTTATTTATCGCAATTTCATTACCGTTATTTACTTTACGTTTTAAATTAAGTCTTTTATATAATTAATATTTTACATTAGGTTTTAACTGCGACTAAAGTTTTAAAATCGACAAACCGATCATTAAACGGTAAAAACCCCATTTTTATAATAATAATATTACTTATATATTTTTGTATTTTTTACAAATATAGTTTTTAAAAATATAGCATTAAGCTTGTTTTAAAGATCCCTGTGGAACGAACCGGACTTACTAAAAACTACACTACTGTACGATTAGGTACACTGCCTATAAGTGTTGTAGCAAGGTTTAGGTATATCCACTCTATAAATAAATAAATCACTTGTGTAAAATTGTATCGTATTTAATAGTATTTCCTTGTAAAAAAATATAACTATTTTATACACCACCTCGCACACATCAAGTATTTTTGGCGCCGCTGCCGGGGACACTAAAACGCCGGAAGCGAAACGCTATATATATAAAAAAGGATTTTTAGTTTACTTTTGTAAAAATACGTTTTAATATAAAAATATAAAAAGAAAAACAAAATAAAGTATATATATATATATATATTTTGTTTAAAATACATAAATTATAAAGTACTTTTATTTTCTATTTTAGTTTTTAAAATTTAAGTTTTTATTTATTTTATATAAATAATTTATATAATTATAAAACAGAATTAGAAAACAGAAAAAAATATATATAAGTTTCGGCCTGGTACTGTAGCACCCTATATACTGGCCCGAAACCCTAGCCCATGCGATCGTATGAGCCCGAAGGCAAAAGTCCATGCGACTTCATGAACAGACCTGACACGCCACATTTGACTCTGCAACAGCAATAATTACGGATTATATTATTATTATTATTAAAACCCTAATTAGGGTTAGTGTTTTAAATTAATTAATTTTAGTTTTTAATTAATTTGTTTTATTTAGTTTAATTAGTTTTAATAAATTATAAAATTAATAGTTTTATAAAATAAATAATATAAAAATAATATTTTTTTATAAAAATTGTACTTTTTACAACTTTAAGATTTTTTTTTTTGTATCTTTTTATTTGTTTTAGTGTAATATTTGTATTTTTCGTTCGTATTTAGTCTTAAGTCATAGTTTTTGCCATAGTTATTTTTATTTCTAGATTTTTAGGCTTTGCCGTAAAATCCCTTAAGTGCTTTTTCTTTAGACTAAAATTTAGGTGCTTTAGAATTTTGCGACGCCGTTTTTAATATTTTAGTACCTTTTTAAGTTATTGCCATTTTGGGATATAGTATTTCTTTTAAGCTTTAATATTTTTAGACGTAACTTTTAATTCTTAGTTTTTAGTTCCTTTTAAGTTTCGACGCGCTACTTTCTTATTTTTATTTTTCGACGCCTATTATTTTTCGACCTTTTATTTTTCAACGTTTTTTCGATGCGCTCTTTTTCTTTCTTATTTCGCGACACTCTAGTTTTTAGGACTTAGAATTTTCTATTTCTTCTCTAAATTTCTTTAAAAAAATTCAATGAAAAATTGTTTTAAGTGGTTAAATTGATAGACATCCAAATTTTCTGCTTCGTAGTAATAGTTGGATTTGTTAGTGGCTGAGTTGTGAGCTTCCGATTTAAAGGGTTCTGGCTCCCTGCTGCATCTATTGGCTATTCGAAACGTGGGCAAAAGCAGAAAAGTCTATTATTTTGATAACTTATATAATTTTTATTTTTATAACTAATAGGATATTCAGTGAATGCACCGAGCAAAACGTTCACCACCTTTTGTACGTTCACCACCTGTAACTCGATCAAGACATCTAGCAAATATTGTCGCCGTTGATTTTTCTTTAGAATCGTCATCCAGTAAACCAAGTACTCCAATTCAAATTTCCGATAATCCATTTTTTGAACCCGACCTCACAATTGAGAATCCGGAGGATATTCAAGGACAATTCAGAGATCCTGAACCACTAATCTTTCCTCCGAAACCACCAATCATTCAAATAGAGATTGTAGAGGAACCAACCATTAAATCAGAATCCTCTAGTGATTCAGATTCAACAAATTCAATCATGAAAAATCTGGAACCTCTAAGTATGGAAGATCGAATGAGGGCTAAACGCACTGGCCAAGGTCACGCAATTACTCAACCTGACATTAATGCGCCAGATTATGAAATCAAAGGACAAATTCTACACATGGTAACTAATCAATGCCAATTTAGTGGTGCGCCGAAGGAAGATCCAAATGAACATCTTCGTACCTTTAATAGGATCTGTACACTATTTAAAATAAGAGAAGTGGAGGATGAACAGATATATCTCATGTTATTTCCCTGGACTTTAAAGGGAGAAGGCAAAGATTGGTTAGAATCGTTACCTGAAGGGGCGATTGATACATGAGATGTTTTAGTTGAAAATTTTCTTAAACAATTCTTTCCGGCATCTAAAGCTGTAAGACTTCAAGGAGAAATTGTTACGTTCACACAAAAGCCAAATGAAACTCTATATGAGGCGTGGACAAGATTTGGAAAGTTATTAAGAGGATGTCCGCAACATGGTTTAGACACCTGTCAAATAGTACAAATATTCTACCAAGGATGCGACATCACTACAAGGAAAGACATAGATATAGCAGCTGGTGGTTCCATTATGAAGAAAACCGAAACTGATGCTTACAAAATTATTGATAACACTGCTTCCCACTCACATGAGTGGCATCAAGAAAGAGATATCGTTAGATCATCTAAAGCGGCTAGAGCCGATTCTAGCCATGACTTTGATTCCATTTCCGCAAAGATAGATGCTGTCGAGAGACGAATGGAAAAGATGACTAAGGATATTCACTCAATAAGAATTAGTTGTGAGCAGTGTGGAGGACCACATTTAACAAAAGATTGTCTCAGTATTGAACTAACAATGGAACAAAGAGAGAATGTTTCATACATAAACCAAAGGCCTGGAAATAATTATCAGAATAATTATCAACCGCCAAGACCAATCTGCAATCAAAACCAGAATTATAATCGAAATGTTCCATACAACAACCAACAAGGTCCTAGTAATCAACTAGTATCCAATAATACTTACAATCAGCAAAGACCTATTTTTCAAAATAAACCACCACAAACCGATGATAAAAAGCCAAATTTAGAAGATATGATGTCGAAGCTAGTTGAATCTCAAACACAGTTTTTCACATCTCAGAAACAAACCAATGAACAAAATGCTCAAGCATTTAGAAATCAACAAGCTTCTATTCAAAATCTCGAACAAGAAGTGAGTAACCTAACAAGGTTGATAGGTGAAAGAAAACCGGGAAGTCTACCTAGTGATACAAATGCTAACCCCCAAAATGAAACAGCTAAAGCCATTACCACAAGAAGTGGTATTACACTTAAACCACCTGAAATTCCTGTAATTTCTGATGAATCTATTCCTACTCCACAAGAAACACAACCTGAATAAGATAAGGAAAAAGAACCGGTAGTTGAAAAGGTTAATGAAGATAACACAGTTAAGGCTAAACCTTATGTTAAACCATACCAACCACCACTTCCTTACCCAAGTAAAATGAGAAAAGAAAGACTTGAAGCCGAGCAATCTAAATTCTTGGATATGTTTAAACAGATAAATGTCAATCTTCCTTTCATTGATGTGATTCAGGAATGCCTAGATATGCTAAATTCTTGAAAGATTTAATCACAAATAGAAAGAAAATGGAAGAACTCTCGGCTGTTACTATGAATGCTAATTGCTCTGCAGTGTTGTTGAATAAGATACCAGAAAAACTATCAGATCCAGGAAGTTTCACAATTCCATATTTTCTGGGTAGTCTTAGTTCAATAGAAGCATTGGCAGACTTAGGTGCTAGGTTAAATTTAATGCCGTATTCACTATACGCTAAACTAGACCTTGGAGAATTAAAACCAACACGAATAAGCATACAACTAGCCGATCGATCAGTAAAATATCCTAGAGGGATAATGGAGAACATGCTAGTTAAAGTTGGTACCTTAGTATTTCCAGTAGATTTTGTTATTCTGGATATGGAAGAAGATTCTCGAGTTCCTCTCATATTAGGAAGACCATTCTTAAACACTGCCAAAGCAATAATAGACGTGTTTGGTAAGAAACTGACCCTAAGTATAGAGGACGATACCTTTTCTGTGGATAGAGCCATGCAACAACCACAATCTGCAGATGATACATGTTATTATATTCAAACTATAGATTCACATGCAGAATTGTTAGAAGAATTTCCAGAATTACAAGGAACGGGAGAATGTTCTTTAGGAGAAGGAACTGAACCAATTGATGAAACTAAAATGTTAGCTACACTTATGGCTAATGGATATGAACCAATAACAGAAGAAATTCAAATGCTAAAAGAAGAAGACAGATATCGATATAAATCATCGATAGAAGAACCATTGACATTAGAGTTAAAGCCACTTTCAAACCATTTGGAATATGCTTATTTACATGGTGAATCTGAATTACCTATAATAATATCGCCTTCTCTTACTAAAAATGAAAAATCTCAACTCATTTCTGTGCTAAAAGCTCATAAACCAGCTATTGCATGGAAAATTCATGATATTAAAGGAATAAGTCCTTCGTATTGCACACATAAAATCCTTATGGAAGAAGGTCATAAAACGTATGTGCAACGCCAATGAAGACTAAATCCGAATATGCAAGATGTTGTTAAGAAAGAAATTATTAAACTGCTAGATGCAGGTTTAATTTATCCAATTTCTGATAGTCCATGGGTAAGCCCAGTTCAATGCGTACCTAAGAAGGGTGGCATGACTGTCATCACAAATGAGAAAAATGAGCTTATTCCTACTAGGACTGTAACAGGATGGCGTGTTTGTATTGATTATAGAAAATTAAATGACGCCACCAGAAAAGATCACTTTTCCTTACCTTTTATTGATCAAATGTTGGAAAGATTAGCCGGAAATAGTTACTATTGTTTTCTTGATGGTTTTTTCGGATATTTTCAAATTCCAATAGCACCCGAGGACCAAGAGAAAACCACGTTCACGTGCCCTTATGGTACTTTTGCTTACAAACGCATGCCATTTGGACTTTGCAACGCCTCTGCAACCTTTCAAAGGTGCATGATGGTGATTTTTCACGACATGATAGAAGAATGCATGGAAGTTTTCATGGATGACTTTTCAGTCTTCGGTGATACTTTTGAAACATGTCTAGTTAATCTTGAACGAATGCTTATTAGATGTGAACAATCAACCCTGGTACTTAATTGGGAGAAATGCCATTTCATGGTTAAAGAAGGCATCGTTCTTGGTCATAAAATTTCAAAGGAAGGAATTGAAGTGGATGGAGCTAAAGTAGATGTAATTGCTAAACTTCCACATCCCACCAATGTTAGAGGAGTTAGGAGTTTTCTAGGGTATGCCAGTTTTTACCGACGTTTCATAAAATATTTTTCTAAAATCGCCACTCCTATGAATAAACTCCTAGAAAAAGATGCTCCATTCATCTTTTCAGATGAATGCATCAAATCTTTTAATATTCTTAAAGAAAAACTCACTAATGCGCCGATTATGATAACTCCAAATTGGAATCTACCGTTTGAACTTATGTGCGATGCAAGTGATTTTGCAATGGGAGCCGTTTTAGGACAAAGGATTGAAAAACGATTTCAACCTATTTATTATGCTAGTAAGACATTACAAGGAGCACAAACGAATTACACAACTACTGAAAAAGAACTCCTTGCTATTGTCTTTGCTTTTGACAAATTTCGTTCATATCTCGTTCTAGCAAAAACGGTGGTCTATACCGACCATTCTGCTCTTAGATACCTATTTTCGAAACAAGATGCCAAACCACGATTAATCCGTTGGATCTTACTCTTACAAGAGTTCGATATTGAAATCCGAGATAAAAAGGGAGCAGAAAATCTAGCCGCTGATCATCTTTCTCGTCTTGAAAATCCCGAATTAGAAGTTCTGAATGAATCGGCCATACAAGACAACTTTCCTGATGAATATCTATTGAAGATAGATTATAATGAAATTCCATAGTTTGCAGATTATGCAAACTACTTAGTATGTGGATTCCTTGAAAAAGGATTATCGTACCAAAAATGAAAGAAATTCTTTAGTGATATAAAACACTATTTTTGGGAAGATCCACATTTGTTTAAAAGTTGTCCCGATGGAATAATACGCCGATGTGTATTCGGAGATGAAGCTAGTCAAATCTTAAACCATTGTCACACAGGACCAACAAGAGGGCATTATGGGCCTCAACTCACAGCAAGAAAAGTTTACGATGCTGGATTCTATTGGCCTACAATTTTCAAAGACGCACACCTTCTTTGTAAATCCTGTGATGCTTGTCAAAGGGCCGAAAAAATAAGTCAACGTGATGAAATGCCACAAAATGTCATTCAAGTATGTGAAGTATTTGACATTTGGGGTATTGACTTTATGGGTCCATTTCCAAAATCACATAATAATCTCGACATTCTCGTTGCCATTGATTATGTACCTAAATGCACGAGTTGTAGACAACTTTTTAAAACACCTTTTTGCAAGGTTCGGAACACCGAAAGCTTTAATAAGTGATCGGGGTACTCATTTTTGTAACAATCAACTTGAGAAAGTTCTCAAAAGATATGGAGTAACTCATAAAATCTCAACCGCTTATCATCCACAAACAAGTGGACAAGTTGAAAATACCAACCGAGCATTAAAACGTATTCTAGAGAAAACTGTAGGATCAAATCCGAAGGAATGGTCCATGAAATTGGAGGATGTACTCTGGGCTTTTAGAACAGCCTACAAAACTCCAATTGGAACCACACCTTTTAGACTCGTTTACGGAAAAGCATGTCATCTTCCAGTAGAAATTGAACACAAAGCATTTTGGGCTTTGAAGACATGTAATCTTGATTTACATGAAGCTGGACATCTACGATTAAGTCAACTAAACGAATTAGAAGAATTGAGACATGAAGCATACGAAAATTTGTTAATCTATAAAGAAAGAACGAAGAAATGGCATGATAGAAGAATCAGAAGTTCAAAAGAATTTAAGGAAGGAGACAGAGTTCTTCTTTTCAATTCACGATTTAAGCTATTTCCTGGAAAATTGAAATCAAGATGGTCTGGACCATTCTTAGTCAAAAGAGTTTTCCCATATGGAACAATAGAGTTAATAAATTCAAATGGGATTGAATTTAAAGTTAATGGTCACACAGTTAAACATTACGTACATGATCCGATGGAAGTTGACAACGAAGTTAATCACAATTTCAACACCACAACTAACTAAGTGTGGGGAGGTTCGAATCTTTTTAGGGTAATATATATTTCTGTTAGAGTTAGATTTTCTGTTTTCATGTAGTTCTCGAGAATGGAATCCGAATGGTCTTTCCCTAGCAGACCCTAAAGAACTAGTCTTCTCCCCCCATTCTGAATTTTTATTTTTTTAGGTTTTACGAGATGAAGAATTCCTTTGATCTAAACCATGGTCTAATGCTACATGCTTTGATCACTAAACGTAATAATGACACACTCCCGAGTGACCTGGTATCAGTAATAAGAGCCAAATTGGACGGAGTAAGAAAAGAACTCAGGAACGAACATAATAAGTTACATTTTGGTAAAGGAAAAACAAAATTCGCAGCGAAAAGAAGAACACGACACCTTGAAAGATGTCACAGATGCGGAAAATGGTCACACAAAGGAAAATGCTTGATGAATCAAACATATTCCAATACCGAGTTCGTTACTTTATGCAGAGAAGGACCGTTCATATGTTTCGAAGAAAAATCGTTGAATACTCGAGGTTATGCCTATGTAGCTATGGAAAACCAATTAGTCCGACTATCTTATGAGTGGGCTAAAGCAGGTCACTGAGAATTCTATCTCACAGGTAAGTATGTACAGTTTTTATTTTTATTTTATTGCTTTTAACCTTTTGATAATAAACGCTAAATCGTTCGCTATAAAGTATTAAATTGGTATTCAATAAAATTAGGTATGCGTAACCGAAATTATTGATATCATACAAAAATTTATTACATCACTGCGAAATTTACCGTTTATTCTTAAGGTATAAATATCTTTAATCAATCAACCCAAAATATTTCAGAAATTCGACAGGAGTAAAACTATGTAATATAGCCGAAATTACTTTACCGAAAAGAGGAGCATATATTTTTGATAATATTTGATTGATTAAAGTGGGATAAAAAACCAAAAAGATTTTTTATTTTATTTTTACTTTATTTTTAAAATTAATATTAAATTTAATATTGTAAATTTTCAAAATCAATATATTTAAGTTTGTAAATATTTTAAAAACTAATATTTTCAATATAAGTTTGTAAAATTTAAAATATTAATTATATTTAAATGAAGTTTTAATTTTATGCATTTTAAATTTAAGTTTGGTGTGAATTTGAAAACAAAAATTTTCTTTATTTCGTTAAGTTAAAAATATGATTTTTAAAATTCGTCGTGAGTTGAAAACTATGTCGTTGAACCGAAATTGCTCTACCCAAGGGAGGGACGAGAACTTTTATTATCATTATTTTTAATCTTATTGAATTAAAGTATGTCAAAAACATTAAAAACCCAAAAATCTTTACTTTTAAAACCGCGCTTAAAAAATGACAAATTTTAAAATTTTTTTGAGGGACGGACTAGGACATCGTTCCGAAACGCCCTCATCCTAAAAAGAAACAAAATTTTAATTTTTAATTAATTATATGTTCTATTAGTATAAGGTTTTTATAAAAAAAAAAAAAAAAGTTACTGTACCCGGACCCCATGCGATCTCATGGGATTTGGCCTTCAGGACCATGCGATCGCATGGAACTGAATTTTTGGCCAGGATCAAAAGGCAGTCGGTTCTGCTTCTGTCTCCCACAACACACACACATACATACGAGCACATCTCCAAAATCCACTCTAAAATCATCAATTTTTCACCAAAATTCACCAAATTTCTTGCTACAATCCGCTCTAAACATGAATTTGATAAGGAGTTTATCAAAAAGGGTAACAATTTCATCCCTAAACCTCTTTAAATTTGATTTTTAGTGTTCTTGAGATATATTTTACCTAATTTGAATTTGTTAGTTTCTAGTGTAATTAGAGTTAAATTGTTAGTATTTTATGCATGTATAACCTAGATTGATGCTATTTAACATAATTTGAAGCCAAAAACTTCAAAAATTTTAGGAATCTAGGGTTTCTGTTCTTGAGCAATTTGGGGCTTTTTTGATATAAACAGGTTATGGCCGATTTTTGTCATGAATTATTACTAAATTAAGTAGTGTAACATGTTTAGGTAGCTAAATGATCCAAACTTTGATCCTAAACATGATTTTTAAGAATTAAAGTGGACTTTTTAGGTATAAAATTCATGAACTTTGTAAGAAACTGAATTGTCGATGCTTTCATTGATGTCAAATTGAGTATATATACAAATATGGGTCGGCTATTCTAGCTTGACCCCCAAGACTAAATCTCTACCTTATTTAACAAATCACAATAGAAAATAGACTACAATTCTATTTTATACAAATATCTATATCTAATAATATCTAATACACCCCCGCAGTTTCAGCGGGAGGAGGCCGTATGCTGAGACGGTCCCGAAAATCATCAAATAATAACCTTGGTAAACCTTTAGTGAAGATATCCGCAATCTGAAATCTGGACGGAACATGTAATACGCGAACCTCCCCACGGGCAACCTTTTCACGAACAAAGTGAATATCCATTTCAATATGTTTTGTACGTTGGTGCTGAACTGGATTACCGGACAGATAAATAGCAGATACGTTATCACAAAAAAAAACTAGAGTGCATTTCGGCAACGGGCAACTGAGCTCGAAAAGTAGATTTCGAATCCAGCAAGTGTCAGAAACGACGTTGGCCACCCCGCGATATTCAGCCTCAGCAATAGAACGTGACAAAGTAGGCTGTCGTTTAGAAGACCAGGGATAAGATTATCACCGAAATAAACATAATATCCTGAAGTAGAGCGTCGAGTATCGAGGCATCCAGCCCAATCTGCATCTGTGTAGGCAACGAGACGTCGAGAAGGATTTTTATATAGATGCAGCCCATAGTCTAGAGTTCCTTGTATGTATCGAATAATACATCGCAAAGCATGCAAATGAGATTCCCGGGGATCATGCATGTGAAGACAAACCTGCTGAACTGCATAAGAAATATCGGGACGAGTAAACGTTAGATACTGTAGAGCCCCTGCTAGACTGCGAAATTTTGTCGGATTTGCTACTGGAAGACCATCATTTGCACCCAGCTTAGGTGTGGTATCAACAGGAGTATGTACCGGATTACAATTAGATAAACCTGCACGTGCAACAATATCCTTTGCATAGGTGGTCTAATTTAAAAACAGACTATTAGGATGTCGTTCGACCGCGACACCCAAAAAATAACTTAAAGGACCAAGATCTTTCATTGCAAATTCAAGAGCTAGCAGATGAATCAAAGATTCCCGTAGTGATGCGGTAGAAGTTGTAAGAATAATGTCATCAACATATAGTAGTAGATATGCGACATTAGTGCCCTTTCTATAGATGAAGAGAGAATTATCGCACTTACTGTTAATAAAACCAAGAGAGAAAACGTATTCAGCAAATCGTTGATACCAGGCCCGCGGAGCATGCTTTAAACCATATAATGATTTTTTGAGGAGACATACATGATCAGGTAATTCCGGATGACGAAACCCAAGTGGTTGGTGCATATAAACAGTCTCCTTAAGTGTTCCGTGCAGGGATGCATTTTTGACATCAAGTTGATGAATGGACCAAGACTGTGATAATGCGAGACTGAGAACGGTGCGAATCGTAGTGGGTTTAACCACTGGGCTAAATGTCTCAAAACAATCAACACCAACCTGTTGCGACCTGCCATCACAAACCAAACGAGCCTTATACCGCTCAAAGGAACCATCAAATTTCATCTTATGTTTAAAAACCCACATAGAACGTATTATATTCATATCATCAGTTCTTGGAATTAAAACCCATGTCTTATTATCAATTAAAGAATTAAATTCATCGGTCATAGCCATTTTCCAGTTAGGATCTAGTAATGCATCTTTAGGGTTGCGAGGAATGGGAGAGAGAGATGTAAACGCAGAAAGATTGAAAGGAATTTTGGGTTTATGAATTCCGGACATGCTATGGGTATGAATAGTTCGTGCTGGAGGTGATGGAATCGATGGTGGTGAGCTGACTATAGGTTGTGATGGAGTAGTTGAGTTAGATGGGCCAAAGGAAGGTGGATCCGGACTGGATTCAGGAGAGGAATTAGGTCGTAAAAGCCTAAATGGAGAGGATTCGGTTTGAGGTGATGGTGGTGCAGAATCGGTCTCAAGAGGAATGGGCCTAAAAAATAAATGTGGATCATCTGTAAGAAATCGATAAGTATCAGGAGTAGGATGTGGTGTTTGAGAGAAAGGAAATTAAGTTTCGTTAAAAGTAACATGGCGTGAAATAATTATTTTCTTGGTGGAGAGGTCATAACATTTGTATCCACGATGATGTGAAGGATAACCTAGGAAGACACAAGGAGTAGAGTGAGCTTGGAGCTTATGTGTAGTTGCGGAAGGGAAGAGTGGGTAGCAAAGGCATCCAAAGACGCGAAGATGGTCGTACGATGGGCGTCTTTTGTATAGAATGTGGGTAGGCATGAAGTTATTTAGAAGTTTGTTCGGGAAAATGTTTAAAAGGTAGGTATCCATTTGTAGCGCGTGATGCCAAAAATTATGTGGCATCGAGGAGTGAGAGAGGAGTGTGCGAACAATATTGTTAATTGCACGAATCTTGCGTTCGGCTTTCCCATTTTGGGAAGAGGTATAAGGACAAGAGAAACGGAACGTCATACCGTTGGTTTTACTGCGATCGAGAGTTACCGGAAGAATTTCCGGTGGTCGACTGCTTGTTAGAAGAGGTATTTGTGGTGGTAATTAGCACAGATTCCGAATGATTGATTTCTTGTTTTTGTTTCCTGGTTTCTTCAAGAATCACCATCAAACGTGCTTCATAAAAATCCGGCAATTTCTTGGAATGGGCAATCTGAGAAGATATGCTGTCATACGATTCAGGTAACCCTTCGATTAATTGTAATACCATTAGACTATTATTCATAGTCTCGCCCACATTAGATAACTGATCTGACAGATTTTTCAATTCTTCACAATAAGCAGACATGTTTGGAAAATCCTCCATTCGTAAGTTTATGAATTGTGCATTTAAATAGAGTGCCCGTGAGTGTTCATTTTCCTAAAAAATAGTCCTAAGGCGTTCCCAAGCTGTTGCAGCTGTTGAATCTTTCACGAGTACAGTGGTTAAAAGTCCAGGAGATATTGTGCCATAGATCCATTGTAACACAATTGAATCTAGACGAGACCAAGATGGTGTTTGTTGTTGTGTAGTTGATGCATCAGTAGTGGCGGATTGGCTAGAATTAGCTTCTGCTGGGATGATATGGTCAATAACTTCATAGGCTCGACAATGGATTTTAAATAACTCTGACCAGGTTGTATATTGGCTCTTATCGGTTTCAAGAACAATAGGAATAAAGTTCTTGATATTGGTAACCGTAAGAGCAGGGTGATATTGAGGTTTATCAGACATCTTTTATTCGTATTAGAAGAAGAAGAAGACAGAGATTTGTAGAAGGGAAACGTAGGGTAGAGAAAGTAGGATCGATAGGTTAATGAGAACCTTCTGATACCATGTAAGAAACTGAATTGTCGATGCTTTCATTGATGTCAAATTGAGTATATATACAAATATGGGTCGGCTATTCTAGCTTGACCCCCAAGACTAAATCTTTACCTTATTTAACAAATCACAATAGAAAATAGACTACAATTCTATTTTATACAAATATCTATATCTAATAATATGTAAGAAACTGAATTGTCGATGCTTTCATTGATGTCAAATTGAGTATATATACAAATATGGGTCGGCTATTCTAGCTTGACCCCCAAGACTAAATCTCTACCTTATTTAACAAATCACAATAGAAAATAGACTACAATTCTATTTTATACAAATATCTATATCTAATAATATCTAATAAACTTGATTAAATTGATGTAAATGCCATTTAAAACTTGTTTAATTGTTAGTAATGGATGTTTTAACATGTTATTTGAGTTAAATGCTTATGAACTTTGTATACATTTTCATATATGCTTATTTGAAAAAAGTGTAGAATTTTTAAAATTATGAAAATGTGTATAAGTTTAATTTTGATTTAACATGTTATTGTAATTGTGTTAATTTGTTATTTTGCTAACACTAATGCATATTTGGATGCACAAATTTTGTGTTTAATGTGTTTTGCAGAGATTTACTAATACTGAAACTGGAGGTTCATCATCATCATCTAGACAACCACAACTGGAACCTGAGCCAGAAATACAATATGAACCTGAACAAGAACCACATCAGGAACCACAACAACAGTTTGATCAACACGTACCTTATTATGATCCGCTACAATTTGTTGATGCTTTCACAGTATTTCCGATGCATCCAACAGTAGAATACCCAACAATTCCTGAACACACGTTGCATCCTAATCTGAGATTCGATAGAAGCTGGAGGGATTACCCGGCATATCAAAGTAACAAATTCAAACTTCTACCGAAAAATGTAGAAGTGCCAAGGGTAATCGATTGGGATCCTTTGGAAAGGGTCCAACTAGCTAACTCAGTTAGGGAGCATCTGATCCAAAGGTATGACAGTTCTTCTTTTACCGATTGGGAATGTCTATTCACCATTCGTAGACCTGTATATAAGGAATGGTGTGTTCAGCTGATGAGTACTATAGCGTTAAATGTAGATGTAGATAGATTAGATGATAGAAGTTTTCTTAGATTTATACTTGGTCGTAGGATGTACAGGATGTCCATGCTGGACATGGCCAGGGCTTTACAGATATATACTCCTGGTGAATTACTACTACCTGATTGTATGAATTTGATTTATCGTGGTGAAAGGGTAGATAGGAATTTTAACGCAAACGCCGTCTGGAGGCGTATGTCAAACTATAATGTTTTTACGCTAGGAGGAAAACACTCCTACTTACATATTAACAAAGCCGAACTTCGTATAATTCATAGATTTCTAGCTAACTCGATTACACAGAGAGGTCACAACAAGGAGAAAATGACTTTACATGATTTATTTTACCTAAAGTGAATTCGAGACCCAAGAAGCTTTGTTAATATCCCCTACTGTGTTGGTTTTTATTTGTCTAAAATGGTGGAAGGAATACAGGAAGGGGGGATTATAGGAGGAGGTATTTTTGTTACTCTCATTGGAGAGTATTTGGGTGTAGATAGGGACCAAGGGGGTCCACTTTTGGAATGTAGGGAACAGGTTGAGCCTTTAGGATTAAAGGTCTATCAGGGTGCTAAGGTATTAAAGAGCAGACGCAACCAGCCAGTACCCTATGAAGGTAGTCATCCTCAGGTAGAGAGAGTTTCAGATGAGGAAATGGAGGAAGCGGATGACATTAGGGATGTCATTAGGGAGGCTATGACTAACGTCTACCAGCGTGTAGACGAGGTAGATATGACAAACGGGGAGAGATTTCGTCGGATGGAGCAGTGGCAAGCCCGGAATGATTACGAGCATTCCAGGCAACGACAGCATGATAGATGGGACTATCATCAGCGTCAGATTATGAGTGGGCTGTCACCTCAGGATCACTACGTTCCGACCCGACCCGCTTACTATCCTCCACACCAGTCCGAGATGAGTCCACCATATACTCTCTACGACCCTAACCAGGCCTACCAGTACACCTATCACCAACCATGGAACCCGAAGGACGACATGAACTGGAACCCCTATCCAGATTGATATAGTTCCTGTTGGTGATTTCTATGATTTTTATCTTTTTATTATTTTTATTTATTTATGTTTAAACATATGATATTGTGATACATTAATGTATTGTTTAATATTTTTATTATTTGGTACTAATATTTCATATTTGATTTGAAAGTGGGATTTTAAGTCCCATTTCAAATTACCGTGCATGTTTATATTTGTATGTATGTATATTGTCAATTGTACACAACATGGTAAAACAGCGCATTTTCAAAGACTGGCATTAAGTTCAGCAAAAGCTAGTACTTTTGACAACAAAACGAAAAACAAATGTGATGTAACAACAAGACGGAATGAACAAATGAAGTGCACCATTTATCATTCAGCAAACAAACGCCAATATGTTTGGAAACTTTGGTAAAATTTAATCATTTTTCTACGCTAATCACCCTTAATAATTTAAATTGTTACTGATTTCTTGCAAATGAGGGCATTTCAAGATCTTAAGTATGGGAAGGGGTTAAATTCTTTCAGATTTTTAAATATTTTAACTTATACACTTGGTTACCATTAAAAATACTAGTAACGCAGTAGTTGTATTAGAATTTAGTGCTCTCTGATAATAAAGAACAACCCTAGTCTTATATACTGACTACCCAATTCTAGTAAAATTTTTCAAAATTTTCAATTAAATGAATTCAAATTCATGTTTATACATATTTATGAACGATAAAACTAGGTGTTAACACCGAAATTATTGTTACCTCGAAAAGGACATAAATTGAGAAACAACCCAAAATGTTAGAATTCATTTAAAATGGAATAGAGGACAATAAAAAGGCAAAGAAAGGAAAATAAAAGTCAAGTGTGGGAAAAATTACCAAGTTATTTAAAACATATATCATATATTTCTGTAAAAAATAATTGAAGATACTTTTGCTTTGAACTAATTTAATCTGTTTTACCCGGGAAAATTGTAATATATTTAAAAGAAAGATGGATCTACACGATGAATCAATTCCATCATTAAAAGGAAGTAAAGTCTTCCGAAAAAGACACGCGCTTCTTGATTTAGGTCAGGAAGTTGTCGTCCAGACCAGCTGTAGGTTGACGAAAAATCTAGAAAAGTTTTCTCGAAAATCAGCTGGAAATCCACGGACCTCAGCATCAAACAGGGTCGCAATGTGGTCAGACTTATCCTAACTATGAGAGGATCTGTCTCGTAAAATGGGGAGGGCGCCGTACAAATTAGCTTGATAATACTAATGAATCAGACCCCCAGAAAGGATAATCTCCTTAAAGATTAAAAATCAGCTTTTAAGCCTGATATTACTCAATCCTTGAGATTGACCTTAAAGATTGAGAATTACAAACTTAAGGAATTCGATGATATCTAAACTCGAGCTTGAACGAGAAAATATTTTGATCAAATTAAAACCGATTTATTTTCTGAAAACCCATTTTCAATGCGTTCATTACCATTGAACGTAAAATCCTAGGAATTCACCTGTAATTCATTAGGTCACCTGAACCAAATCGGGTGTCAACCGTAAGAACGGTGGTTGCATAGCATGGTCGAAGACAGGACCTTGTGCCAGACCAAAAAACTATAGGGTGAGCTTTACTATTGCTCCTACAAAGGATAGTAATTGCATCCGACACGTTATAGACCATAATTAAAATCATGTCAGGGGACATTACCTTAACAGTTGCTTGTTCAACGCTTTCCTTTACAACCGGACGGTAGTTTATCGAAAGGTAATATACGGAGCAAGTATACTGGACGTGTTGCTTTCCCAATACAAGGTTAGCAAGTGGGTGACACAAAACCGCAAGTTTTGAGCTAAAATTTTCAAATCTGAAACCCTCCAAACCCACAAAAACATTTCGCAAACACCGGTGAAGGGTTATTCCGGAAAACTTATCTAGGGTAAAAGCTAGATCGTATTTTCAAAAGATCAAATGTTTTCATAAAGATCCAATTTCCTTAAGGATCTAAATTTTTATAATCATGTGGGACTGTAACCACATCGTTACTACCATTGTTCATACCGCCGTATAAAAATCACTGATGTACAAAGTGTGAAGAATAAAGAAGTGGTTCTAGTATTTTTATTTCAAGACTATATTGCTTGAGGACAAGCAACGCTCAAGTGTGGGAATATTTGATAATGCTAAAAACGAACATATATTTCATAGCATTATCCCTCAAGAAAGACAAGCTTTTAGTTGCAATTGTTCTATTCACAAGTGATATTCGTTTAAATAATAAAAGGTGAAGACAAAAGACAGATTCGACGAATTGAAGACGCAAACGACCAAAAAGCTAAAAAGTACAAAGTACAATCAAAGTGGTTCAAATTATTGGTGAGAAACGTCTCAAAATTACAAGAGTACAAGAAGCAAAACGCAAAATACAAGATATTAAATTGTACGCAAGGACGTTCGAAAATTCGGAACCGGGACCAGAGTCAACTCTCAACGCTCGACGCAACGGACTAAAAATTACAAGTCAACTATGCATATAATTATAATATAATATTTAAATAATTCTTAAAATTATTTATATATTATATTTATTTATTAAACCGTCGGCAAACTAGAAAACAAAGACATGTGAACTTCACCAGCTGGCCATGCGATCGCATGGCCTGAAAGAGTTAATTCCATGCGATCGCATGGATGAAAAATCCAGCCCAGGTCCTATAAATTCAACGTGTTTTGGCCAAAATATATCCATCTTTTTCTCATCCATCATTCAACGTATATATATATATATATATATATATATATATATATATATATATATATATATATATATATATATATATATATATATATATATATATTTTAATTTTAATTTTAATTTTAATTCTAATAATAAGGGTATGTTAGTGAATGTTGTAAGGGTGTAAATCGAAATTCTGTCCGTGTAACGCTATGCTATTTTTAATCATTGTAAGTTATGTTCAACCTTTTTAGTTTAATGTCTCGTAGCTAAGTTATTATTATGCTTATTTAATGCCGAAGTAATCGTGATGTTGGGCTAAATATTAAAATTGGGTAATTGGGCTTTGTACCATAATTGGGGTTTGGATAAAAGAACGACACTTGTAGAAATTAGACTATGGTCTATTAATGGGTTTTATATTAACTAAATGATACCTCGTTGATTTAATATATAGACTTATAATTTGACGTATTTATATATAACCACATACGCTTGACTGGGAACGGTGGGCGGGATATCTATAAATACCAATAATTGTTCATTTTACCTGACACGGAACTGGATTAATAGTTAATAGACTTGTTGAAACAGGGGTGGATTACATTAAAGGGTAATTGGTGTAATTGTTAACAAAGTAGTAAAACCTTGGACTACACGCAGTTGATAACCTGGTGTATTCATTAAACAAAGTATTAAGACCTTGTTACAATTCGAATCTCCAATTAGTTGGAATATTTGACTTCGAGAATAAGAATAATTTGACGAAGACTCTCGCACTTTATGATTATGACTGATGGACTATTATGGACAAATCCGTATGGACATATCGAATAATCCAGGACAAAGGACAATTAACCCATGGAAATAAACTAAAAACAACACGTTAAACATCATGATTACGGAAGTTTAAATAAGCATAATTCCTTTATTTCATATTTAATTTCCTTTATTTCATATTTAATTGCACTTTTAATTATCGCAATTTTATTTACCGTTATTTTATTTATCGCACTTTTATTTATCGCAATTTCATTACCGTTATTTACTTTACATTTTAAATTAAGTCTCTTATATAATTAATATTTTACATTAGGTTTTAACTGCGACTAAAGTTTTAAAATCGACAAACCGGTCAATAAACGGTAAAAACCCCCTTTTATAATAATAATATTTATTTTTGTATTTTTTACAAATATAGTTTTTAAAAATATAGCGTTAAACTTGTTTTAAAGATCCCTGTGGAACGAACCGGATTTACTAAAAACTACACTACTGTACGATTAGGTACACTGCCTATAAGTGTTGTAGCAAGGTTTAGGTATATCCACTCTATAAAGAAATAAATCACTTGTGTAAAATTGTATCGTATTTAATAGTATTTCATTGTAAAAAATATAACTATTTTATATACCACCTCGCACACATCATGTGCATTAGCTCATTCTAGAGATATTACTTGGAGTCATTCATGACATATTTCAAAAGACGTTGCATTTGAGTCGTCGAGTTCATCAGGATTATTACTAAGTTAATTATAGTTGGAGATATTATGAAATGGTATGCATGCCGTCAACTTTCAATGTAAAGAAAGTTTGTCTTTTAAAAACGAATGCAATATTTGTAAAATGTATCATATTGAGGTCAACTACCTCGCGATGTAACCAAATGTAATGTATTCATCTACATGGAGTAGGACGGGTCGTGACACAAGTATTGAAACTACATTATATGTTGAATCGTTATACCGGATATCGCCCTTGTTGAACTTGGTATCCTAAGAATTGGTGTTTATTATAATTGCCACCAATTGACGCGAATCCTAAAGATAGATCTATGGGCCATTGACAAGCCCCAGTCAGAGAATTTGAACTGCTTTAGTACTTCGATATTTATATATGGGGATATTCTATACGCATTTGTTAATGTCGGTTACCAGGTATTCAACCATACGAATAATTTTTATGCAGATTGCATGTTATTGAAAGATGAAATCTTGTGGTCTATTATTACAATTTGATATATAGGTTAAACCTATAACTCACCAACATTTTTGTTGACATTTTAAAGCATGTTTATTCTCAGGTGATTATTAAGAGCTTCCGCTGTTGCATGCTAATATATGGACAAGATTTGGTGTCAGCATGCTTGTATAATATTGTTTAAAACTGCATTCGAGATTTACTTTGTTGTAACATATTAATATTGTAAACCAATATGTATTGGTAGTGTGTAAGTGTGATATTTTTAGATTATCATTTCTGATAATCTAGGTGGTGTCCTTTTAACCTTGTCGATAAAATAAAGGTTATGGTTTGTTTTAAAAACGAATGCAGTCTTTGAAAAACGTCTCATATAGAGGTCAAAACCTCGCAACGAAATCAATTAATATGGAACGTTTATAATCAATATGAACGGGACATTTCACAAAGGGTCGTATATAACGGCAGTAGGGTCGTAAATTACGGCCTTCGATAAAAATAAAAGTTGTAGATCTCTGAGATACGAATGCTTGGCAAATTGATTCACCTCAAACGGAGGTCGTATGCTCGAGTTATGGTGTGATTCCCCGTACTAAATCATCATGTACGGACCATCAACAACAAGATCATTACAAGGTCAAACAATATATGCTATTTCAAAATACGTTTGCATTCATGATAAAAGGTGACGTCATAACTAACGTCGAATGTTTAACAACCAAAAGTATGCTTCAACGAATAGAAGCAAGGATAATAGTATGTGACCCATAGGTCGTTACAAATCATAGTTTCAAAAGTAATAATGTTTATGAATGCAAGATAAACGTTCATGCGGTGACATCTCTAAAGCAGCGGGTGTCTACAGCAAGACAAGTACAACAGCGAAAGCAACCTTAAGCACCTGAGAAAAACATGCTTAGAAACGTCAACACAAAGGTTGGTGAGCTATATTTTAAGTATAACAGTAATGTAAGGTAGGCCACGAGATTTCAGTGCTTCAACAAGCGTTTCAAAATAGTATGATAAAGTATATGTTTAACCGTGGGCACTTGGTAACTAACTTAACGTTTATAACCCCCTGAAAGTACACTTGGAAAGTACGTATGTATACAAAGTATTAAACACCCGTTAAATGCTAGCGCTACTAGCCCGAGTGGGGATGTCAAACCCTATGGATCCATATCTAAGATTCGCGTTCACCGGTTCAAAAACCAATGACTAAACGTTACCGAGCTAAAGGGAATGTTTATGCCGTTGTATAACCCACACATATATAAGTTTAAGTACTCGTGCCTAGTATGTAAAACGTAAAATGCGCATGTATTCTCAGTTCCCAAAATAGTTAAAGTAAAAAGGGATGCTATAACTCACAGTGGTAAAGTAGTGGTAAAGTCGAGTCGGGAAGTAAGCAAGTACGTAGGTCCGGAAAGTCCTCAACCTAAGTCAAATAGTACTAAGTTAGTAAATCGTCCCAATAGGTTTAAATGTATGTAAATTAGGTCTTAAGGGTCATCATCATTCATCATCAAACAAAAGGTGTAAAGTAAGTTTCGTTCATGAAAAGAGTTTAAAACAAAGGCTGCCTTCGATTAGTCACCACGGCCCCTATACTTACTGAAATAAGGTGAGACCAGTGGCCATGGCTCCGTATATGAGTCCTTTAGTTGTGGTAAAAATTCCAGAAGCAAACTCGTCTTCGTTTGACCGTGGTGATGGTCTAAGTGCGAGTAGGTCAGAATTTTCAGCACAACGTTAAAAGGACATAGTGACGATCGGAGGGCCATAAATCCTAAACCGTAACTCGGATTAAGACGAGTCTTAAACAAAAAATTATCTACTCGAACAGAGATAACTGAAAATAAAATTTACAGTAGCCCAGGTATTCGGTTCTGTTCCAGAAAACAGTAAATAGTAAGTTCCGGTGGGTTCTTGGTGTTCGATGCTTATCACGGTTCTCATCCTTGATGCATATAGCTTCAAGTGTACAACTCGTTGATGTGTTTGCATCATCTTAACCAAGGTTTGACCATCATAACACTTGTGTAAGTCTAAGACATGTAGCACAACTCATTTAAGTATTGCAAGTAGCTTGATGAACCAAAGTTACATCAAAATCTTAGATCCGACACATACATGAACTATAAAAGTAATATTGAACTACAAATTTGAAAGTAAACTAACTAATCAAGATCTTAAGTTGTAGAACATAGTTCTTAGTTAGATCTTGAAGATCCAAGACCCAAAAGTCTAGATCTAAAGTTATTAAGTTAAATCTAACACAAGTGTATGAAGTTATAACTAAAAAGTTATACTTCCATGTTCTTGAACTTATAAAGTTAACTTTTGTTCAAGAAAAATGAGATCAAAGTTAACTAGCAACACTTGACCAAGAACAACATACATCACAAATTTAAAGATGCAAGAAATGAAGTAATAAACTAAATAAACAAGTAACTAGTTCATGGTTGTTCATACTTTAAAGATTCAAGCCAAAATCTTGATCTTTAAGAAAGTAAACTTTAAGTTTACAAACATGAATTCAAGTAATGATTTACAACACATGAACTTACAATCTTTTAAAACAACAATAAATGTAGAACATAACTAGTAAGTTAGGTTCTTGTGTGTTCTTGTAAATACAAGATAATATGGAGAATCTAACTAGAAAGTTTGATTCTTGTACTAGTATGTAACAACTAACAAAGACAAGTAACAAAGTAACAACAATGAACAAGTGATAAAACAAACAAATGATGATGATATGGGAGTATAGATTTATGGTTTTAAGAAAGAACAAGAAGAGAAAAGAAGTCTTGTTACTTACAAGAATGGAGAGAAAAAGGAGAGAAAATAAGATGCAAGTTTGAAGTGTGTGTTTGGAATGAGAGAATGCTAGTAATAAGTTAACAAAATTTGAAAGCAAAAACCACTCCCCCATGATACAAAAGCCGACGGTTTTGGGAGAAGAGAGGGGGAAGGAAAAACCCACAAGTCACTTGCATGTAATTGTCTTAAAAGTTGGTTATTAGGGGTGTTTTCATGGGGATAAGGTGCAAGTAAGTGGTAACTAGATTCCATGAGTACTTAATCAATCTAGTTAAGTTTGAAAGTAATACTTGCATAACAACATGGGCTAACTAGTCCATTAAAGAAGTAGGGTGGGCTTCTAAGCCCACTAATCACTAATAAAAGCCCAAGTTCCATTAATTAACAAATTAATTCAATAAAGCCCAAGTAATTAACTAGTAACCATAGTTAATTAAAATGATTAATAAAACTTAATCATGAATGTAAATAATATTCTAAAAATATTATTCGTGTAATGTTCGTGTGTCACAAAGACGTTTCGGGCATTTAAAGTTAATCGCGGTAACAAGTAAATGTATATAAACAACACATTCATTAAATCACAAGTATTAATAATAATTATTAATAAATAAACGTTGGAAAATCCAGGGTCGTTACATTACCCACCTGTTAAAGAAAATTTCGTCTCAAAATTTTTAAGCTGAGGTAGATGGAGGAGTCGGGAAAAGGTGAGGATACTTCTGCATCATTTGATCCTCTCGTTCCCAAGTAAACTCAGGTCCTCGTTTGGCATTCCATCGTACTCGTACAATTGGAATCTTGTTGCGTTTCAAAGTTTTGATCTCACGATCCATAATTTCAACAGGTTCTTCCACAAAGTGGAGTTTGTGATCAATCGTAAGTTCTTCCAGTGGTATGATAAGTTCAGGTGCAGCAAGACACTTCTTCAAGTTTGACACGTGGAAGGTAGGATGAACTGAGCTCAATTGTGCTGGTAGATCCAAACGGTAAGCAACGGGTCCAACACGTTCCAAGATTTCAAAAGGACCATTATACCGTGGGTTTAACTTTCCTCGTTTTCCAAAACGGATCACACATTTCCAAGGTGCAACCTTCAACATTACTCGGTCACCCACGTTGAATTCAAAGTCTTTACGTTTAAGATCGGCATAACTCTTTTGACGATCGCGGACAGTCTTAAGTTTAGTTTGAATCTGAGCAATCTTCTCCGTTGTTTCATGGACTACCTCGGGTCCGGTGATTTGCTTCTCGCCTACTTCGGCCCAATAAATCGGAGATCGGCACTTGCGGCCATACAATACTTCAAAAGGTGCGGCGTTAATACTCGAGTGATAAATGTTGTTGTAAGAAAATTCGGCGAGTGGCAAATGCCTTTCCCAAGCTTTTCCGAAATCAATGACACATGCACGCAACATGTCTTCCAAGGTCTGAATCGTTCATTCACTTTGCCCGTCAGTCTGTGGGTGATAAGCAGTACTCATGTCGAGACGGGTTCCCATGGCTTCTTGCAAGGAACGCCAAAATCTAGAAGCAAAACGGGGATCGCGATCTGAGATGATTGATAAAGGTACACCATGACGAGATACAAAATCTTTGATGTATAGTTGAGCGAGTCTCTCCATCGTATCCGTTTCTTTCATAGCTAGGAAGTGTGCAGATTTGGTAAGACGGTCAACGATAACCCAGATGGTATCGTATCCGCCCACTGTCTTTGGTAGCTTGGTGATAAAATCCATTGTTATCCTTTCCCACTTCCATTGTGGGATTTCCGGTTGTTGAAGTAATCCAGAGGGCCTCTGATGCTCGGCCTTAACTTTCGAACAAGTCAAACACTTACCAACGTAAGTTGCAACGTCTTTCTTAAGATTCAGCTACCAATACTGTTCTTTAAGATCGTGGTACATTTTGCCCGCTCCAGGATGAATCGAATATCTCGATTTGTGTGCTTCATATAGTATAAGGTTTCGTAGATCTCCATAACAAGGTACCCAAATTCTTCCGGCATAACATCGGAGTCCAGTATCCCTAAAATCGAATCGAGAGACAAGTATGTTCAAATGTTCGTGAGATATATTCTCCTCCTTGAGAGCCTCATCTTGGGCTACTCGGATCTGACTGTTGAGGTTTGAATGGATGGTGATGCTCAGAACCCTAACATGAAGAGGTGTCGTCCTCTCCTTTCGGCTTAAAGCGTCAGCTACAACATTGGCCTTGCCAGGATGATAGCAATCATAGTCGTTCAGCGTCTCGATCCATTGACGCTATCTCATATTCAGTTGCTTCTGATCGAATATGTGCTGGAGACTCTTGTGATCGGTGAAGATAGTACTTTTCGTTCCATATAAATAGTGTCTCCACAATTTGAGCGCAAAGACAATGACTCCAAGTTCGAGATCGTGAGTAGTGTAGTTCCACTCGTGAATCTTCAGTTGACGGGAAGCATAGGCAATAACCTTTGATCTTTGCATTAGTACACAACCAAAACCACTTTTCGAAGCATCGTAATAAACGACGAAATCGTCACTGCCTTCAGGAAGTGATAAGATAGGTGCGGTGGTCAACTTCTTCTTCAAGGTTTGAAATACTGATTCGTGTGCGGGTTCCCAAATGAACTTCTTCCCTTTATGAGTCAGTACGGTCAAAGGACGCGCAATCAGAGAGAAACCTTCAATAAACCTTCGGTAGTAACCGACGAGACCTAGAAATTGACGGATATGTGTCGGAGTAGTGGGGGTTTCCCACTTGCTAATAGCTTCAATCTTGGTGGGATCAACTTTGATACCCTGGTCGCTCACAACATGACCCAGAAATTGAACTTCCTTCAACCAAAATTCACACTTGGAGAATTTGGCGTAAAGTTGCTCTTGTCTCAAAAGTTCAAGCACTAATCGAAGATGTTGCTCATGCTCTTCTTCGCTCTTGGAGTAGATGAAGATATCATCTATGAAGACGATAACGAACTTATCCAGGTACGGCTTGCAGACACGATTCATGAGATCCATGAACACGGCAGGTGCTTTGGTTAGACCGAATGGCATCACGAGAAACTCATAATGACCATAACGAGTTCTGAAAGTAGTTTTCATCACATCACTTTCCTTCACCCTCAACTGGTGATAACCGGATCGCAAATCGATCTTGGAATAAACGCTCGATCCTTGTAGTTGATCAAAAAGATCGTCAATGCGGGGGAGAGGATACCGATTCTTGATTGTCAATTTGTTGAGTTCACGGTAGTCGATACACATGCGGAAGGATCCGTTCTTCTTCTTCACAAACAAAACATGTGCACCCCAAGGCGAGAAACTTGGATGGATAAATCCTCGATCTAACAGCTCTTCTAGTTGACTCTGTAATTCTTGCATCTCGGAAGGTGCGAGTCTATAAGGTGCGCAAGCAACAGGTGCTGCTCCTGGAACTAAATCAATTTGAAACTCTACTGCTCTTGGTGGCGGTAATCCAGGCAATTCTTAAGGAAAAACGTCGAAAAACTCGTTCACAATTCGAACATCGTTCACACTCTTCACCTCGGTTTTTACCGTTTTCACATGTGCTAGGACAGCAAGACGTCCCTTCTTTATGATCTTTTGCACTTTCACGCAACTAATGAGATTCAGCTTCGAGGTACATCTCTCTCCGTAAATAGTCAGGGGTTCACCATCGCCTTGTGGTATACGAAGAGCTTTATCTCCACAGATAATGTCAGCCTTTATCTTGGTCAACCAATCCATACCGAGATCACGTCAAAACTTCCCAACTTAATGGGTATCAAGTCGATCTCGAAATCTACACCAGCTATGTTGATAATAGCTCCTCTACTAATATGGTCAACCTTCTCAAGTTTTCCATTGGCGACCTCGACAAGCATACTCTCTTTTAAAGGGACTAACGACCAATTAATCATATCGCAAAAGTGTCTACATACATAACTTCTATCGGCACCAGTATCAAATAGGACAGAAGCTAAAAGATTATTGATAGTGAATATACCTGTCACCAAGTCGGGGTTCTCTCGTGCATCCCTTGCATTAACGTTGAAAGCTCTACCACGGGGTGGTCCGCCGTCCTTTCTTTTGTTGGGGCACGCATTTCTGAAGTGGCCCGTCTGTCCGCATTCATAGCACTTTTTCGGTCCATTGGGGTTCGCCTTCACATTCAGGGTAGTGACCTTGCAGTCTTTACCGATATGTCCAGTCCGTTGGCACTTTTCACAAACAACGTTACAATACCCAGTATGGTGCTTGTAGCACCGCTTGCATTGTGGTAAGGTTCCCTTGTAATTGGGGTTTGAGTTGGTGTTCGGATTGGGGTTTCCACCATTGTTGTTTCCTCTGAAACCCTCATGTCGTTTCGCCGGGTTTTGATCATAGGTCCTTCCTCTGTTGTTATCCCATTTTCGCTTCTCACTACTACCCACTTCAGACTTAGCCTTCTCCGGTTCATCGATGATAATTTGATTCATTAAAGTATGCGCCATGCGCATCGCTTCTGGGACATTGGGTGGCTTGGACGAGGTGACGTTTCCCTTAATGGACTTAGGAAGTCCCCACAAATATCTCTCCATACGCTTGAATTCCGGGGTGACCATGGTAGGACACATCAGGGCTAGTTCCAAATATCTACGATTGTAACCATCGAGGTCGTTTCCTACAACCTTCAACTGCATAAACTCAATCTCCATCTTCTGGATCTCGGTCCTAGGGCAATATTCCTCAATCAGGGCCCCTTTGAATTCCTCCCATGGAGTAGCAAATGCCTCATCAATACCTTTTGCTTGAGCCAACGTGTTCCACCACGTTAGTGAGCCGTCAGACAGAGTGCATGAAGCAAACTTGATTTAATTCGCCTCTGAACAGTTATTAACTCGAAACACAGATTCTAATTTCTCGAACCACCTAGTGAGACCAACCGGCCCCTCCGTTCCACTGAAGTTGTGAGGTTTGCAGCTTTGGAACTCTTTGTACGTGCACCCATTACGAATGGGCTGAATAACCGGTGGCGGTGGCGGTGGAGCTTGGGGTTGCATTTCCGCAATGGCTGCGGCTATCCTTTCGGCAATCATCTCCTCGATTTGGGCTGTGGTCGGTGTTGATCTTCCGTTGGCCATGATGTTCTAAACAAAAATTTTGACTCAAGTCAAAATCCAGCATTCAATATATAATAATACAGTATACAACACCCAACATGTAAACAACACAACACATGTTAGTTAAGTAGAGCAACTAGATACCGATATCACAAAACCATCATACAGTAACGTAAACAGAACACTTGTGCAAAAAGTAAACAACACAAAGTTCGATTCATTAATAATAAGTTGCATACATCCGCATAGGTTCGTACAATACATAAGTAATACATAAAACTACAACTAGATTACATAATGAAATCTACGATAAAAGTCCTACGGTGAAGGTGGGTGTAGGATGTCCAATACATGAGACATCTGGTCCTCGAGCTCAGTTACCCGAGCACGGAGGATCTCCACCTCACTCATCAGTTCCTCGACAGAGGGAGTGGGTGGGGCAGGCGGTGCAGTCGGTACGGGTGGTGCTGGTGGAGCTGGCGGTGCAGACGGTCCGGCTCCAGAAGTGGAGGCTGCGAGGCAGTAAGGCATACGGATGAAGGGTTCCAGCAGGATACGGCACAAGCCGCTTACAGGAGGTAACCCTACGACGCCGACCATATGCGTCAGTGAATGCTCGACCTACGTTGATCCCTGGAATGACGGTACCATCGAAACGGTACCGCTTCTTCGGCGGGGTGGAGGGTGGCTGTACAGGTGCATCATCAGGGTCCTCCTCGTCGGATTCATCGTCACTAGAGTCATCTGTGGATGAGTCGTCGGATGACGGGTCATCTGAATCATGTGGAGGAGGCTGCATGGGTGGCTGTACTGGCTCTCCTCGGGCAGCCATCATATGTCGGTATCTAAAAGGCGGGATCGGCACGAGACGTCCTTCAGGAGCACGTCGGCACCAATGACGATACTGATTACGGAATGGACCTTCCCCAAATTCCGAGAGAATCACAACACCACCGGGATGGTGCTATGGCTCCTGAGGTACCAGGGTAAGTGGAGCTGGAATCTCTGGGAGGTCCTGGGCTCCGTCTGCAGTACCCACTGGGGCAGGCGCATGACTACTAGCTTCGGAGGACGAAGCGCTTGGGTCACTAGAGTGTGTCGCCGACGGGATCGGGGGAGTGGCATCAGTGGCAGGTGAAGTGGCTGAAGTGTCTGTGTCGCAGCCCAAAATGATAGCAGGTGGAATATCCGACATCTGAATAAGGAAAAATAAATTTTTCATGTCAGTAAGTCATAAAGCAAGCACGTATTAGGCCAAGTAACTACAACAGTCTAAATCATGTGTAACAGTAAGTAGCATGGCAATAACGACAGGTATCATGCAATCAAAAGCAAATATTAGCATGCAGTAGTGAAATCATGTAATAGCATACGGCATATAGCAGTAAAAGTAAGCAGCATCATGCAGTAAGTTTAGCGGAAACAAGTAAACTAGCAAGTTGTAGATTAGTCCTATTAGTGAATCCTACTCGGGTCGGTCTTAGACTCACTAATGCAACCTAATTCCCTACAACCAATGCTCTGATACCAAATGTGATGCCCCTTACTAAATCATCATGTACGGACCATGAACAACAGGATCATTACAAGGTCAATCACTATATGCTATTTCAAAATACGTTTGCATTCATGATAAAAGGTGACGTCATAACTAACGTCGAATGTTTAACAACCAAAAGTATGCTTCAACGAATAGAAGCAAGGATAATAGTATGTGACCCATAGGTCGTTACAAATCATAGTTTCAAAAGTAATAATGTTTATGAATGCAAGATAAACGTTCATGCGGTGACATCTCTAAAGCAGCGGGTGTCTACAGCAAGACTAGTACAACAGCGGAAACAACCTTAAGCACCTGAGAAAAACATGCTTAAAAACGTCAACACAAAGGTTGGTGAGCTATAGTTTAAGTATAACAGTAATGTAAGGTAGGCCACGAGATTTCAGTGCTTCAACAAGCGTTTCAAAACAGTATGATAAAGTATATGTTTAACCGTGGGCACTTGGTAACTAACTTAACGTTTATAACCCCCTGAAAGTACACTTGGCAAGTGCGTATGTATACGAAGTATTAAACTCCCATTAAATGCTAGCGCTACTAGCCCGAGTGGGGATGTCAAACCCTATGGATCCAAATCTAAGATTTGCGTTCACCGGTTCAAAAACCAATAACTAAACGTTACCGAGCTAAAGGGAATGTTTATGCCATTGTATAACCCACACATATATAAGTTTAAGTACTCGTGCCTAGTATGTAAAACGTAAAATGCGCATGTATTCTCAGTTCTCAAAATAGTTAAAGTAAAAAGGGATGCTATAACTCACAGTGGTAAAGTAGTGGTAAAGTCGAGTCGGGAAGTAAGCAAGTACGTAGGTCCGGAAAGTCCTCAACCTAAGTCAAATAGTACTAAGTCAGTAAATCGTCCCAATAGGTTTAAATGTATGTAAATTAGGTCTTAAGGGTCATCATCATTCATCATCAAACAAAAGATGTAAAGTAAGTTTCGTTCATGAAAAGAGTTTAAAACAAAGGCTGACTTCGATCAGTCACCACGGCCCCTACACTTACTGAAATAAGGTGAGACCAGTGGCCATGGCTCCGTATATGAGTCCTTTAGTTGTCGTAAAAATTCCAGAAGCAAAATCGTCTTCGTTTGACCGTGGCGACGGTCTAAGTGCGAGTAGGTCAGAATTTTCAGCACAACGTTAAAAGGACATAGTGACGATCGGAGGGCCATAAATCCTAAATCGTAACTCGGATTAAGAAGAGTCTTAAACGAAAAATTATCTACTCAAATAGAGATAACTGAAAATCAACTTTACAGTAGCCCAGGTATTCGGGTCTGTTCCAGAAAACAGTAAACAGTAAGTTCCGGTGGGTTCTTGGTGCTCGATGCTTATCACGGTTCTCATCCTTGATGCATATAGCTTCAAGTGTACAACTTGTTGATGTGTTTGCATCATCTTAACCAAGGTTTGACCATCATAACACTTGTGTAAGTCTAAGACATGTAGCACAACTCATTTAAGTGTTGCAAGTAGCTTGATGAACCAAAGTTACATCAAAATCTTAGATCCGACACATACATGAACTATAAAAATAATATTGAAATACAAATTTGAAAGTAAACTAACTAATCAAGATCTTAAGTTGTAGAACATAGTTCTTAGTTAGATCTTGAAGATCCAAGACCCAAAGGTCTAGATATAAAGTTATTAAGTTAAATCTAACACAAGTGTATGAAGTTATAACTAAAAAGTTATACTTCCATGTTCTTGAACTTATAAAGTTAACTTTTGTTCAAGAAAAATGAGATCAAAGTTAACTAGTAACACTTGACCAAGAACAACATAAATCACAAATTTAAAGATGCAAGAAATGAAGTAATAAACTAAATAAACAAGTAACTAGTTCATGGTTGTTCATACTTTAAAGATTCAAGCCAAAATCTTGATCTTTAAGAAAGTAAACTTTATGTTTACAAACATGAATTCAAGTAATGATTTACAACACATGAACTTACAATCTTTTAAAACAACAATAAATGTAGAACATAACTAGTAAGTTAGGTTCTTGTGTGTTCTTGTAAATACAAGATAATATGGAGAATCTAACTAGAAAGTTTGATTCTTGTACTAGTATGTAACAACTAACAAAGACAAGTAACAAAGTAACAACAATGAACAAGTGATAAAACAAACAAATGATGATGATATGGGAGTATAGGTTTACGGTTTTAAGGAAGAACAAGAAGAGAAAAGAAGTCTTGTTACTTACAAGAATGGAGAGAAAAAGGAGAGAAAATAAGATGCAAGTTTGAAGTGTGTGTTTGGAATGAGAGAATGCTAGTAATAAGTTAACAAAATTTGAAAGCAAAAACCACTCCCTCATGATACAAAAGCCGACGGTTTTGGGAGAAGAGAGGGGGAAGGAAAAACCCACAAGTCACTTGCATGTAATTGTCTTAAAAGTTGGTTATTAGGGGTGTTTTCATGGGGATAAGGTGCAAGTAAGTGGTAACTAGATTCCATGAGTACTTAATCAATCTAGTTAAGTTTGAAAGTAATACTTGCATAACAACATGGGCTAACTAGTCCATTAAAGAAGTAGGGTGGGCTTCTAAGCCCACTAATCACTAATAAAAGCCCAAGTTCCATTAATTAACAAATTAATTCAATAAAGCCCAAGTAATTAACTAGTAGCCATAGTTAATTAAAATGATTAATAAAACTTAATCATGAATGTAAATAATATTCTAAAAATATTATTCGTGTAATGTTTGTGTGTCACAAAGACGTTTCGGGCATTTAAAGTTAATCGCGGTAACAAGTAAATGTATATAAACAACACATTCATTAAATCACAAGTATTAATAATAATTATTAATAAATAAACGTTGGAAAATCCAGGGTCGTTACATATGGCCAAAACCGTAACAACTCGCAGGAGACGACTTTTTCAACATCTTTTATATTCTTTCCGCGCATTCTTCTTCCTAACCTAATATACATGAAAACCCACAAAAACACTTCATTTACACCATTAAAAACGCATAAAACCCTTGTCATTTAACACTATTGTGATTACAAATTAGGAACCGATATGTATGTATGTATGTATGTATGTATGTATGTATGTATGTATGTATGTGTAAGAAAATCAGAGAACTTAGGTTAACAAAGAAGTTCATCAAAATGATGAAACCTCCAAGAATTTTATAATTTTCAAGCTAACAGACTAAAAGAAATGAAAGTCACAAACATAACTCAGATCACAACCACTAAATCGGAGCTACCCTAAAAATGAAAAACACCCAAACATACTCAAAATATAGATGGATTTTAATCTATCCGACAAAACAAAAGATTAATATCCATTTACAACCGACCAACATAACCAAAAGAAGAACGACCAAAAGCGTACGTCTTGAAGAAGTCAAGCGTCTTTGATAAAGACGTCAAAAAGCGTCTTTGACCATATGTCACCGTAACATTTTTTTTCTTTTTGTTGCTAAAAACGAAACTATATAAATAACAAATATTTTTTTCAAAGAGAGAAAAAGAAAAACACAAGGAGCATTAAAAGATGAAAACCTAACAAGGCTTGAGAATAGAAAGCAATGCCTAACCGACCTATCCAAACAGTAGCTAACTAAACTCGAACTAAGTCAGAAACCAAACACTTAAAACGACAATAGATCAAAGACACCAAATCCCCTGAACAAGATAAAAAGAAGGTCAACCCCCTAACCGGCCACCGTAACATATGGTCAAGTGAATTAGAATTTATTAAATTAGAAATTTCTAAGGTAGTTGAGCTTGTCAAACATGCAGGTTCTCAAGTATCTACCGTGGGGACCGCCAGTCGGCAGCTCCGAAGCATGATGGAACTTTATACCTCTCCCAAATCTTTTTCTTGGCCATTATTTCTACACGTCTCTACTCTTACATCCACTACTTATTAACTTCCTAATCACATCACAACCGTATTGATTTGATACGGGAAACAATTCAACCTTTTCTCGACCAGCTCCAACTTCGCTTTAACTTAAAATTGGTCGAGTCGAGTCGATTTTTTTTCAATTTCTGACTCGAGTTTAATCTTGAATTTTGAGTTTGAAATATATATCATATCGAACTAGTACATAACTTTTCTAACTTTTTAATGAATATATTTACATATTTTTGGACGTATAAACGAAATCATCATTAAATTATAATGTAATAATTTGGCAAGCCGTAGAATGGGTGAGTGCCTACTTGTTTTGGAAGAATCGTAACGCAAAGGTCTTCAAGAATCAATCTTCGTGTGCTTCGGTGATTTTCAACGACATTCAAGTCATGTCCTTCGATTGGGTCTCGAGAAAACTAAAGAAGAATAGTATAGATTGGCTCTCGTAGCTCTCAAATCCATCTGTGTATTGTAATATGTAATATTTATTTTTCTCATGTTGGGTTGCTTTCTAGGCTCTCATGTTGTTTCTTCGTTTCCGCTCTTGGGTTAGCTCCGTTCTGTAGCTTTCCCGTGTTGTTTGCTCAAGAATATCTTGCCTTTCAAAAAAAAAAAATTTATAATGTAATAATGACTTTGATATTATTAATTGACTTTAGCAATACGTACGCGTGTTAAAAATATATATTATGTTATATATTTATTTTATAACAAAATAAAAATTCGAGCTTTTTGAGCCAATCATTTTAAATCATATTTAAATCGAGTTAGAGGATACAATTCCTAGTCATAAGAAATACATATATACATCCAAATCTCTAAAAATCACACAATCCACACATTCAAACCAAAGAATCAGAAGTTTCTATATACACCACAACATCCAAATTCACATTCAAAATGGTTGAAAATAGCGGTGGTATTTGCAACTTAATCAACGCAGCACCAAAACTGTGTGATATCTGCAAGTTAACGGCAGCTTTACTTTTCTGCCGTAAAGACATCGTTTACTTGTGTATGACATGTGACGTTAAACTTCACAGCCACACAAAACACGAGCGTGTATGGATGTGTGAACTCTGTGAACAATCACCGGCACGTGTCACCTGTAAAGCAGACGCTGCTGTTTTATGTGTCACGTGCGATCGATATATACACTCCGCTAATCCGTTAGCGCGACGTCACGAACGGATGCCGGTTGTTCCGTTTTATAATTCAGCTGCTGAAGCTGTTGTTAGTTGTATGTCTTCTAATGTAATAGAAGTTACTGGAACCACGGAATTAAACAATTCTGTTGAAATTGAAATTCCGTCTGTAAGTGCCGTTAATTCGGATAATTTTAATCTAATGGAAGTTTCTGGAACCACAGAGTTATCGAGTTCTGTTGAAATTCCGTTAGTAACGACGTCTATTGACGCACCTGTTGTAATGAAATCGTTAGATTTGTTATCTGTTGCTGATCCGTTCTTCGACTTCGGTTTCGCGATTCCTACAGATGTTAGTTTGGAGAATCGGTTACATGATTCAGTTAACGACGGCGTTGTTCCGATTCGAACAACCGTTCCACCGATTGATTTGATCACCAGCACCGTTACGAATTCGTATAAATCTCAATCACATAGTGTAAACATCTCAGTTCTGGTTTATAAGTTTCTAATTGAGCACTATTGATGTCAATTGTTTTTGTTCTAAGTAAAAAAATTGATAAAAATTTCAGGAATTATCGTCTTCGATTGATGCCGGAGTTGCACCGGAAGAGAATTCGAGTATTTTACCGGTGAACGGAGGTACGAAAGGAAAGAAGTTATGTGCGGTGGATCGGGAAGCTAGGGTTTTGAGGTATAAGGAGAAGAGGAAGAACAGAAAGTTTGAGAAGAAAGTTCGGTACGCTTCACGAAAGGCGTATGCTGAGATGAGGCCGAGAGTTAAAGGCCGGTTTATAAAGCGAACGCAATTGACGGCGGATGTGGATATGGATCCGTGGTTATTAACGACGGATGGTGGTGGCGATTGTTACGTCGGAGATGTTGGTTACGGTGTGGTACCGTCATTTTAGAGCTGAAATTACATTACAATTGGTATAAGAACACAATATCCACATCAGATTTGATACGAAGTGTATAAATTTGTGTCTAAACATTTCTTGAGGAATGAAACTAATTTTCATTTTTGAGGAATTATCTAATATGATAATTTAAAATTAAATTAAATGTAACATTCATAACATCTCCAATTGTCTACCACTCTACCCTGGATGAGTTATAAATAGAGGTGAAATATAAGTTAGCCCATTATAGGTATCTGTATGTTAATGGGCCTTCGTGCCTGTTACTACGCGTATTAACTTGTGATGTTCAGCCCAATAGGATTATTGTTTTTAAGAGAGATAAATAAAAGTTTCTTGGTTTAAGTTATCATAATTTATTTAAAAAAACAAAGTTATTGGTATCAAATACTTCCATTAATATATAACTATCATTATAGTTATAACTAGTTTTCGAACCCTAGCTTCGCGCCGGAGGTTCGATTTTTAATGTATTTTATTGTGTTTAGTTACGTAGCCTGCGAGTGAAAAATCAACATATATGAATAGTACCCTAAATATTTAACGTTTTTTTAAAAGTGTCTGTTTTGCGTATAGTTAGTGACATTGTGTTTATAAAATTATTTCGAGTTTAAGGATGGTGTCGGAAAAATTTAACTCGTTGCGAGCGAGAAGATATGACTTGTTGAATATTTGAGTGGAGTTTATTTAAGATATTTTATGAAAATTTTGATTTAACGCTTTAATCCCCTGTGTTGGGGGTCGATTTTAATTTTTGAACAAAGTGTGAGGGGCTTGTGTAGTGTTACTTGAAAGAAATAAGGGAAAAGGAAAAAAAAGGTGAAAAAACGAAAATACCCCTAGTACTATTCACAAGTTTTGTTTAATAGTTAATATGGTAATTACAGTTAATAAATTGAGTTGTTTTCTACCGACATACAATATACTCCGTATATTATAATTACCAATATAGTACTACATATCTCTTTATATTATATTATAATAACAAAACCAATCATCTAAAATTTAAAACACTAATACTAGCCATCCATTATCATTAACATCTATAATCTACACCATCCAAATTTTCTAATAAACACCTCATAATTACCTTTAATAGTTATTTAATGACTAAATTACCCTTCCAATTTTGGGCTGAACATTAATCAAATTAGGGGTTTAGAGAATCACTAAACAGGATCACCTAAAAAATCCCTAGGCGATTCGTCGACGAATTTTTGAGGTATTGCTACTTAATCGATCTTTATATCAGTTCATGTATACAAATGGAATCTAATTAGGGTTTCATCGAATAGCCGATCTGAAGATCATAATACACTATTGTTGGAAGCTTCGACGAGCCCAACACACCCACTATAGAGGACCTAGACTATACTAGACTCACTACACCAACACTTTGACGTTGGTTAGCCTTTAATTTTATAAATCCTTAGTGCACAATGTACTTAGGCGACAGTGTCGACCATATATCTTTAGGCGGTATAACCGACCATGTATTACTTAGGCGGCAGAGCCGACCATATAATAAGAACAACAAAAGTGCACTAAGAACTTAAACACAAACTAAGGCTTGATCGGGAAACTTAATAAAAACACTTATATTAAATTACAATTACAATATTACTTACAAGCTTTCTCTTCTCTACTTCACACTTCACTTACTCACACTTCTTATTTCACTCTCACAACTTCACACAACACAAATGAAATCTCCTCCCATATTTATACTACTCCATGGAACATTCTAGAACCTAGATATTTCCATGGATATATAAATATCTAGATATTTCTACAACCTACAAATATCTAGATTTTTCTTTTACATTTCAATTTCTAGATTTTTCTCTCATATTCTAATATCTAGATATTTTCTTATACATATTAATATCTAGATATTTTACCCATATACATTTACTAATTCCATATTATTCTAAATTTGCATTGTATTTTAACACTCCCCCTCAATGCAAATTTTCTTCCAACGATGTCTTGCAGACCATTCCAAGTGCTTCTCTGAATTTTGTAAACTTCGGTTTACTTAGGCTCTTGGTGAATATATCTGCTACCTGTTCATCTGTCTTTGTTGGCACCATCTTGATCTCCCCTTCAAGGACCTTCTCGCGAACATAGTGATAGTGTACTTCTATATGTTTTGTTCTTGCATGAAAGACTGGATTCTCTGCTAGACGTATAGCTGATAGGTTATCGCAGAAAATCTCTACTTGATAGTCTGTTGATTGATGAAGATCTTCCATTAGTTGTTTCAACCATGTAATTTCTTGTGTTGCTGACGATGCCGATCGATATTCTGCTTCAGTGCTTGACAAGGATACTGTTGGTTGTCTCTTGCTGCACCATGATATTACTCCTGATCCAAGACTAAACATGTATCCAGTTGTTGACCGTCGTGTATCATAGTCTCCAGCGTAATCAGCTTCACAATATCCAGTCACGTGACATTCTTTTGTTTTCTTGTACAAAATGCCAAAGTTAATAGTGCCTTTAACATACCTTAAGATGCGTCGTACAACATCAAGGTGAGGCTTCTTCGGATTGCTCATGTATCGACTAACCACTCCAACTGCATAAGATATGTCTGGCCGGCTTAGTGTGAGATAAATAAGACTTCCGACCATCTTTCGATACATGGTAACATCTTGAAGACTTTTTCCTTCATCTGCTCGTAGTTTTGTATTCGGATCCATCGGAGTTGAGATAGGTTTGCAATTAAGCATTCCGTACTTTTGTAAAAGATCTCGCGCATATTTCTGTTGTCCCAGAAATAATCCTTCTCTTTTCTGCTCTATTTTGAGTCCAAGAAAATGTTTGAGTTCTCCAAGCTCCTTCATATGAAATCTGATAGACAGATTCTCCCTTGTTCTTTGGATCTCCTCATAGTGATCTCCCGTGATGATTAAGTCATCCACATATACTAGCACTATGGCTAGTTTTCCTTGATCTTGTTTCACAAATAAACTAGAATCTGAAGGAGCAACTGTGAAACCACTTTGTACTAAGAACTCGCCAATCTTCCCGTACCAAGCTCTTGGAGCCTGCTTCAAGCTGTATAGTGCTTTCTTTAATTTGCAGACATGCTCAGGATGGATCTTGTTCTCAAAGCCTCTTGGTTGCTCCATATAAATGTCTTTGTCAAGTTCTCCATGTAAGAAAGCGTTCTTGACATCCATCTGCCATAACTTCCGAGATTTGCTAGCAGCTAAAGCTAGTAGAGCTCGAATTGTTGTGATCTTCGCCACTGGACTAAACGTTTCTTCATAATCCAGCCCATATTGTTGAGAAAAACCTCTAGCAACAAGTCGAGCTTTATACCTTTCAATGGAGCCATCTGATCGAGTCTTCACCTTGTAAACCCATTTACAAGATATTGGTTTTACATCTTTTGGCTTTGGAACTAAACTCCATGTCTGGTTTTCTTTTAGTGCATTAATTTCTTCTTCCATCGCTTTCTGCCATTCTTGACTTTGTGCTGCTTCTTCATAAGTGGAAGGCTCAATAGGTATTGATTCATCCACATGAGCAGCATTGGCATACCTCGGATTAGGTTTCCTCGACCTTGTTGATCTCCGTAATTCTTGCACATGCTCCTCGGCATCCATTTGGCTTGGACGAACCTCTTCGGATGTAGATTGATGTACCCCAGTTTTCCATGGACTCGTTTCCTTAGAGTACGATCCATCTCCTTCTTTAATTGGATCCGATATGTGCTCTTTATGTTCTTCTTTTTCTTCTGGACCTTCTTCTAATCCATGAGATTCTGGAAGCTCTATCTTTTGAGGTGACCACCATGAAAACGCTTCATCAAATACCACATTTCTTGAAGTATGACACTTTCCGGTATTTGGATCACAACATCTCCATCCTTTTCTTGATTCATCATAACCGACAAAAATGCTCCGAATTGCCTTCTTCTCAAATTTGCTTCGTAGATGATCTGGCACGAAGACGTAGCATACACATCCAAAAACTTTGAGATGGTTGACGGTTGGTTTGATCTTCCATAATCTTTCATATGGTGAAATATATCCCAACTTTGTTTGTGGGAGTCTGTTAATCACGTATGATGCCGTCCTCATACATTCGGCCCAAAATCTGCCTGGTACATTCTTACCATGAAGCATACTTCGACAAGTTTCGGCAAGGTGACGATTCTTGCGTTCCGCCACTCCATTCTGCTGTGGAGTATTGTGATAAGTTAATTGTCTTCTAATCTTGTGCTTCTCAAGATAGATATTGAACTCAGTCGATAAATATTCTCCTCCATTATCTGTGCGTAAGCACCGGATCTTAGTATTGAGCTCACTTTCTACCTTGTTCTTGAACTCTTTAAACTTCTGAAAAGTCTCCGACTTTTCCTTCATGAAGTAAACCCACACATACCTTGAGAAGTCATCAATGAATGTCACCATATACTTCATTCCTCCAAGTGATGTTTGTTTCACTGGGCCAAAGACGTCTGAGTGTATGAGCTCTAGTGGTGTCTTGGACTGATGTTGTGACTCCTTGAATGGCAATTGGTGAGCTTTTCCAAATTGACATCCAGCACATATTGTATCTGTTCGGATATCAATTTGAGGAAGTCCATTTACTATGTGTTTCACCATCATCTCCTTTAACTTGTTGTAGCCCACATGTCCAAGACGTTCATGCCAAAGATCAGCCGTCTCATTCTTTCGAGTCTTATCCACATATGCTGTTTCAGCAGATAGTACATAGACCGACTCTATTCTTCTTCCTTGCATAATTAGATTGCCAACCACCTTCACTCTCTTGAATACGGACACATCTTCTGGTCCAAAGAGCACATAGTTCCCTTCTGCTATCAATTGTGGTACTGACAGTAAATTCTTCTTTAGGCCAGGGACAAGATACACCTTCTCGAGTTGGAGCTTATGAGAGCCGCCTTCATTTGGAATTATTGTCTTTCCAATGTGAGAAATAGACAACCTTGAATTGTTGGCTGTCAACACGACTCTCTTTCCTTTGTAATCCTCCATTTCTTGCAGCTTCGTCCCATCGTTGGTCATATGATTTGAGCACCCAGAATCGATGATCCAATCATCTTTGTAGTTTATTTTTGACTTTAAGGTTGCTGCAAGAGCTTGATCATCCATGTCAGCTTCAACGGAGAGTCCTGCTTCTGCATCCCATGTTTCCTCATTAATGGTTGCTTCGAATGTGACCTCTTTCTTCTCATCTCTTGCGGCAGCCACATTTCCTTCGAAAGTTCGCCTTCTGGGGAATCTACATTCTCGAGCAAAATGACCCTTCTTGCCACAATTGAAGCATTCACCATTCTTTCTCTTATCATTTTCCCCGTATTGTTGACGATGATCTCTTCTTCCTTGTTGAGCTCCCCCTGAAGCGTTGCCTTTTGATTTTGGGTGACCCTTCCACCCATATGTCTTACTTTCTTTCATCGCCTCTTGTCTTCGAGATGTTGCTTTCTTCTTATTGGTGAAGAGTGCATCTTCTCCGTCTTTTATGGTTACTTCATTCATCTGCTTGGCTAATGCCTCTTGATTAGCCAACAAATTCTCCAGCTCTATTAATGATGGTTGAGTAGGCCATCCTCTCACAGCGGCTATAAATCCATTATACTCGGACCTTAAGCCATAGATGATAATTCTCTTCATCCTTGCATCACTCACTTTCTCTTCAGGAGCAAGTTGAGATATCTCACGGCAAATTGATTTCACCTTGGTGAAATACTGAGAAATAGACAGACTTCCTTGTGAGATACCCGCGAGCTCATTTTCCAAGAGCTGGAGGCGTGCTTCATTCTTCTTTGAAAACAATTTTTCAAAAGTTTCCCAAGCTGCCTTTGGTGTTTTCTCGTCACGGATGTGCTCCAATAGATCCTCCTCGATTGTAGTCTTCAATATAAATAAAGCCTTCCCAGCCTTGATGTTCCATTTTCTCAAGGCTTCGGCATTTTCTTTCGGTGGAGGCGTTGTGTCACTGCCAGCAACTATTTCCCATAAATCATGTCCTTGTAGGTAGGATTCTATGCAAGTCCGCCAATAACCATAGTTGTGGTTATTGAGACTCTTGATTCCACTGCTCGTACTTGCAAGATCTGCCATCATGACGTCCAACGTCCAATAAGCTTGGTCCCTGACCGATGAGCTTTCACAGTTCCTAACTGTGCTCTGACAGAATCTCCCTTAGAGCCTTGGTGAAAACAAGTCGATGTAAACGTCCAACGTTTACCGATGAGTACCTCCACTAGCAATGGTCCCGAACGACCCGCTCTGATACCACTTGTTGGAAGCTTCGACGAGCCCAACACACCCACTATAGAGGACCTAGACTATACTAGACTCACTACACCAACACTTTGACGTTGGTTAGCCTTTAATTTTATAAATCCTTAGTGCACAATGTACTTAGGCGACAGTGTCGACCATATATCTTTAGGCGGTATAACCGACCATGTATTACTTAGGCGGTAGAGCCGACCATATAATAAGAACAACAAAAGTGCACTAAGAACTTAAACACAAACTAAGGCTTGATCGGGAAACTTAATAAAAACACTTATATTAAATTACAATTACAATATTACTTACAAGCTTTCTCTTCTCTACTTCACACTTCACTTACTCACACTTCTTATTTCACTCTCACAACTTCACACAACACAAATGAAATCTCCTCCCATATTTATACTACTCCATGGAACATTCTAGAACCTAGATATTTCCATGGATATATAAATATCTAGATATTTCTACAACCTACAAATATCTAGATTTTTCTTTTACATTTCAATTTCTAGATTTTTCTCTCATATTCTAATATCTAGATATTTTCTTATACATATTAATATCTAGATATTTTACCCATATACATTTACTAATTCCATATTATTCTAAATGCATCATTGTATTTTAACAACTATCTGAAGATTTCGCTTACGAATCAATTGGAGTCATTCTATGGTTTCATCTAATAGCCCATCTGAAGATCAAATACGCTATATATGAATCAGATGCTTCAACTATCTTTCAAAGGTATGTGTGTTATTATTTTTTGGGTTTATAAGTTCACTTAAGTTACTTACCTACACAACTTTATTGAATTGAATTTGATTTTATGTGTGTTTGTTAATGTATACAGATACAAAAATCTTCGCTCAATACACCCATTACGGCTACCTATCTTCGATAGCTGCCTTAGACATGCATCGTCTTCACCAATTATACGCAGTAATCAGTATCTAACCAGGTTTGCGGGTCGATTCGTTGATCAATCGTTGTTGTAGCATAATCGTTATTTGAGAAACGACGGTTAGTTGTTCAAATATTATTCTTGTGATTTATATGTTTTAGGGTTCTATTGTATATAGATGAATGTGTATATGAATGTGTACTTATAAGCATTGTTTATTTTTGTTTGATTGATTTTTTTCCAGTGTTTTGCATCAAAACTTATTCTAATGGATTTTGAATTGTTTTTTTATTGCTACATCACTTAATTTTCAAGCATTGAAGCTTATCTAGATGTATGCATATACGTATTTATACTTTGTACATACCTTTTTAACTTTTATTTGATTAACATGTGTATGTTGCAACCTTTTATATTCTGACTGAATTTGTAAATGTATTTAGGTTGTAATTTTTTCTCTTTCATTTTTTTCCACTCAGTAATCACCTTCTCCGGGTTAATTTCCCCCCTTTTCCTTTATTAGAATCGCTAACATGTTTTGTGTATTTTTAACTGTTATTGCATATTGTCTTTGTAGCAAGATCGCCTTGGATATTGATTTGTTTCTCTGTTTTGATTGTTCATTCGGTAAGCGTTTAGTTAGCTTTTTTATTCAGTAGTGTTATATGAATTACTTTCCATTTGTAATCTGTTATACAGATTGCTCAAAACTTGAATCGTAAGGGCATTGTTTGTATTTTGTAATTCCTCTTCTTATCGTCTTCCAGGTTGTTACCGCTTTGCGGTAATTAAAGGATTGATTATTGCATCTTCGTGTTTAGTTTATTTCATCTTCTGTATTTATTGATTATGAGTTTTACCATGGTGTGTGTGTTTATACAGGTTTTCTGCCTTTCAGTTCAGCCTCTATTATTGTAAGGTGAGCCTGATATTTTGACTTCGTAGTGAGATATCACCTTATGAAAAACAAAGAAGAAGTATATTTTATTAATGTATGTTAATAAATTAGACCATATCCCTACTTATCATCTGAAACAAATCCTCTTTTCTTAGTTTTCCATTAGGTCTGAACCAATTTACATACATTTGAGATGATGTGCTAGATTACTTTATTGTCATTGGGGCTGTTAGTCATTCCTTTCCTAAATCATTAGTCGGTTGTTGGTAGTTTATAAGAGCCTTTGTCGTCGTTCATGCATTTAATATGTTTTGATGATTGTTGCAGGTTTATATAATGGACAACGTACTAATTCTCGGGGAACTTCAAGGGACAAGCAAGAAGATAGTGGCCCGTTGTGACGTTCCAGCTTTAGACCAACTGGTGTTACTATATTTCTGCATTGTCCACATGTGCGATAGTACCATTTCCTTGCTGATTCAATTTGGGTCTTGACCCTTTACGTGTAAGGTGGGCAACTGCAAGCACAACGATAACACCGACAACTGATCACCAACGAAAATTGGTAATAACAATAATTAAAACTCCAAACTCTTTTGTATTCTTACGGTTCATAATTTTACCTCTATATACAACACCACCACCCAACTAAGTGTAGGTCAACATAAAACACCAACAACAGAAGAAAAAGTCGTTGCTAAATGTGTACTATTCTAATGGGAAGGTAAACAAACTAAACATTGGCTTAAATAAAATGGAGCTATTAAACCTCCATTGTAAGACCCTAATATTTTATTAAACAGAGATGTATATAGAGTACATGAAGTGTGGGAGACCTTGTGTATTTAAACATAGGTCAGAGACTGATCTGAGCTTGGTGCGCTCAGCGCACACTTAAGGGTGCGCGTGGCGCACTTCCACTGTAGCCGGGTTCTGCTTCTTTTAATTAGATATTTTGAAGGGCTTTTTGGTAATTTCACTTATGAACGAGTTTAAGGCCTGTAGATCAGATCTTGGGGTGTCTTTCACTCCAATTCCAACAACCTTATCCTATCCACTTCAATTTTTAGAGAGAGAGTGAGATTCTTGTGTGAGAAAGCTCAAGCAAAGGAAGAAAGAGCTAGTTTTGAGTCTTAGCTCGAGTTATAAAGTTGTTCATCTCCTCTCTAGCTACGTTTTGGTTGTAGTTGTATGTTCTAACTTTGATTTCCTTACTTTGATTTATGTATGGGTTAGGGTTTGGGTAAATGAAGAACATAAAACCCATACTTGGTGATTTTGGGTGTTCTTGGGTAATATTGAGCCATGAGGACTCAAGAATGACTAACCTAGGGTTTCAAAGTGTTAATTGGAGTTTATGAGCCTAAATTGGTTAGTTAATTACTAGCACACCTAGATGTTTAGTAAATGGGTGTGTAGACCTTAAAGTGGTCAAATGGGTAATAATTGACCTAATTGAGAAAGATGGGTATGAAATACCCTAATTATGTATTAGTTAGTGTTGTTGGACCTTAATCACTAGCTTTTGGTGATATGTGGTGATCTTGACATTTAGTGTAAGGTTTTGGTGAAAATGGGGCATTTAATGCATATTAAATGCACATGTGTAAGTTGTTGGTATTTAGTCCAACTAGTTTGTGTGTTGATCAAGTACTCATTGTATTAGGTACTTTGCTTTGAAGCTCACGGAAGTATAAAACCGTCACCGAATCGTTAAGGTGAGTGGAATAATTATGCGTGTGCATATATAATGTATTTATTTGTGTAGTATGAATGTGGTATTGTCGCGGTGTTTAAGACGCCACATTCTACGTAACGAGTGGTATTGTCGCGGTGTTTAAGACACCACTCATTGGGTTGATTGACGTGTGGTATTGTCGCGGTATTTAAGACACCACATTGTCATGGGAGTGGAATTATCGCGGTGTTCAAGACACCACTCATTGTTTTGATTGACATGTGGAATCGTCGCGGTGTTCAAGATGCCACATTGTCATGGGGGTGAGTTAGTCGCGGTGTTCAAGACATCACCCAGGGGATTAGTGATTACGCGGTGTTTAAGTAACACTAATGGATGTTATGAACTCCGACGGTCTTTTTCGAGTACCGTTCCCTAGTATGATTGGTTAACCATGGTCGTGTGAATTTTTGTACTAGCATATTTAATTGTGAACTATATGCTTTTGGAATTGCTAGCTTATTATGATTGCGGATATTGGTATATGCATAATGTTTGCATAGTTGTCGAATTGCTAGCTTGTATGCGGTATTGTGTAAGTGTTTGCAAGTAAGTATGTTATATATGTGTATGTATAATTATTGCATTCACTAAGCTTTGCTTACCCTCTCGTTGTTTACCTTTTTATAGGCTCGGGCGTTGACAAGGGTAAGGGCGTACGATTGGATTAGAGATCCCGCTTGTTTGATAAGGGACGCTTTTGGATGTGTTAGCTTTTGAAGTTTGACCGAGAGTTGGGTAGTTTAACCCCCAAACATCATGCTCTAGTGTCGTTTGGAATTTAAACTAATTCGGTTGAAACTTATACTTTTGTACGAAACTTGTATTACGGCATATGTGGGCCCGGTTTCGTAAAACTTATTTTATTATTGAATCGTGTGAGTTTTAACTATTATATCATGTTGTGAAAAGCGTTTCGTCTAAATATGTCAGGAAGTGGGAGATCTTTATTTGAAAATTTACAAATCCGGACAGAAGCTGATTGGGTCTGTACGCACCGCGCACCCTAAGGTGGTGCGCGTGGCGCACCCTTCTGACTTAAAAAAAATATATATATATATCCGCGTGTTCGATTGTATAATGGGCTGGGTTGTTACATCCATCTAGATAAGCTTCTATTCATGTTAATATATATAATGATAGGAAAAAATAGCCAACGATTTTTTGTCATTGATTCTTTAATCCGGTAATCACAGTTAATATGAATCCATGTGTTTATGAGATAAACTATAGGCTTTTATGTTTTTGGGTAAGGATATGTACCCGGTAAATTTTATAAATAAAGAATGTTACAATACATCACAGATGTAAACGGGTCAAGAGACATGCCACAACCCAACAACCAAACGAGAAACCACTAACCAAAAAACGAACCAACCCATGTACAAAAAACACGGACACCACCAACTCGACAACAAGCGTTACGGGATTTTCCAATTAGCCTTCATAATTCTAACTTGAGACGAGTTCATAATTCTATAGGCTTTTATGTTACTATGTGCTAAATGTAAAGTTTGTATATATTTACATATAGCCATTTCATATGATATGTATGTGTTTCTAGGAATTGTTGAAGACAACGCAAAAAAGGTTTGGAAGTTAACATATTAGACGAAAACGGTAACAACTACCACCACAAATAATGTAGTGTACAAAGAAGTGTTGCAGATCAGTCTAAATCACAAGTTTATTATTTCACATATGATATTTCTCAAACTATGTTTTTTGTATTATTATTAAAGATAAGGTTATAAATTATCGATAATTAATTATGAATTTATCTTGCTATGCAGCTGTCATCTCACATGTTAATGGATATGCAATAAGTTGGATTTGCTATGCCTTTAACCTCACTAGGTGTAACCTGATTAAGAACGTATTTAATGGTTATTAATGGATTTCAGAATTTATATTTTGGGCTACCAAGATGATGAGGAGCTACAAATAAGGTATGTTAGTTTTTGGTTATATTTTGACATTTTGAACAAGGGTTTGTTCTAGACTTTCAAAGATTTCAAGTCTACCAAGGTTCTTAGTTTTGCTAACTTTTTTAGACATTTTAAAAAATTCCTTACATGTTCAAGAAAGTTGTGCAGTAAAGTCTATTAAAGTCTATTATGTTCCTCACTCAAAATTGGTCAAATGTAATTCTCTTATGTAGGTGCCAAAATGGGCAGTGACAACACTGGTCATAACAATAACTTTTATTTCCCATCATATACTTAAAAATAGCCTAAGGCTATTTCTTAGCTTATATTTTTATAAAGATTAAGATGATTTTATGGATGAGTTATACAATTTAAACAACATTTGACCCATTTCACTTGACCTAAATGTCTGCAAAGAAATAAATAAATAGTTTTAGCAATTATTGTATCAAAGTTGTAGAAATTCTAATTTGGATGTGTACTAGATTTGCCAAAATTCTCCCAGTCTCTATATGCACTTTTAGTTGGTTGAAATATTTAACTTTAATGCAACAATATGTGAATTTGTACAAGATTATATTCAAACTTATTATTCAGGTACTCTATATTAAATAAAGTACATAATTTTAGCTAAAAGTCTACTATAGTGATTGAATTTTGTTTATGCGTATCACAAATAACAGTATAGTGGGGTTTGATTGATTATGTTATGCAGCTGTTTATGCTCATGTAAATACAAATACGTATAGTTGTAGGAGACTTACAAATTTGGCTAATATCGATCGAGGTGATGATATGTTATCAATTTGTGGGAGTGTGGCTCTTCGGGAGCTTTCATCTCATGCCCAAAGGGGCAGTTTCTTTACTATGACGAACGATGACAGGTACATCATAAAGATAATGAAAAACAACATGAGCATAAGTGGGTTTATTTTAGTCTACTTAAGTTTACCTACTACTCGATATAAATAGTTTTATGTTATGAATACTTAGATTGTTTCTAAATATTGCAGGTACTAAAAAAGATGTTTTCAGCATATTTAGAGCATGTAAAAGCATGCGAAAACACTAATTGATTATATATTCTAACTTCATATATTGTACAAAGTATTGCTATCATTCTCAGTCAGTTAAAAAAAAATTGACTTCTAATTCCAAGATAGAAAATAATTGTAACTATAAATCTATAATTGGTTCTTTTTCATTTGAACAAAAAAAATAAAAAAATAAAAATAAAAATAATATATGCTATGAAAGTATCTATTTATTTTCAGGTTATAATTTGCTTGCTTTATTATCACTAATTTAATTAATATTACGGAGTACTACTTAAACTGTTTTAGTTTCTTAACAAAGTAACAAATATTATATATGATATAATTATTTTGACAGTTCAATTTTGTTTAGTCCTTAGAAGAACCTCGCGAATTCGCGGGTCTTAAGCTAGTATATAGTATATGAAGATAATTTGTTGGATTATAATTATGTGAAAGTGTTTATAAACTTGTGAAGATTAATGGGATGTGACGGTTGATATAAAATGGCCGAAATGCACATTATAACGTAATGTACGAGTCACAAGGCAAGTGAAACCATGTTTCCGAATTATATACGGAGTGTAAAATAAATACTAATTAGGAGACCACTGGCAGATGCAATTGCACATAAGAAACTAACCCAAAAGAACCTATACTTGGGCTTTTTAAAATTTATATGATACTTTAATCCCCAGTAACTCCATATGGCCCAGCCCATGAATGAATACATAAGATTGGAGGTTAAATATTGTAGCCATTTTAAGTTCAAAATCTAATTTCATTCGAGTTTATACATTAATGTATCCCATATAAGATTACACGTATGAATTGTTAAACTTGGAGATTATATGCATTTTTTACTTTTTACTAGTGTTGGTTATAATCAACCATATGGAGTACGTGCTCCTGTTGCTTTTTGATGAGTGATTCATTATATTAGATATTCTAACATCATCATCTTGAGAAGTTGAGAGCAAATTAGGGTTTCTCTGTTTTTGTTAAGATTATTTGACTATTGAAATTATTTTACTCTTGAACGCAGGAATACCCAAATTAGCCGGCTTTTGTAGCAAATTCTATTTGTTCTTCGCCGTTTTGGGTTTAGCATGACCGAGTTATCTTGTAATATATCCGACTCATTCCGTGGTCACTTCAAAATTTTTAGTAGTGGAATTTGACATTAAGATATTTTAGAAGGATACGAGAACGTCAATTACTAACTCATCTTGTGATGATGCAAACTCCATCATTTGTATTTTTTTAGATAATCATAATATGCAATTGCGAGTAGAAGTGAATTCAAAAACTTTTGTTCTCCAATTTACAACGTTTAAAAAGTAAAGTAATTTTACCAACAAACAAACAATAATAATCAGATTAATAATGAATAAAATATTAGCTTATCCCAACATAAGATGTTTGACGCTAAAACTGTCCGGCTTTTCCGTATCTGAAGAGCTTAGTTGACTCTTAATCTATAAATTACTTTTTAATCTTAAATTAATCTATCCATAGAATAGAATGTCCATAGATTTGCAACAAAATCAAAAGATTTGCCACTTCTAATAATAATAATACTTATTAATCATACGATTAAATAACTATTGGTCTTCGTTTAACATGGTTCTTTTCATAGATTTGATGATCATCTCATTCCATTTAGTCTTGTACGTATTTTATATTAATCGTGTCCAAACTTCAAATTATATACCACTACTACACAAAATGTATCAAAAACTATTCAAAGTTGTTAGACGTACATATAATTATGGCCCATTTATATTATCAAAAACTATTTTTTGGGTATATGTGTTACATGCACTTCTAACGGCATGTTTCTCTCTCAGCAAAAGTATGCTTCTGAGATATTAGAGCGAGCTGATATGCTCGAATGTCACCCTTGCAGGAAACCAGTTGAAACCAATGCAAAACTTACAACTACTGGCCCACCGGTCTCTGATCCCACTCTATATCGTAGTTTAGCAGGTGCTCTCCAGTATCTCACATTCACACGTCCTGATATTTCCTATGCAGTTCAGCAGATTTGTTTGTTTATGCATGATCCCCAAGAGGCTCATTTTTCCGCCTTAAAACGGATTCTTCGGTACGTTAAGGGTACACTTGATCTCGGCCTTCAGCTTCTTGCTTCTCCTACTACCTCTCTGGTGGCCTATTCAGATGCTGATTGGGCTGGTTGCCCCTCAACCCGCCGTTCTACCTTCGGGTACTGTGTTTTCTTGGGTAATAATCTTCTATCATGGTCCTGCAAGCGTCAACACTCCATCCCGCTCCAGTGCTGAAGCCGAATATCGAGGTGTAGCTAACGCAGCTGCAAAGACATGTTGGCTTCGTAACCTTCTTCGTGAGCTTCATTGTCCTCTATTTTCAGCTACCATTGTTTACTGTGATAATGTCAGTATGGTTTACATGTCTGGAAACCCGGTTCAGCATCAACGAACTAAGCACATTGAGATCGATATACACTTTGTGCGTGACCTTGTGACCAAAGGACACATGCCCGTTCTACATGTCCCTTCCTGATTCCAGTATGCTGACATCTTCACCAAAGGTCTGCCGTCGGTTTTATTCGATGATTTTCGGTCCAATTTGATCGTTCGATCGACTCCTGCTCCAACTGCGGGGGGCTGTTAGACGTACATATTATTATGGCACATTTATATTATCATGTATGTCCAATTTATAAGGGCCTTGTTTGCTATAGTCCATTAGGTTGAATATTTATGGCTATATATTCTTGCTATACTGATTGTAATTGATACACACAATAATACAATACGCGTTTTATCATCATGTCCATATTTAACAAAAGTATCATCCAACAAGACATACTCATTATTTGACTTTGCCATCGAAAAAATTCATGTCGACAAACCCTTGTATGCCGGATGATTTTCGTTCAGGTATATATATGGAATTATTGTGATTAAGAACAATAAGAATTGTAAGACACTGATCGTGTTCACTACTACAAAAGTCACCATTAAGACGTGTTAAAAAAGCCTTTTAGACGTGTTTTCCAACACGTCTAGATGTGACAGCAATAATTGGTCGACGTCAATTAGAGCAGTTCAAGGAACCAGTCTTAAAACTCTCATTTAGACGTGTTCTGTTAGTTATAATTAGACGTGTTCCGTTAGTTGTAATTAGACGTGTTTTGTTAGTTTAATTAGACGTGTTTCGTTAGTTCAATTAGACATGTTCCATTGGTTAAACATGGTTAAAATTTATAATATTTCAACTAATATACCCGTCAAATTTTTTGCCACATAACACCTGCCAAATTTGTTGCCACCACAAATGATTCAACTACAATTAGACGTGTTCAAAATTAAAAATCAATAAAACAAATCAAATTTACTAGAAAACCAAAGTATATATATAAAAATTAATATCTTTAAAGTATTTACAAAAGAATTACATTTACATAACTCTAAACTTAAAAATCTAATATATTAATATAAGCTAGCTACTATGTACGTCCTCCAATCTTGCTATCTGTACGCCCTCATGCTGCATTCCTGCCTCTTGCCTTCATGCCTTCACTTCTACTATTTAGGTAAGAATTCACACTAATTTAGAGGGCATCATCAAACATTTTATTTAAATGTTATGTCTATATCTAATAAGGTCAAATGCTGCAAAATTCATATGGTTGTGAATTTATAGGAAATTGATAAAGTGAACTTATTTATAAAACCTACAAATAGCTAAAGTTGGCACAGTCTGAACACCATTTCGTTGATTATAAAACTGAATTTTGGTAAATATTTCATAACAATTAGTAACTAAATAAAACCATACCAGTGATATAACATGTTGGTTTAACAGTATGTCCAACAGATGCAAGACAGTAAAAATCTGCAATGAAATCAAGTACCTAAAGGCAACATAACAATAAACAAATAACTGTTGAAAATCAAAAAAGATAATTTATACCAAAAAATCTGAGAAATTAAAATTCCTACTAACTCATTTGAGAATAAGACGCAGAATCACCAGTTATGCTACACAACATAGATTGTTTGCATTCTGTCTGGATGAAACAAAACTTCTTTGCAAATTCAGAACAGCAATGTCAAAAAAAGTTATAAGGTAAACCTTGATGGGCAACTTGTAAGCTTGATCAGTATGAGTTAGCACATATATATTTACAAACAAAAAGACATTAACATGAAAACATAACAAAGAAAAAACATAAATAAGAATTTACCATTAAAAAGCTCAATTCTTACAGGATTACCAACAATTGCTAGAGTGAAATGTGGATTCCACAGGCCTTCAACATAGGCTCATGATGTAGTAGTCTTGTTCAGCTTCAACGCCTTTTAAAATACACAAAATAAAGTTGATAATGCTAAAAACGAACATATATTTCATAGCATTATTCCTCAAGAAAGACAAGCTTTTAATTGCAACTGTTCTATTTACAAGTGATATACGTTTAAATAATAAAAGGTGAAGACAAAAGACAGATTCGACGAATTGAAGACGCAAACGACCAAAAAGCTCAAAAGTACAAAAGACAATCAAAGAGGTTCCAATTATTGATAAGAAACGTCTCGAAATCACAAGAGTACAAGATTCAAAACTCAAAGTACAAAATATAAAATTGTACGCAAGGACGTTCGAAAATCCGGAACCGGGACCAGAGTCAACTCTTAACGCTCGACGTAACGGACTAAAAATTACAAGTTAACTATGTATATAAATATAATATAATATATAATTAATTATATTAATTATATATATATTATATTTATAAATAAAAAAACCGTCGGCAGAGAAAGACTCCAAGGACTGAGCTGTAATTTCATTCTCCGCGACTCGCGGAGTTTGAAGAGGCTTTTGCCGCGAGTCGCGGAGCCCTAAATTTGAAAACTGCCTATAAAGCCAACCGAATTCTGATCAAAAACCATCATCTTTTTCTTCCTCACTCATACGTAAAATTTATATTTATATTTATATTTATAATTTATATTTTAATTTTAATTATAATTCTAATAATAAGGGTATGTTAGCAAATGTTGTAAGGGTGTAAGTCGAAATTCTGTCCGTGTAACGCTACGCTATTTTTAATCATTGTAAGTTATGTTCAACCTTTTTACATTAATGTCTCGTAGCTAAGTTATTATTATGCTTATTTAAAACGAAGTAATCATGATGTTGGGCTAATTACTAAAATTGGGTAATTGAGCTTTGTACCATAATTGGGGTTTGGACAAAAGAACGACACTTGTGGAAATTAAACTATGGGCTATTAATGGGCTTTATATTTGTTTAACTAAATGATAGTTTGTTAATGTTAATATAAAGATTTACAATTGGGCGTCCCTATAAATTACCATATACACTCGATCGGACACGATGGGCGGGGTATTTATATGTACGAATAATCGTTCATTTAACCGGACACGGGAATGGATTAATAGCCACTAGAATAATTAAAACAGGGGTGAAATTACATTCAAGGGTAATTGGTGTAATTGTTAACAAAGTAGTAAAACCTTGGTTTACACGCAGTCGATAACCTGGTGTATTCATTAAACAAAGTATTAAAACCTTGTTACAATTCGAATCCCCAATTAGTTGGAATATTTAACTTCGGGTATAATAATAATTTGACGAGGACACTCGCACTTTATATTTATGACTGATGGACTGTTATGGACAAAAACCAGACGGACATATTAAATAATCCAGGACAAAGGACAATTAACCCATGGGCATAAAACTAAAATCAACACGTCAAACATCATGATTACGGAAGTTTAAATAAGCATAATTCTTTTATTTCATATTTAATTTCCTTTATTTTATATTTAATTGCACTTCTAATTATCGCACTTTTATTTATTGTTATTTAATCGCACTTTTAATTATTGTACTTTTTAATTATCGCAATTTTATTTTATCGCACTTTTATTATTCGCAATTTCATTATCGTTATTTACTTTACGCTTTAAATTAAGTCTTTTATTTATTTAATATTTTACATTAGGTTTTAACTGCGACTAAAGTTTTAAAATCGACAAACCGGTCATTAAACGGTAAAAACCCCCCTTTATAATAATAATATTACTTATATATATATTTGTATTTTTATAAAAGTAAACTAATATAGCGTTGAACTTTGTTTAAAGATTTCCCTGTGGAACGAACCGGACTTACTAAAAACTACACTACTTTACGATTAGGTACACTGCCTATAAGTGTTGTAGCAAGGTTTAAGTATATTCATTCTATAAATAAATAAATATCTTGTGTAAAATTGTATCGTATTTAATAGTTTTTCCTGCAAAAATTTAATAGTATTTTATACCCCTCTGCTTTGACATCAAGTATTTTTGGCGCCGCTGCCGGGGAATCACTCTTAAAAGCCGGAAGCGGAACGCTAATATAAAAAAAAAAAAAAAAAAAATTTAGTTAACTTTTATTAAAATTCGTTTTTATAAAAATACGTTTTAATTATTCAAAAATATAAAAAGAAAAACAAAAATATAAGTATTTTTTTTAAAATATTTAAGTTTTATAAGTTTCTTTATTCTTATTTTAATTTATAAAAATATAAGTTTTATTAAATATCTTTTATATATAGAAAAAATTAAAAAACAGAAAATAAAATAAATAAATAAATAAAGAAAAACGCGTTGAAGAAATATGCTGTCATCTGAATTTTGGAACCCCGCGAGTCGCGGGGTTTGAAGCATTAAATACCGCAAGTCGCGGAGCTTCTCTGACACACGGACAGAAGCCCTAATTCAGCATTAATTACGGGTTTTAATTAATTATTATTATTATTTAACCCTAATTATTATTATTATTATTATTATTAGTTTTATTTTAAGATTTACTTTTTATTTAATTTATGTATTTAGTATTAATTAGTTTTAATTAAATTGTAAAATTAGTAGTTTTATTAAATAAATAATATAAAAATAATATTTTTATAAAAATTGTACTTTTTACAACTTTTTATATATTTTTATATTTTGTCCCTTTTTAATCATTTTAGCGTAATATTTGTATTTTTAGCTCATATTTAATTTTAAACTTAGTTTTTGCTATAGTTATTTTTACTCCTAGATTTTTAGGCTTTGCCGTAGAATTCCTTAAGTGCTTTTTCTTTAGACTAAGATTTAGGTGCTTTAAAATTTTGCGACGCCTTTTTAAGTTTTAGTTTCTTTTTAAGTTATTTCCATTTGGGATTTAGTTTTTCCTGTAAGCTTTAATATTTTTAGACCTTTTACTATGTATCAATTATCATTCCAATTAGTAATTTCAATTTGCGATTATAATTTTAAGTTAGTTGTAGTAATAAGGTTAGGTTAGTCAAGTATTTTTAAGTTTTTATAAGTTTCTTTTATTTTTCCGTCACCTTTTATTTTTCAACCATTTTTTATTTTTCGACCTTTTGCGACGAACTCTTTTTCTTTCTTATTTCTCGCTATTCTAGTTTTAGGACTTAGAATTTTTTCTACTTCTTATCTAAATTTCTTAAAATTACGAAAATTTATTTTAAGTGGTTAAATTGATAGACATCAAAATTTTCTGGTTCGTAGTAATAGTTGGATTTGTACGTGGACCGAGTTATTGGAGCCAAACAGTCCTCAATTATATTGAGACCAAACGAATCCTGCCCCTCTGCTGCATCTTTTGGCTATTCGAAACGTGGGCAAAATCAGAAAAGTCTATTAATTGGATAACTTATTATAATTTTTCTTTCCTTTTTAAAAACTAATAGGATATATTCAGTGAATGCACCGAGCAAGACGTTCATCACCTTTTGTACGTTCACCACCTGTAACTAGATCAAGACATTTAGCAAATATAACCGCCGTTGATTTTTCTTTAGAATCGTCATCCAGTCGACCAAGTACTTCAGTTCAAATTTCCGATAATCCATTTTTTGAACCCAACCTCACAATTGAGAATCCAGAGAATATTCAGGAACGGTTCGTAGATCCTGAACCATTAAACTTTCCTCCGGAACCACCAATCATTCAAACAGAGATTGTTGAGGAACGAACCATTAAATCAGAATCATCTAGTGATACCGATTCAACAATTCAATTATGGAGAATCTGGAACCTTTAAGTATGGAAGACCGAATGAGAGCTAAACGCACTGGCCAAGGTCACGCAATTACTCATCCAGACATTAATGCGTCAGATTATGAAATCAAAGGACAAATTCTACACATGGTGACTAATCAATGCCAATTTAGTGGTGCGCCGAAGGAAGATCCAAATGAACATCTACGTACCTTTAATAGGATCTGCACACTATTTAAAATCCGAGAAGTGGAGGATGAACAGATATATCTCATGTTATTTCCCTGGACTTTAAAGGGAGAAGCCAAAGATTGGTTGGAATCGTTACCTGAAGGGGCGATCGATACATGGGACGTTTTAGTTGACAAATTTCTTAAACAATTCTTTCCTGCATCTAAAGCCGTAAGACTTCAAGCAGAAATTGTTACGTTTACACAGAAACCAAATGAAACTCTATATGAGGCGTGGACAAGATATGGAAAGTTATTAAGAGGATGTCCGCAACATGGTTTAGACACCTGTCAAATAGTACAAATATTCTACCAAGGATGCGACATCACTACAAGAAAAGACATAGATATAGCAGCTGGTGGTTCTATTATGAAGAAAACCGAAACTGATGCTTACAAAATTATTGATAACACTGCTTCCCACTCACATGAGTGGCACCAAGAAAAAGACATCATTAGATCATCTAAAGCAGCTAGAGCTGATTCTAGCCATGACTTAGATTCCATTTCCGCAAAGATAGATGCTGTGGAGAGACGAATGGAAAAGATGACTAAGGATATTCACTCAATACGAATTAGTTGTGAGCAGTGTGGAGGACCACATTTGACAAAAGATTGTCTCAGTATTGAATTAACAATGGAACAAAGAGAGAATATTTCATACATAAACCAAAGGCCTGGAAATAATTATCAGAATAATTATCAACCGCCAAGACCGATTTACAATCAAAACCAGAATTATAACCGAAATATTCCATACAACAACCAACAAGGTCCTAGCAATCAACAAGTATCCAATAATACTTACAATCAGCAAAGACCTAATTTTCAAAACAAACCACCACAACAAACCGATGATAAAAAGTCGAATTTAGAAGATATGATGACGAAGCTAGTTGAAACTCAAACGCAGTTTTTCACCTCTCAGAAACAAACCAATGAACAAAATGCTCAAGCATTTAGAAATCAACAAGCTTCTATTCAAAATCTGGAACAAGAAGTAAGTAACCTAGCAAGGTTAATAGGTGAAAGAAAACCGGGAAGTCTACCTAGTGATACAAATGCTAACCCCCGGAATGAAACAGCTAAAGCTATTACCACAAGAAGTGGTACAACAATTAAATCACCTGAAATACCTGTAACTTCTGATGAAACTATTCCTACTCCACAAGAACCACAACCTGATCAAGATAAGGAAAAAGAACCGGTAGTTGAAAAGGTTAATGAAAATAACACAGTTAAGGATAAACCTTATGTTAAACCATACCAACCACCACTTCCTTACCCGAGTAAAATGAAGAAAGAAAAACTTGAAGCCGAGCAATCCAAATTTTTGGATATGTTTAAACAGATAAATGTAAATCTTCCTTTTATTGATGTGATTTCAGGAATGCCAAGATATGCTAAATTCTTGAAAGATCTAATCTCAAATAGAAAGAAAATGGAAGAACTCTCGGCTGTTACTATGAATGCTAATTGTTCAGCAGTGCTGTTGAATAAGATACCAGAAAAATTATCTGATCCAGGAAGTTTCACAATTCCATGTTTTCTGGGTAGTCTTAGTTCAATAGAAGCATTGGCAGACTTAGGTGCTAGTATAAATCTAATGCCGTATTCACTATACGCTAAACTAGACCTTGGAGAATTGAAACCAACCAGAATAAGCATACAATTAGCCGATAGATCAATAAAATATCCTAGAGGGATAATGGAGAACATGCTAGTTAAAGTTGGTAATTTAGTATTTCCAGTAGATTTTGTTGTTTTGGACATGGAAGAAGATTCTCAAGTTCCTCTCATATTAGGAAGACCATTCTTAAACACGGCTAAAGCAATGATAGATGTGTTCGGTAAGAAATTGACCCTAAGTATAGAGGATGAGAGTGTTACCTTTTCAGTTGATAGAGCAATGCAACAACCACAATCTGCAGATGATACATGTTATTATATTCAAACTATAGATGCACATGCAGAATTATTAGAAGAATTTCCAGAATTACAAGGAACAGGAGAATGTTCTTTAGGAGAAGATAATGAACCAATTGATGAAGCTGAAATGTTAGCTACACTTATAGCTAATGGATATGAACCAACAACAGAAGAAATTCAAATGCTAAAAGAAGAAGACAGATATCGATATAAATCATCGATAGAAGAACCTCCGAAATTAGAGTTAAAGCCACTTCCAAACCATTTGGAATACGCTTATTTACATGGTGAATCTGAATTACCTGTAATAATATCGTCTTCTCTTACTGAAAATGAGAAATCACAACTCATTTCTGTGTTGAAAGCTCATAAACCAGCCATTGCATGGAAGATTCATGATATTAAAGGAATAAGTCCTTCGTATTGCACACATAAAATCCTTATGGAAGAAGGTCATAAAACGTATGTGCAACGCCAACGAAGACTAAATCCTAATATGCAAGATGTAGTTAAGAAAGAGATTATTAAACTGCTAGATGCAGGTTTGATATATCCAATTTCTGATAGCCCATGGGTAAGCCCAGTTCAATGCGTACCTAAGAAGGGTGGCATGACTGTCATTACAAATGAGAAAAATGAGCTTATTCCTACTAGGACTGTAACAGGATGGCGTGTATGTATTGATTATAAAAAATTAAATGACGCCACCAGAAAAGATCACTTTCCCTTACCTTTCATAGATCAAATGTTGGAAAGATTAGCCGGAAATAGTTACTATTGTTTTCTAGATGGATTTTCCGGATATTTTCAAATTCCAATAGCACCCGAAGACCAAGAGAAAACCACATTTACGTGCCCTTATGGTACTTTTGCTTACAAACGCATGCCATTTGGACTTTGCAACGCCCCTGCAACCTTTCAAAGGTGTATGATGGCGATTTTTCACGACATGATAGAAGAATGCATGGAAGTATTCATGGATGACTTTTCAGTCTTCGGTGATACATTTAAATCATGTCTAGTTAATCTGGAACGAATGCTAATTAGATGCGAAAAATCAAATCTAGTACTTAATTAGGAGAAATGCCATTTCATGGTTAAAGAAGGCATCGTTCTTGGACATAAAATTTCAAAAGAAGGAATTGAAGTGGATAGAGCTAAAGTAGATGTAATTGCTAAACTTCCACATCCCACCAATGTTAGAGGAGTTATGAGTTTTCTAGGGCATGCCGGTTTTTACCGACGTTTCATAAAAGATTTTTCTAAAATTGCCACTCCTATGAATAAACTCCTAGAAAAGGATGCTCCATTCATCTTTTCAGATGAGTGTATCAAATCTTTTAATATTCTTAAAGAAAGACTCACTAATGCACCGATCATGATAACACCAAATTGGAATCTACCATTTGAACTAATGTGCGATGCAAGTGATTTTGCAATGGGAGCCGTTTTAGGACAAAGGATTGAAAAACGATTTCAACCTATATATTATGCTAGTAAGATGTTACAAGGAGCACAAACAAACTATACAACTACTGAAAAAGAACTCCTTGCTATTGTCTTTGCTTTTGACAAATTTCGATCATATCTCGTTCTAGCAAAAACGGTGGTCTATACCGACCATTCTGCTCTTAGATACCTATTTTCAAAACAAGATGCTAAACCAAGATTAATCCGAAGGAATGGTCCATTAAATTGGAGGATGCACTCTGGGCTTTTAGAACAGCCTACAAAACTCCAATTGGAACCACACCTTTTAGACTTGTTTATGGAAAAGCATGTCATCTTCCAGTAGAAATTGAACACAAAGCATTTTGGGCTTTGAAGACATGTAATCTTGATTTATATGAAGCCGGACGTCTACGATTAAGTCAACTAAATGAATTAGAAGAATTAAGACATGAAGCATACGAAAATTCGTTAATCTATAAAGAAAGAACGAAGAAATGGCATGATAAAAGAATCAGAAGTTCAAAAGAATTTAAAGAAGGAGACAGAGTTCTTCTTTTCAATTCACGATTCAAGCTATTTCCTGGAAAATTGAAATCAAGATGGTCTGGACCATTCATAGTCAAAAGAGTTTTCCCATACGGAACGATAGAATTAATAAATTCAAATGGGATTGAATTTAAGGTTAATGGTCACAGAGTTAAACATTACATACATGGTCCGATGGAAGTCGACAACGAAGTTAATCACAATTTCGACACCACAGCTAACTAAGTGTGGGGAGAATCAAGTCTTTAAAGGATAATATGTATTTCTGTTAGAGTTAGATTGTCTGTTTTCGTGTAGTTCTCGAAAATGGAACCCGAATGGTCTTTCCCTAGCAGACCCTAAAGAACTAGTCTTCTCCCCCCATTCTGAATTTTTATTTTTTTTAGGTTTTTACAAAATGAAGACTGCCTGTGAACTAAACCATGGTCTAATGCTACACGCTTTGATCACTAAACGTAATAATAACATACTACCGAGTGAAATAGTATCAGTAATCAGAGAAAGAATGGACGGAGTTAGAAAAGAATCCAGATGCGAAGATAATAAGTTACAATTTGGTAAAGGAAAATCAAAATTCGCAGCGAAAAGAAGAGCACGACACCTAGAAAGATGTCACAAATGCGGAAAATGGTCACATGGAGGTAAATGTTCAAATAATCAAACCTATTCAAATACCGAATTTGTTACTTTATGCAGAGACGGACCGTTCACATGTTTAGAAGAAAAGACACTGAATGCTCGAGGTTACGCCTATGTAGCCATGGAAAATCAATTAAACCGACTATCTTATGAATGGGATAGATCATATAACTAAGAAATCTATTCCACAGGTATGTCTGTACAGTTTTTATTTTTATTTTTATTTTTAACCTTTTGATAATAAACGCTAATTTGTTAGCTAAAAAGTATTAAATTGGTATTGAATAAAATTAGGTTTGGCGACCGAAATTATTGATATCATTCAAAAATTTATTACATCACTGCGAAATTTAACGTTTATTCTTAAGGTATAAATATCTTTAAACAATCAACCCAAAATATTTCAAAAATTCGTCATGAGTTAAATTAGGTCTTGGAACCGAAATTACTTTACCGAAAAGAGGGGCGCATATTTTTGATAATATTTGATTGATTAAAGTGGGATAAAAAGACAAAAAGATTTTTAAATTTATTTTTACCATGTTTTTAAAATTAATATTTAAATCTTAAATTAATATTGTAAACTTTGTAAAAACAATATATTTAAAATTGTAAATATTTGAAAAATTAATATAAGTTTAGTATGAATTTATAAATTTTTAAATTAAGTTTGGTGTGAATTTTTAATTTTTAAAATATTAATTTTTAATTTTATGCATTTCAAATTTTAAGTTTGGTGTGAATTTTTAATATTAATTTTGAATTTCATATTTAAGTTGTGTGAATTTAAAAAACAAAAATTTACTTTATCTCATTAAGTTAAGAATATGATTTTTAAAATTCGTCGTAAGTTGAAGACTAGGTCTTTGAACCGAAATTGCTTTACCCGAGGGAGGGACGAGAACTTTTATTATCATTATTTTTAATCTTATTGATTTAAAGTATGCCAAAAACATTAAAAAAACCCAAAAATCTTAGCTTTTAAAACAATCGCTACAAAAAGACAAATTTTAAAATTTTGTCGAAGGACGGACTAGGACATCGATCCGAAACGACCTCGTCCTAAATAACAAGGGAAACAAAATTTTAAAATTAAGTACTTAATTGTTTCAAAAGTTAATGATTATAAAAAAAAAAAAAAAAAAAAAAAAAACAACTCCGCGAGTCGCGGAGTTTGGAGGGAAAATCCCCGCGACTCGCGGGAGGACCGGATTACAGAAAAAAAAAATAAGAGCTGCAACAGCTCAGTTTCACACTCCACACCCAAAAATACTGCGAACATAACCCCGAAAAACCACCCAAAAACACCCCAAAAATCCCAATTTTTAACCGTTAATCACCAAATTTTTTGCTAAAATCATGTTGAGAAGGATGCTATCTACGAATTACTCAAGAAAAATGGTAAATTTCTACACCTAAACACCATTTAATTCAAAATTTGGTGTTCTTGAGCAATTTTGTCCCCAAATTGATTTTGATGCTTTTTAGTGTAATTAGACTTAAATTGTTTATGTATTATGCTTGTATAACCTAGATTGATGCTGTTTAACATGATTAGAAGCCTTAAACTTCAAATTTTGAATAATCTAGGGTTTGTGTTCTTGAGCAAATTTGGGGCTTTTTGATATAAACAGGTTATGGCCGATTTTTGTCATGAATTGTTGCTAAATTGAGTAGTGTAACATGTCTAGGTAGTTAAATGATCCAAACTTTGAGCCTAAACATGATTTTGAGAATTAAAGTGGACTTTTTCAAGTCTAAAATTCATGAACTTGATTTTTGAAAGATAATGCCATTTGAGACTTGTTTGATTGTTAGTAATGATTATTTTGACATGTTATTTGAGTTGAATGCTTATGAACTTGGCGAAAATTTTCGTATATGCTTATTTGAAAAAGTGTAGATTTGATAAAAATGTGAAAATAAGCTTAAGTTTGATATAAATTGATAATGTCATTATAATTATTTTGATTGATGATTTTGCTGACACTAATGCATATTTGGATGCACAAAAATTGTGTTTGATGTGTTTTGCAGAATGAAAGGGGTGAATCTTCATCCCAAGCCCGCAATGCTCCTGCTGAGAATTTGGAACAACAGGAGGTGGATAACTACTACAAGCAGGATATACCTCATCCAGTCATGACCTTTTCCGATATGCACTTGGAAGAGTTGCACCCGAACCTGAGATTTGACAGACTTTGGATAGATTATCTAAAATATCAACGGGGTTTGCATACTCTTCATTCTAAGGTTGTTGAGGTACCGAGGGTCATAGAATGGGGACCCTTAGAAGCTGTAGAATTGGCCGGGCCAATTAGGGAATTACTTGTACAGAGGTATGGTAATTCTTCTTTTAATGACTGGATATGTTTATTTACCATACGTAGACCTGTATATAAAGTATGGTGTGAAGTATTGTTATGTAGTATAGAGTTGAATGATCGGGTAGCTAGTTTAACCGATCGTTCTTTTATTAGATTTTTGTTAGGCGGTTCGATGCGCCACATGTCTTTACTAGACATGGCTCAGGCTTTACGTATATATACGCCTGAGGAGTTAGCGTCTGCCGATTGTAGAGGATTGATACTAAACGGTAGAAAGATAGATGAGAATTTTGATACACACGGTGTGTGGAGTCAAATGACAAGCCATCACCGTTTCAAAGGGGGAAATTACTCTTATTTGGATATAGATAGAGCCGAATTAAGAGTGATACATAGGTTTTTAGCTAATTCGATTACACAAAGGGGTAAGAACAAAGAAAAAGTAAATGAACAGGATTTGTTTTACCATATGTGTATTCGAGACCCACAAAGCGCTGTAAGTATACCATATTGTGTGGGTTATTATTTATCAGCTATGGTTCGGGGGATGCGACCACATAGCATAATAGGAGGTGGTATTTTTATTACTTTGATTGGTGAATATCTCGGTGTGGATATAAGTCGGGGAGGATTATTAGTAGAAGAACCGGAACCCCGCGATACTATAGGTTTAAATGTATACCATGGTGCGAAAGTTTTGAAGAGGCGAAATAACGCCACAGTACGATACCATGGTAGACATCCACAGGTGGAGAGAAACCAGCAGCAAGGTAATGTAGGAGGGGGGAATGAGATGCAAGAAATGCATAGGTTTATAGCTTCTCAGGAATACGAAAATGCTAGACAGAGAGCATTTGAAGATTGGCAAGTTCATCAGAACCAGATCATAGCTCATTGCCAACATATAGGTAGAAACTATATTCCTACACCGAAACCCATCTTCCCTCCTTGGTCTATAGAAATGCAGCTACCATATCCTACGTATGACCCTGCCGAAGCATTCTATAGCACTTATGGTTATGCCTGGAACCCCTATTGGTACCAATATCATCCTTAGTTTACTTATTATTTTTTTTTTATTTTGTAATTTGTAATTATTGATATGTTTAATACTTTTGTTAATATTATAATCATTTTTATAATTATCTAACTTTTATTCTTAGATTTTAATAATTTTTGAATGTGGGGTAATATACCAAACTTCAAAAATATGTATATATGTTTGCAGTTTATCTTATGTACACAACAGGGTAAAACAACGCATTTTCAAAGACTGGCATTAAGTTCAGCAAAAGCAACTAATTTTGACGACAAGATGCAAAATATATGTGAAATAACAACAAGACGGAATGAACAAATGATGTGCACCATTTATCATTCAGCAAACAAACGCCAATATATTTGGAAACTTTGGTAAAAAATTTAATCATTTTCACACAAATCACCCTCAATAATTTAAATTGTTACAGATTTCTTGCAAATGAGGGCATTGCAAGATCTTAAGTGTGGGAAGGGGTTAAATTCTTTCGGATTTTAAAATTTTTATCTTAAACACTTGGTTACCATTAAAAATACTAGTAAAGCAGTAGTTGTATTAGAATCTAGTGCTCTCTGATAAAAAAAGAACAGCCCTAGTCTTATATACTGACTACCCAATTCTAGTAAAAATTTTCAAAATTTTCAATTAAATGAATTCAAATTATGTTTATACATATTTATGAACGATAAAACTAGGTTTTAACACCGAAATTATTGTTACCTCGGAAAGGACATAAATTGAGAAACAAACTAAAATGTTAAAATTCATTTAAAATGGAATAGAGGACGATAAAAAGGAAAATAAAAGCCAAGTGTGGGAAAATTTACCAAGTTATTTTAAACATATGTCACATATATCTGTAACAAATAACTGAAAATACTTTTGCTTTGGACTAAACTAAACTGTTTTACCCGATGAAAGAAAATAAGAGATGGATCTACACGATGAATCAATTCCATCATTAAAAGGAAGTAAAGTCTTCCGAAAAAGACACGCGCTTCTTGATTTAGGTCATGAAGTTGTCGTCCAGACCAGCTGTAGGTTGACGAAAAATCTAGAAAAGTCATCACTAAAATCAGCAGGAAATCCACGGACCTCAGCATTAAACAGGGTCGCCAAGTGGTCGGATTTATCCTAACCATGAGAAGGATTTATCTCGTACAATGGGGGGACACCATGCAAATTAGCTGGATAAGACTAATGAATCAGATCCCCAGAAAGGATAATCTCCTTAAAGATTAAAAATCAGCTTTTAAGACTGATATTACTCAATCCTAGAGATTGACCTTAAAGATTGAGAATTCAAACTCATGGAATTCAATGATATCTAAACTCGAGCTTGAACGAGAAAATATTTTGATCAAAATTACAAACCGATTTGTTTTTTGAAAACCCTATTTTCAATGCGTTCATTACCATTGAACGTAAAATCCTAGGAATTCACCTGGAATTCATTAGGTCACCTGAACTAAAACGGGTGTCAACCGTAAGAACGGTGGTTGCATAGTGGTCAAAGACAGGACCTTGTGCCAGACCGAAAAATTATAAGGGTGAGCTTTACTATTGCTCCTACCAAGGATAGTAATTGCGTCCGACACGTTATAGACCATAATCAAAAGCATGTCACGGGACATTGCCTTAACAGTTGCTTGTTCAACGCTTTCCTTTACAACCGGACGGTAGTTTGCCGAAAGGTAATATACGGGATAAGTAAACTGGACGTGTTGCTTTCCAAATACAAGGTTAGCAAGTGGGTGACACAAAACCGCAAGTTTTGAGCTAAAATTTTCAAATCTGAAACCCACCAAACCCACAAAAATATTTTGCAAACACCGGTAAAGGGTTATCCCGGAAAACTTATCTAGGGTAAAAACTAGATTTAATTTTCAAAAGATCAAATGTTTTCATAAAGATCCAATTTCCTTAATGGATCTAAATTTTATAGTCATGTGGGACTGTAAACCATATCGTTACTACCATTGTTTATACCGCCGTATAGAAATCACTGATGTACAAAGTGTGAAGAATAAAGAAGTGATTCTAGTATTTCAAAACGATATTGCTTGAGGACAAGCAACGCTCAAGTGTGGGAATATTTGATAATGCTAAAAACGAACATATATTTCATAGCATTATTCCTCAAGAAAGACAAGCTTTTAATTGCAACTGTTCTATTTACAAGTGATATACGTTTAAATAATAAAAGGTGAAGACAAAAGACAGATTCGACGAATTGAAGACGCAAACGACCAAAAAGCTCAAAAGTACAAAAGACAATCAAAGAGGTTCCAATTATTGATAAGAAACGTCTCGAAATCACAAGAGTACAAGATTCAAAACGCAAAGTACAAAATATAAAATTGTACGCAAGGACGTTCGAAAATCCGGAACCGGGACCAGAGTCAACTCTTAACGCTCGACGTAACGGACTAAAAATTACAAGTTAACTATGTATATAAATATAATATAATATATAATTAATTATATTAATTATATATATATATTATATTTATAAATAAAAAAAACCGTCGGCAGAGAAAGACTCCAAGGACTGAGCTGTAATTTCATTCTCCGCGACTCGCGGAATTTGAAGAGGCTTTTGCCGCGAGTCGCGGAGCCCTAAATTTGAAAACTGCCTATAAAGCCAACCGAATTCTGATCAAAAACCATCATCTTTTTCTTCCTCATTCATACGTAAAATTTATATTTATATTTATAATTTATATTTTAATTTTAATTATAATTCTAATAATAAGGGTATGTTAGCAAATGTTGTAAGGGTGTAAGTCGAAATTCTGTCCGTGTAACGCTACGCTATTTTTAATCATTGTAAGTTATGTTCAACCTTTTTACATTAATGTCTCGTAGCTAAGTTATTATTATGCTTATTTAAAACGAAGTAATCATGATGTTGGGCTAATTACTAAAATTGGGTAATTGAGCTTTGTACCATAATTGGGGTTTGGACAAAAGAACGACACTTGTGGAAATTAAACTATGGGCTATTAATGGGCTTTATATTTGTTTAACTAAATGATAGTTTGTTAATGTTAATATAAAGATTTACAATTGGGCGTCCCTATAAATTACCATATACACTCGATCGGACACGATGGGCGGGGTATTTATATGTACGAATAATCGTTCATTTAACCGGACACGGGAATGGATTAATAGCCACTAGAATAATTAAAACAGGGGTGAAATTACATTCAAGGGTAATTGGTGTAATTGTTAACAAAGTAGTAAAACCTTGGTTTACACGCAGTCGATAACCTGGTGTATTCATTAAACAAAGTATTAAAACCTTGTTACAATTCGAATCTCCAATTAGTTGGAATATTTAACTTCGGGTATAATAATAATTTGACGAGGACACTCGCACTTTATATTTATGACTGATGGACTGTTATGGACAAAAACCAGACGGACATATTAAATAATCCAGGACAAAGGACAATTAACCCATGGGCATAAAACTAAAATCAACACGTCAAACATCATGATTACGGAAGTTTAAATAAGCATAATTCTTTTATTTCATATTTAATTTCCTTTATTTTATATTTAATTGCACTTCTAATTATCGCACTTTTATTTATTGTTATTTAATCGCACTTTTAATTATTGTACTTTTTAATTATCGCAATTTTATTTTATCGCACTTTTATTATTCGCAATTTCATTATCGTTATTTACTTTACGCTTTAAATTAAGTCTTTTATTTATTTAATATTTTACATTAGGTTTTAACTGCGACTAAAGTTTTAAAATCGACAAACCGGTCATTAAACGGTAAAAACCCCCCTTTATAATAATAATATTACTTATATATATATTTGTATTTTTATAAAAGTAAACTAATATAGCGTTGAGCTTTGTTTAAAGATTTCCCTGTGGAACGAACCGGACTTACTAAAAACTACACTACTTTACGATTAGGTACACTGCCTATAAGTGTTGTAGCAAGGTTTAAGTATATCCATTCTATAAATAAATAAATATCTTGTGTAAAATTGTATCGTATTTAATAGTTTTTCCTGCAAAAATTTAATAGTATTTTATACCCCTCTGCTTTGACATCAAAAGTGCCTACATCTGAGAGCAGGGCACAAAAGCATCAATGATAAACAGCTCATCTTAGATGCAACAATAAAAACTAAAGAAAAAGCATGAAAAAAATAACGAATAAGAAACATACCATCACCAACCGAAAATGCATCCATACACCAACATATATGCTACATGAGAAATTCAAAATCGACGACACTACAAACGTAAACATCTAATTCTAACAACCAAACTTAAAAGACAACATAAATAAAATAAAAACGTTACTTGAAAATAAAGAAGATAACCAATTATGTTGACGTTCGCAAGTGTAGCAGCAAATGCCCGAAGAAAAGCGAAAATCTAACATCCAGTTCAAAATTAAGAACAATAATAAACATGATATGAATAAAAACAAAGGAAATACTCTCTTTGAAACCTCATAGGCAAAGAACAATCGCATGAAAAAAGGTAAAAATATTTTTTTTCCTGCATTTAAAAGATAAAATACAGGCATCTCATTCTATTAAGAGTGAATTAGACCATTAAATTTCCTGAAAAGTAAAGTTCAATACTTTAACCAACTGGAACGTCAACAAAAAAATATGCAATATAAGAAACGATGTTAGCAGAAAGGAAAACAGTTACGTTCATTCAGGCATTTACACAAACACATGGTGTGCTACATAAAATATATATTCATTAAAGAAATTCAACAAATGATGTATGTATTTCCTGGGAGGATAATTACCTGGAAACAACTCAAATGATCTTCCAAAGTAGAATCTGAAAAAGATTTGCAAAAACAATCGTAAATTAAAAGGACCACAATATAGAAAGAGATGACAAATCGAACGAAATTGAAAAACAAAGGCAGCACGATCGGTCCTGGCTGTTTGATGTGTACTCTACCTCCAGCGCCACTTCGTACCTACCATTTATTAACGGTGGTGGTGATGGGTTTAATGGAAGATGATAGCAACCGGTCAGAAGGTAGGGTAAAAAGTGTCAGATGTAGGGTTTGTAGGTGAATTTAGTTTGGAGGTTAGGGTTAGCAGTTAAGAAATCGTTAGGGATAATGAAATAGATATTGACTGAGTATTGGAATAGATAATAGGCTGAATATTGAAGAGAGGGATTGAGAATTAGGGTAACAATGAATTAAGATGGAGGTTTAAAAGTTACAGTGATTTAGAGGAAACAAGCCCGCCTAAAAAATTTAATAACACGTCAAAATAATAACATATTTAGATGTGTTACTATCAATTAGAAGTGTTCCTGGTAAAACTTATTAGACGTGTTTTCAATTAGACGTGTTCCAGGTACAACTTATTAGACGTGATGTCAATTAGACGTGTTCCTGGTACAACTTATTAGACGTGTTGTCAATTAGACGTATTCTTGGTAAAACTTATTAGACTTGGTCATCAATTAGAGGTGTTATACTTATTTAGACGTGTTATAGGTTTCTAAATAGACGTGTTCCTTCTGTTATTTAGACGTGTTCCGGATTTTATTTTAGATAATGTTAATTAGACGTGTTCCTTTAGCCTATTTTAACGTGTTAGTTCATTAAAACTTCTAAATGAGGGGCACTAAATGAGACGAAATGTAGTAGTGGTTATTGCTATGAAAATAATACTTTAATTGGTTGATTACAATTTACAAAGTGTATGTATTTATACACAAACACTAACGACTATATCTATCTAAGGTAAGGACCCCAAGGAAGAAATAAGGAAATTTTGAGCTGTTTTTGGGCTGTGATCGAGCTGTATCTCTAATGGGAAATGATGTGAAGCTGATCCCAAAATAAACTAAGTCTTTACTTTTGTTTTCTAACACTCCCCCGCAAGTTAAATAGTGGAATCTTTGACATTTAACTTGATGAGAACATCTTTGAAGAGTCTTCCATTGACAGACTTTGTTAGGATGTCCGCTAGCTGGTCTTCAAATCTGACGAATGGAAGTGATATTATTTCGGCCTCGAGTTTTTCTTTGATGATGTGTCTGTCAATTTCAATGTGTTTAGTACGATCATGTTGAACAGGATTTTCTGAGATTGCAATTGCTGCTTCATTATCCCATATGATTTTGATGGAGTTTTGAGGAGGAAAACCAATTTCGGTTAGAAGTTTCTTTATCCACAAGGATTCGGTCACACCTCTGGCAATTCCTCTAAATTCGGCTTCGGCGCTTGAAAGAGCAATAACCTTTTGTTTTTTACTTCTCCAAGTGACTAGGTTTCCACCAACGAGAGCAAAGTATCCTGCTGTTGACTATCTATCTCCTTTTTCTCCTCCGTAATCAGCGTGTGTAGAAATTTATGTTTCTAAGTGATCGTTCTTCTTGAATAATACCTCGTCTCCAACTGTGCGTTTGAGATATCTGATAATTCTCCATACCGCATCCATATGATGTTGTTGTGGTTGATGCATGAATTGACTGACAACACCTATGGCATAGGCTATATCTAGGCGAGTATGAGCAAGGTAGATGAGTTTCCCCACGATTCTTTGATATTGACTTCGATCAGCTAACTTTGCCTTTTCATCCTTGTCTTATATGTATAATCTTTGATTTGGAATTATAGGAGTATCCGCTGGCTTGCAGTCGATCATTCCCGTTTCAGCAAGAAGATCGAGAATATATTTCTTTTGATATATAAAGATTCCTTGATGAGATCTTAAAACTTCAATTCCCAAAAAATAGTTAAGTCCTCATAGATCTTTCATTTCAAATTCTTTGAAAAGATTAGTTTTTGAGTTTGAAATTTCTTCTTGATCATTTCCGGTGATGATCATATCATCTACATATATAATGAGACATGTAATATGGTTGTTTCTCTGTTTTAAAAATAAAGTATGATCAGAGTTGCTTTGTTTAAAAACGTAATTTTTCATCCCTATAGTAAAGCGCCCAAACAAAGCCCGTGAGGATTGTTTTAACCCATAAAGAGATTTTTTAAGGAGGCAGACTTCCCTTTCTCTGAAGTTTGATGTGAATCCGGGAGGTCCTTCCATGTAGACTTCTTCCTTGAGTTCTCCATGTAGAAAGGCATTTTTTTATGTTAAATTGATGAAGTGGCCAGTCTTTGTTTGCAGCTACTGAGAACAGGACCTTGATGGTATCGATTTTTGCTACTGGTGAAAAAGTTTTCGAGTAATCAATACCATAGGTTTGAGTATAATCTTTGGCCACAAGTCGAGCTTTGTATCTTTCAATTGTACCATCAACTTTGTGTTTTACTGTAAAGACTCATCGACAACCAACTGCTTTCTTTGATTCTGGAAGGATACATTTTTCCCACGTATTATTTGATTTGAGAGCTTCCATTTCAATGTCCATTGCTTTCCTCCATTTAGGAGATTTTAAGGCTTCTTCTACTGAGTTGGGAATTTTTTCAGAGTATAATGCGGAAGTGAATTGTTTGGCCTTTGTTGATAAGTTTCCTTTGACGATGTTTGCCATTGGATATCTTGATCTCCTGGGTTCCCTTTCAGGTGAGTACCTCCTTGGTGGAACTCCCCGATTTGTCCTTAGAGGAAGAATGTATTGAGATTCAGTCGGTTGTTCTGGTTCTGTTTGTTGTTCAGGTTCAGTTTGTGGTTCACTCTCATTTTGTGGTTCAGACTCATCTTGACCTGGTTCAGGCTCATCTTGGTGTTCGGGTTGACCTGTACTATTTTCATGTACTGACATATTACTTTCATTCTCAGGATTAGTAGTATTTGTTTCAGTAAATTCAGTATAAACCTCAGTATGGTAGGGGAGATCTTCGACTGTGGTACTGACAGATGGAGTACCGTGAGTTACTTCTCCTGATGATGGTATGTCTAGCCAACTCACATTGTCATCGGATGTTGTCTCCCCCTGACTTGTGTGTTGGGTAACATAGAAGTACTCGGTTTCCAAAAAATCACAGTTCATAGTAGTGAACATGTGCCTTTTCTTAGGACTGTAGCACCTATATCCCTTTTGATTGACACCATACCCGACAAAGACACATTTCTCCGCACAGGTATCAAGTTTAGTTCGTTCATTTTTAGGTATATGAACAAACACAGAGCATCCAAATATTCAGGTTTTAAGAGTGAGGTTTGAAGGCGGTTTATAAAATTTTGTAAGGCTTTGAGAGGATTTTTAAGATTTAGGGCTCTAGTGGGTAGTCTATTTACAAAATAATTAGCGGTGGCAAGGGCTTCTGGCCAAAAAATTTTGAGAACATTTGATTCAATCATTAGAGCACGAGTAATTTCTAAGAGAATTCGATTTTTCCTTTCTACCACCCCATTTTGTTGAGAAGTATGTGGACATGTAGTTTGATGAATAATGCCATGTTTTTCACCAAAAAGACTCATTTGGGAGTTTACAAATTCACCACCATTTTCGGATCAAAGAATTTGTATTGTACTTTTAAATTGAGTTAGAATCATGTTACAAAATATGGTGAATTTGTCAAAGACTTCAGGTTTTTTTTAAATATGTCAATGTCATATGAGTACAATCATCAATAAATAATAAAAAAAATATCAAAAGTTATGGCCCCCATTGACCCTTGCGGGTCCCCACACATCAGAATGGACTAAAACAAAAGGCAGTTTTTGTAGTACTTGTTTTATAAGAGTTTTGGTGGCTTTTGGCTAGAATACACGTTTCACACTAAAGTGTTTTATTTGAAGAAAACAAATTCGGAAATTAAATACTTAAATAACCAGAAGAAGGATGACCAAGATGTCTATGCCATAACCAAGCTTGTCTGTCAGGGGTCCCGTGAGCTAGCAGAACATTGCTGTCTAGAGTAACCTCATCGACATAGTATAACCCATCACGTTTAGTACCAAGACCAATTATCTCCCCCGTTCGGATGTCCTGTAAGATACAGAATGTTAGGTGTAATAACACAGTACAATTAAGTTCTTTGGTAACGTGAGTGACAGATAATAATTTATGAGATAAGGCGGGAACATATAAACAATTTTTTAGTTTTAATGTTGGAGATATTTCCACCGTTCCTCCCCCTTTGACTTGGATAACCCCTCCATTTGCAGTTTTAATCTTATTTTTGTTTGGTTTTGATTTTAGATATATATCATTTTTATCAAACGTCATGGTGTCCGTAGCACCAGAATCAATATCTATGCACCTTTTTTTATTGTATCTGAAACAACATTAGTAAAAGAAATGTTATTTTTAAAAAATGATTTATTATAATAATAATAATAATTTATTATTATTATTATTATTATTATTATTATTATTATTATATTATTATTATTATTATTATTATTATTATTATTATTATTATTATTATTATTAATGAACGACTATCCATAAAAAAAGGAGGGGTTACTTTGTGAATATTGATATTCCAAGGTGTTATTTGTAGGGTCAAGGTCAAAGAAGGGGGTATTCTGTAACATTTCAAAAGAATTTGGGGATAAAATCCCTAACCCTAATTTACCCATCGTCACTCCCAACCCTAACTTACCTGCAGTTGTCTCAGCCGTGAGCAATCCAAAGCATGTCTAGGTGGTGGTGCCAGAGTTGTTGGCCTGCTGGTTACCTCCGGTAGCCGCCACCGGTGTTACAATTGCAGCTTTGCCCTTTTTATGGCCGTCAATCCACCACTCGGGGTATCCTATCACCTTGAAGCATTGCTCCTTTGTATGCTTTTTCATGCCACATTCGCTGCATTTCAGATTGTCTCTATCCCGGGATGATGACGAATAGTCTGACCGGCGTTGATTTCAAGGCCATGACCATCGGATTCTTTTAATCTTGATGCCAGAGCCACAAGGCCGGACGCGATGCCGGAGTGGGTAGGGATGTCGATTCTAGTGCCAAAGATGGTTTGGTGGGCATTCTCTTTACGAATGGCAGCATATGCTGCTTCAACAGAGGGTAATGGTTCGATTCTGAGTAGTTCTCTTTTGATGTTATAATGTTTCTGATCTAATGCGCTTAAAAACTAAAATAATTTTTATTCAGATCGAATATTGTTATATTTAACAATATCATTGGGATATTCCATGGGATTTGGATCTCTCATCTCAATTTTCCCCTATATGCCTTGTAATTTAAGCCATAATTCCTCTAATGACTTACCTTCTTGTTAGATTTTATTTGCTTTTACATGGAGGTTGAAGGTCTGCAGCTTATCTTTTCCTGAACTATAAGTTGTAACAAGGGCATTCCAGAGAGCTTTTGCTGTTGGAAATTGAGTCACGTTGCTTACAATTTGTGGCTCAATGTTTTGAATGAGCCATGAGAAAACTACCAGGTCTTCTTGAATCCATTTTTGGTTCTTGCTGTCTGTTGGATCTTCTGTAAGATGATTAAGGAGGGCATCTAATTTACCTCCTATTGCAACCTTGATCATCCTAGACCAAAGAGCAAAATTTGAATTGTTGAGGCTCACATTGATCTTCAATGAATCAGAAATCCTTTGTGATTGGGATTCCAAGTTTGTTTGAAGTAACCTAGCTAATTGGTTGGTTATTTCAGTAATTTGATTGTTTTGAGCTTGGAAGCTGTCATCCATGATGACCCCTCAAACAAAACAAAAAAAGAAAACTAGCAAATGATTGAAATTATAGTGTTTGATTCAATCAATCACTGCTCTGATACCATATTGTGATTAACAACAATAAGAATTGTAAGAAACTGATTGTGTTTTTGCTATGAAAATAATACTTGAATTGGTTGATTACAATTTACAAAGTGTATGTATTTATACACAAACACTAACGGCTATATCTATCTAAGGCAAGGAGCCTAAGGAAGAAATAAAGAATTTGTGAGCTGTTTTTGGGCTGTGATCGAGCTATATCTCTAATGGGAAATGATGTGAAGCTGATCTCAAAATAAACTAATTCTTTACTTTTGTTTTTTTAACAGGAATAACCTGTTTATCCCCATCTTTTTCAATCTTTTTCCCTACCAAAAACTTGTATCATCTTACTATACATTCAACTTGACTATGCAATTTTGAAGGTAACCAAAACTAATATGAACATGCTCTCTTCTTCTCTCCAAATCTCTAATTTCCGGAAAACTTTCGGCAACCTTCTTCACTGATCTCTTCTCTATTTGCTATTCCAATTTGCTTCATTTTTTTTTGTCTTCCTATTCTTAATCATGTACCACATCCCCACATCTCCTTTTACGCCACAACCACCCATAAATCGACGATCTCCCCATGTAATCGGTAACACCTCCAATCGTCACATCATCTATCATCCAAGTAACGAAAAGAAATGGGTCAAGGTGGATCGAAACCGCAAATCACCTCAAAAAACAAATCCCCAATTTGACCCGCGCTCCACTGATTCAACTTCCATTCACAAACATCAACAACCTTTCAATAACCATAACCCTAATACTACCAATCTCAACTCTGCATCTTATCACATTTACAATAATTTCAAACAACGCGAGAATTCAATTAATCTTGTCAAAAAATTCGGTATTCCCATCCCTAAAACACATGTTGACCCTATCGACCCTAAATGCATTACATCTTATATGTTTCATAATTTTCCTGATAATTGGTCCTCTATCGATTTATGGGATATCTTCAAAAAATATGGCGAAATCACTGAAGTCTATATCCCAAAGAAAACTCTAAAAAGTGGTAAACATTTTGGCTTCGCTAGGTTTCTTGATGTTCCTGAGTACCACAAAGATTCTATGGCTAAAAGACTTAGTTTAATTGTTGCTGATGAATCGCTTCTCAAGGTATACAAAGCTTGGGACCGGGATATTAATAGTGATCGGCAGAATAGTCCTCCGCCTAAACTAAATGGTAACACTCCTACCAGACCGAAACTAAACAAGTTAACTGATGAACGACGCTTTGCTGATGTTATTTCAAACAAATCCTCTGGTAATTTGACTTCTTTCGTTTCTGATTCATTCCCTGTAATTAAGGTTAACAATGATGTTACACTTATTGATTTGTTGGGTCATGCTGTGATTGGCAAAGTTCGTGACTTAGAATATCTCGAGTATTATCATGAGATTTGTCACAGTGAAAACCTTAATGGCTTCTCAATCAAGTATCTCGGTGGTCATGAACTCATGTTAATTTATGATGATAAAAGAGCTGCCCTTGAAATGCTTAATAATATGAAACACCCGCTTTGGAATTGGTTGGATGACATTAAACCATGGGATCCTGCCGAATATGTCACTTCAGGTCGTCTTATTATCTTAGATATTTTTGGAGTTTCGATCACATGTTGGCTTGAGAAAACCTTTAGGGACATTGCGGGTCATTGGGGTGATGTTATTGAAACCTTCAACAGCTCTATAACCCAAGATGACAATCAAGATTTATCTCATGGTTCGGTTATTATTAAAACCAACTCCTTCATCCCGATCAATACACAAGCCATTATTTCCCACGATGATTCTAAACTTACCAATGTTTACATCAAAGAAGTACCCAACTTTTCCATGTTTAATCTTAATGATGAGGCATCTTCAAACTGGGAAGATGAGTCCTTAATTGATGACACCATCTCCGACGAAGAATCACACATGGACGATGAACAACCATTTGAAGGCAACATGCCAAAAAATAACAAGCCCTTCAAGATTGATGAATTTTTGAAACAACCAGAAAATTCACCTGAAAATATCTCCGGTGAAAATTCTGACTATAACTCAAACGAAAACCTATCACCTTCTCGTTCTTCCAAACGTATGGGAACCGTAAATTACCAACCAAACATCGATGATTACCCCAACATTCCCAACACACCTCAAACTGTACAATCCAACGGCTCACAAAAAATTAATGGCAACATTAATATCTCTCGTCCAACTGCTAACTCCCCTAACCCCACATCCTCACACAACAACGGGCCCGATAAAACCAATCCATTTGATCTTTTTAACACGACTCAGCCTGAGCCCACTGACCGCAGCAGTCCGGCCTAACAGACCATCCCTTCGTCCAATATTCAAACCTCAGAACCTGCTACTGTAACCAAACCCATCCATGAACCTAATTCACCTGTCTCAGAACATGCTACTTACCCTTCAAACAATACTTTTGTCCCCGACACTAACCCTATATCACCTATTCAATTCATACCTGCACACTATTCCTCCCAACCTTCTGCCCATTCGGCCGATCCATTTAATCTCGATGCCTTGTTGTCCATTGGTAAAGCAAAAGCAAAGAAAAAATCTATCACCAAGACGCGTGACATAACTAGCTCAGTCTCAAAAAATAATTCACGTACATTTAAGAGAACAACCAAAGACGACTTTCTTAAATCTAAACCCCCAAACCCACCCCCATCCTATAATACCCAAAACACATCAAGTAAAAGACCAAGATCGAACATACTATATATCAAACACCTTGCACGAAGCGGTCAAAAACTAAGGTTCTCACAACTTCCGAAACGCAATAAGACATCTTCAGTTAATGGAAGTCGGGTTAAAAGCACGAGTGGTACTGGATAATCCTCGGTTAAAGGCAACACCATAGCACCAAACGATAACACAAAAGTCAACAACATGGACACTAACGAATTCGGCCAAAGTATTGGCATTCATTGGGACAATCGCTAATCACCCCTCCTCAACGTCTCGTTATCTCTGTAAGTTTTTTCTATGTGTACAATTTCACTTAACATTCGCGGTATTGGGCAAATTGGGAAAATAAGTTGGTTAAAACGTATTTGTAATAAAGAAAAATCAACAATTTTAGGGTTACAAGAAACCAAAGGCTGTCAAACTTCAGATCAAATAATTGAGTCTTTTTGGATTAATTCCGAATTTAAATTCATCCAAAAAGACTCCATTGGTGCCTCGGGTGGGATCATGTTAATTTGGGATTGTAATATTTTTTCATTTGATCTAGCAATCGAAGGTGAATTCTTTTTAGTAATTAAAGGATCATGGGCGGGTTATGATTCTGAGATTGTTATTATCAACATTTATGGTCCTCACTCACTCCCAAAAAAACAAAGAATGTGGAACGAATTAACGTCACTAATCAACTCAATCAATATTCCATACATAATTTTTGGGGATTTTAATGAAGTCCGGAATGCTTCCGAACGTATGAATTGTGAATTTAACCAAATATGGTCTGATATGTTCAAAAATTTTATCAACCATACCGGCCTCATCGACTTACCCCTTGGTGGGAAAAAATTTACTAGAATCTGCGAAAAAACAATGAAATTTAGTAAACTAGATAGATTTTTAATCTCTGATGACATCCTTAAATTCTGGCCGAACATCTCATCTAAAACCCTCAACCGAGACCTCTCCGATCACTGTTCTATAATTCTCCGTAACACATTTGTAGATTCGGGACCAAAACCCATTCGGGTTTTCAATACATAGTTATATCCAAAAGATGCGGATAAGGTAATAAAATCAGCTTGGTCAATTCCTGTAATTGGAAATCGTCCCGATTGTATTTTTCGTAATAAACTAAAAAACGTCAAAATGGAGCTAAAAAAACATAGCACACAACTTGACAACCTCGACTCCCAAATTCTCGAACATCTAAAAGCGACTAACGAATGGGAAGAAATAGCCGAAAACAGGCCCATAACTGAGTCTGAAAGATTAAAATGGGTCGAAGAAAAAATGCATTTTATTGAAAAAGAAAAAAAGAAAACAAAGATGCTAAAACAAAAGTCACGTATTAAATGGGCTCTCGAAGGTGATGAAAATTCCAAATACTTTCATAACTTTATCAAAAGAAGGGCGAATAAAAATAGTATCCATGGTATCTCAATTAACGGCACATGGACCGAAGACCCTAACATTATAAAACATGAAACATATTTATACTTTAAATCAATTTTTAAAACCAACAACCTTAAAAATCGCTGTCCATTTGATAATGTCTCTCACCTTGAATATATCTCACCTAAAGACAACCTCATCCTAGAATCTAATTTTAATGAAAAAGAAATATGGGATGCTCTTAACGACTGTGAAAACTCAAAAGCTCCGGGTCCCGATGGTTTCAACATGAAATTCTTCAAAAAACACTGGGACCTTATCAAAACTAAACTCATAAACGCTCTCAATTGGTTTTGGACCAATTCTGAAATTTCCAAAGGTTGTAATGCCTCATTTTTCACTCTTATTCCTAAAAAACCAAACCTCATTAGCCTAAACGAATATCGACCAATCTGTCTTATTGGTAGCTACTATAAAATTCTAACCAAAATCTTATCTAATCGACTCGCAAAAGTAATCCACAAAGTCATTGGTTGTGAACAAACCGCATTCCTTAAAGGAAGAAACATTCTCGATAGCGTGCTGATAATGCTAAAAACGAACATATATTTCATAGCATTAATCCTCAAGAAAGACAAGCTTTTAGTTGCAATTGTTCTATTTACAAGTGATATTCGTTTAAATAATAAAAGGTGAAGACAAAAGACAGATTCGACGAATTGAAGACGCAAACGACCAAAAAGCTCAAAAGTACAAAAGACAATCAAAGAGGTTCCAATTATTGATAAGAAACGTCTCGAAATTACAAGAGTACAAGATTCAAAATGCAAAGTACAAGATATTAAATTGTACGCAAGGACGTTCGAAAATTCGGAACCGGGACATGAGTCAACTCTCAACGCTCGACGCAACGGACTAAAAATTACAAATCAACTATGCACATAAATATAATATAATATTTAAATAATTCTTATAATTATTTAATATATTATATATATTTATAAAAACCGTCGGCAGAGAAAGACTCCAAAGTTGTGAGCTGTAATTTCAATCTCCGCGACTCGCGGAGTTTGAAGGCCAAAAAGGCCGCGAGTCGCGGAGCCCCAATTTCAGAAACTCCCTATAAAGCTCGCGCATTCTGATCGTAATCATCATCTTTTTCTTCTCCTCATTCATACGTAAAATATATATATATATATATATATATTTATAATTTATATTTTAATTTTAATTATAATTCTAATAATAAGGGTATGTTAGCGAATGTTGTAAGGGTGTAAGTCAAAATTCTGTCCGTGTAACGCTACGCTATTTTTAATCATTGTAAGTTATGTTCAACCTTTTTACATTAATGTCTCGTAGCTAAGTTATTATTATGCTTATTTAAAACGAAGTAATCATGATGTTGGGCTAATTACTAAAATTGGGTAATTGGGCTTTGTACCATAATTGGGGTTTGGACAAAAGAACGACACTTGTGGAAATTAGACTATGAGCTATTAATGGGCTTTATATTTGTTTAACTAAATGATAGTTTGTTAATGTTAATATAAAGATTTACAATTGGGCGTCCCTATAAATTACCATATACACTCGATCGGACACGATGGGCGGGGTATTTATATGTACGAATAATCGTTCATTTAACCGGACACGGGAATGGATTAATAGCCACTAGAATAATTAAAACAGGGGTGAAATTATGTACAAGGACACTTGGTATAATTGATAACAAAATATTAAAACCTTGGGTTACACTCAGTCGACATCCTGGTGTAATTATTAAACAAAGTATTAAAATCTTGTTACAGTTTAAGTCCCCAATTAGTTGGAATATTTAACTTCGGGTATAAGGATAATTTGACGAGGACACTCGCACTTTATGTTTATGACTGATGGACTGTTATGGACAAAAACCAGACGGACATATTAAATAATCCAGGACAAAGGACAATTAACCCATGGGCATAAAACTAAAATCAACACGTCAAACATCATGATTACGGAAGTTTAAATAAGCATAATTCTTTTATTTCATATTTAATTTCCTTTATTTTATATTTAATTGCACTTCTAATTATCGCATTTTTATTGTTATTGTATTTAATTGCACTTTTAATTATCGTACTTTTTAATTATCGCAAGTTTATTTTATCGCATTTTTATTATTCGCAATTTCATTATCGTTATTTACTTTATGCTTTAATTTAAGTCTTGTATTTATTTTTAATATTTTACATTTAGTTTTAACTGCGACTAAAGTTTTAAAATCGACAAACCTGTCATTAAACGGTAAAAACCCCCCTTTATAATAATAATATTACTTATATATATATTTGTATTTTTATAAAAGTAAACTAATATAGCGTTGAGCTTTGTTTAAAAAAGATTCCCTGTGGAACGAACCGGACTTACTAAAAACTACACTACTGTACGATTAGGTACACTGCCTATAAGTGTTGTAGCAAGGTTTAAAGTATATCCATTCTATAAATAAATAAATATCTTGTGTAAAATTGTATCGTATTTAATAGTATTTCCTGCTAAAATTTAATAGTATTTTATACCCCTTAGCTTTGACATCACGTGCTTATTGCCAACGAAATAATAGATGAACTTAAACGTAAAAAACAAAAAGGACTTGTATTTAAAGTTGACTTCGAAAAGGCATTTGATTGTGTGACAACCCAGAAATTTTCGACCAAATTTAAACTTTAATCTTTATATGATTCCGACACGATAAGCAAAGTTTGTAATGTTGAGTCTCGAAAATTTTGGAACTATGTTCATACATTCAATTACCATTTTGACTATGCTCGACGATTCACGAACGAATATGTAAAGGGATATGAATATATATATGTATATATATATTATAACTTGAAAACGTTAACAAAGTATTAAATGTATAATATTTTAGATTAAATGTATTTGTCTCAATATATGCTTAACATATTCATCTACGGAATTAGAAGATAATACCAACGATTGGATTATGTAACGGCCCGTCAAAATCGCTATTGACGCGGCACGTTAATCATTGATTCCACAGTGAGGTTTTGACCTCTATATGATACGTTTTGATAAAATATTGCATTCATTAAAATAAGTGACTTTCTAAACATAGAAAGTTATAAATATGTGGGCGAGTGCTTAGGTATAAGCAAAACCCCAAAATACATAAGTCTTTAATTTACAGGTTGACATCACAGTCCAATTATTTATTACACAACGCAGTTTTATTTTGAATGCAATAAACTTTGTACAAAGCATGAGAGACTCCATGCAGGCAACAAGCACATCACAGCGGAAGCATTCTAAGGACCTGAGAATAAAACATGCTAAAAAGTCAACACGGATGTTGGTGAGTTATAGGTTTAATTGCTCGAGTCATAAACATATATAAAGATAGACCACAAGATTTCATCAAAAGTTTATCAATAGATTCTACTTAACAGAGCACCCTGGTAACTAAACTTAACGCTATAGTGATAATTACCCCATTCGTTTTAATACGCGCAAACCAACGTGTCTTAAACTCAAATAACATACGTCCGTTAAAAGGCTAGCGCTCTAGCTCGGACGGGGATGTCAAGCCCTATGGATCCATATACAATTATTCGCGCCTACCAGTCCATATCCTATGTACTGGCAGCTACTAGTTACCAAAGCTAAGGGATTTTCGGTTTAACTCAGTGTAGAATTTTGTATGTACTTGTGTCTTATTGCGTTTAAAATAAATTGCATGTATTCTCAGCCCAAAAATATTTAAAGTATTTAAAAAGGGAGACTATAACTCACAGTTCAATATTGCGATTCAATATTGTAGGCAAATTGCGTAGACGTAATGATGGTAGACGACTGTATGGTTGGTCTTGGATTCAAGAACAATACCCCGAACAATACCCAATATTTCCTTATTTTAAAACGGTTTGAAACCCGAATTAAAAATACCCTCGAATATACTTTATTATTATTAAACTTAAAATTAAAATTATAATTATAATTATAAATATAAAATTTACGTACATAAATATTTATGAAAAATTTCGTCGAGCAAAACTGACCTTTTATAGTACTTTTCGATTTACTGTAGCTCATGCGATCGCATGAGTTTTCAGTGTTTTGCCATGCGATCGCATAGCCGCCTTTTCTGTTTTTGTTTGCTAGTTCGTCGACATCCAATAGTGTTTATTGTAGCAAATAGTGTTACTGTAGCAAATACGGTTTCACTGTAGCAAATAGTGTTTTACTGTACAAATAGTGTTTTACTGTAGCAAAGTAATTTTTACTGTAGGAAAGTCGTTTTTACTTGTACATATATATATACATACATATAATTGTTCATGAATCGTCGAGAGTAGTCAAAGGTAATTGTATATATGTAACAGTTCTAAAATTTTGAGACTCAATCTAACAGACTTTGTTTAACGTGTTAAAATAATAAATCGTATAGAGAATTGGTTTAAATAAGTCAAAAATTTTCGGGTCATCACAGTGCCTCCCCGTTAAAGAAAATTTCGTCCCGAAATTTTGAGTAGTACCTGTTTCATGAGCGATATCAGTGAACAAATGTGGATACTTTTGCTTCATCTGATCTTCACGTTCCCAAGTAAACTCGGGTCCTCGTCTTGCGTTCCAACGAACCCTAACTATCGGTATTTTGCTTTGTTTTAATTGTTTGACCTCACGGTCCATGATTTCAACAGGTTCTTCGATAAAATGGAGTTTATCATTGATTCGTATTTCGTCAAGAGGAATTACGACATCCTCTTCAGCTAAACATTTCTTCAAATTTGACACGTGAAATGTGTTGTGAACACTACTAAGTTCTTGCGGTAGCTTTAATCGATAAGCAACTGTTCCAATTCTTTCGGTGATTTCAAAGGGTCCTACGTACCTAGGACTTAGCTTTCCTCGTTTACCGAATCGTACAACGCCTTTCCAGGGTGACACTTTCAACATGACTTTGTCGCCCACTTGAAATTCTAGCGGTTTTCTTCTTACATCAGCATAACTCTTTTGGCGACTCATGGCCGTTTTCAATCGATGTTGTATTTGAATGATCTTTTCGGTGGTTTCATGAATAATTTCTGGTCCAGTAAGTTGTCTTTCTCCTACTTCACTCCAACAGATAGGAGATCTGCACTTTCTACCGTAAAGTGCTTCAAATGGCGCTGCGTTGATGCTCGTATGATAGCTGTTATTGTATGAAAATTCTGCCAACGGTAAGTGTCGATCCCAACTGGTTCTAAAGTCAATCACGCATGCCCGTAACATGTCTTCCAATGTTTGTATTGTTCTTTCACTTTGACCATCTTTCTGTGGGTGATAAGCGGTGCTCATATCTAATCGAGTTCCCAATGCTTTTTGTAATGACTGCCAGAAACGTGATGTGAATCGGGTGTCGCGATCAGATATGATAGAGATGGGTACACCATGCCTGAAAACTACTTCCTTCAAATATAGGCGTGCTAATTTCTCCATACTGTCTGTCTCCTTTATTGATAGAAAGTGAGCTGATTTAGTTAGACGATCAACTATCACCCAAATAGTATCATGACTAATTGCAGTCCTTGGCAATTTCGTAATGAAATCCATGGTTATTCTTTCCCATTTCCACTGCGGAATTTCTGGTTGTTGCAGTAATCCTGACGGCTTTTGGTGCTCAGCTTTGACCTTTGCACACGTTAAACATTTGCTTACATAAGTAGCAATTTCTGTTTTCATATTAGGCCACCAATAAAACTTCTTGAGATCGTGGTACATTTTTCCGTTTCCTGGGTGAATTGAGTACCTCGTTTTGTGTGCTTCATCCAGTACTAGTTGCCTTAGGTTACCATGTTTTGGTACCCATATCCTACCAGCAAAATACAGGGTTCCATCGGCTTTTTCTTCAAGTTGTTTTTCTAACCCTTTGCTTATTTCGCCTTTTTCGTTTTCTTCTTTTAAAGCCTCTAACTGTGCTGCTTGAATTTGCTTTGTGAGATCAGTACGAATTGTAATATTCAAAGCTCGGACCCTAAGAGGTTTTACTCTTTCTTTTCGACTTAGGGCATCAGCTACAACATTAGCCTTTCCGGGGTGGTAACGGATTTCACAATCGTAATCGTTTAACAACTCTACCCAGCGACGTTGCCTCATATTGAGTTGTTTTTGATCAAAAATATGCTGAAGACTCTTATGGTCGGTGTACACTGTACACTTGGTGCCATATAGATAGTGTCTCCATATTTTGAGTGCAAAAACTACTGCTCCAAGTTCTAAATCGTGCGTCGTATAGTTCTTTTCATGAATTTTTAGTTGTCGTGAGGCATATGCGATGACTTTTGTGCGTTGCATTAATACACATCCTAAACCTTGGCGTGAAGCATCACAATAGATCACGAAATCATCATTTCCTTCCGGTGATGACAAAATGGGTGCAGACGTTAACTTCTTCTTTAATAACTGGAATGAGGATTCCTGTTCTGTGGACCAATCATACTTCTTTCCCTTTTGAGTCAATGCAGTTAAGGGTTTGGCGATTCTAGAGAAATCTTGAATGAATCTTCGGTAGTAACCAGCAAGACCTAAGAATTGGCGAATTTGTGTTGGAGTCTTCGGGGTTTCCCATTTACTAATGGCTTCGATCTTGGCGGGGTCAACTTTAATTCCATGTTTACTGACAACATGGCCCAAAAATTGTACTTCTTGTAACCAGAAATCACACTTCGAAAATTTTACGTACAATTCTTCTTTCTTGAGTATCTCCAGTACCAGTCTTAAGTGTTGCTCATGTTCTTCCTTGTTCTTCGAGTAAATCAATATGTCGTCGATAAAAACAATGACAAATTTGTCTAAATACGGTCTACAGATGCGATTCATTAGATCCATGAATACTGCTGGAGCATTAGTTAATCCAAAAGGCATGACTAGAAACTCATAGTGACCGTAACGGGTTCTGAACGCAGTTTTAGGAACATCTTCTTCCTTCACTCTCAGTTGATGATATCCGGAGCGTAGATCAATCTTAGAATAAACACTTGATCCTTGCAATTGATCAAACAAATCATCAATCCTCGGTAATGGGTACCGATTCTTGATCGTTAATTTGTTTAATTCTCGGTAATCTATGCACATTCTCATAGATCCATCATTCTTCTTGACGAACAGAATAGGAGCACCCCAAGGTGAAAAACTAGGACGAATAAAGCCATGGTCCGATAATTCTTGCAACTGGTCTTGTAATTCTTGCATTTCTGAAGGTGCAAGTCTATATGGAGATCGGGCTACAGGTGCAGCTCCTGGTATGAGATCAATCTGGAATTCTACACATCTGTGTGGAGGTAGCCCCGGTAATTCTTCTGGAAATACTCCGGGATATTCTCTTACAACCGGCATGTCATTAATGCTTCTTTCTTCAGTATCGATCTTCTTTACATGTGCCAGAATAGCATAAAAACCTTTTCTTATAAGTTTCTGGGCCTTCATACAGCTGATAAAGTTCAGCTTTGAGTTGCTCTTCTCCCCATAAATCATTAATGACGTTTCATCCTTACGAGGGATGCGGATTGCTTTCTCAGCGCAAACAACTTCTGCTCTTGTTTTGGACATCCAGTCCATGCCAACGATTACGTCAAAACTTCCTAATTCTACGGGTATCAAATCGATTTTGAAGGTTTCACCGGCGAGATTCATTTCGCAACCATGGCAAATTTTATCGGCTTTTATCAGTTTACCATTAGCTAATTCAATAGTATATTTATCGTCTAGAGGTAATGATGCACATTTTAGTTTAAAACTAAAGTCTTTACACATATAACTTCTATCAGCACCCGTATCAAACATAATAGAAGCTAGTTGATTATTAACGGTAAACGTACCCGTGACAAGATTAGGATCCTCACGTGCTTTACTGGCACTAACATTAAATGCCCTCCCACGTGTGGGTTCTTTGTTCTTCTCCTTATCAGGGCATTGATTTATAAAGTGACCAGACTTCCCGCATCCAAAACATTTCTTGACATCGATCAGTTTTGTCTTTACTTCAGAAACGGTGGCATAACAATCTTTCGCCACATGTCCTTTCTTGTTGCACTTATCACAGACCACTTGACAATAACCTGCATGATGTGTGTAACATCTTTTGCAGAACGGATGGGGTCCCTTATAGTTTGGACTTGCAGTTGCCCCATCTTGTTTACCTTTAAAAGTTTCTTGTTTCTTCAGGTGAGTACTTTTGCCCTTATAGTCTTCCCATTTCCTCTTTCCTTCAGTTGTCTTGACTTAGGTAATTGGTGCCTTAATCGAACTCTCTGTGATCTGGTCCATGAGTTGGTGTGCCATTGTCATGGCTTCCTGCATCGTATTCGGTTTGGACGATGTAACATTTCCTTTGATATTGATCGATAAACCGTCAATATACATTTCTATCTTTCGTTTCTCATTTGGCACCAATTCGGGACACAACAAGGCTAGTTCCATGAAACGCTTTTCATAGTTATTGAGATTCGCGCCGATAACCTTCAGATTACGTAACTCAGATTCCATTTTTCTGATCTCGTTTCGAGGACAGTACTCCTCGATTAGCATCTTTTTCAGTTCTTCCCAAGAGATATCATATGCCGTATCTATTCCTTCTGCTTTAGCATAATTGTTCCACCAAGTAAGTGCACCATCTTGCAACGTGCACGAAGCATACTTTGACTTGTCTCCGTTCGCACAATTACTGATTTTGAAAACGGACTCCATCTTTTCAAACCATCGGGTTAGACCGACTGGTCCCTCAGTTCCACTAAACGTCTGTGGTTTGCATCCTTGAAAAGTTTTGTATGAGCATCCGTTTAGTGAATTTGTGTTTACGGCTGCTGCTTCGGCTGTTGCTTTTGCTGCTTCGGTTGCAGCAATTCTTTCATTCACACGTTTCTCGACTAGTTGCTCAAACTCAGCATCCGACATTTGAGACATGTTTCTTCAATAAACACAACAGATATAATTTAATCATATAGAATATTATAGGTAAAATGAGTTGTCAATAGTTAATCGTAGCATATTAATAATATGAACCGATTATTATAAAAGCCTTTTCTTCTTATTAGCATTTTATAATTATTTCTAGGGTATTACCTACCCGTTAAGTTCATACATAATAGCTAGTACAAGGAATTAACTACTAAAATCCTAATAATATTCCACTATGAAAAATTATAGCGAGTTACTACATTATTATGTAATAATAATAATAAGAAGTAGTAATAATACAAATAATCATTCCATGCATTTATTGTTAATAAACCAAAATAATACAATACCATACAATACTGATATTTTACATATGCTTATTTTACATAACAAGATAGAGTAGCACACATAAGCAATAAAATAGCGCATGGAAGATTTATGGTTGCGAGGTCGTTCATTCAGAACTATCAGAAACTTCTTCCCATTTGGTTCTCTCTGCCAATTGTTTGTGTGCACATGGTCCAACAGACATTCTAACAGTGTATTTTATTTTTAGTTGGGGTTTTGAGGTACCCGTTACCTCAGTGGGTTTAATACAATAAGGGTGGTTACGGATCGAATGGTCCTGTTCTTTTTTAATAATTAAGGACATTTTATTATTGTGGTTGTTTTTATTATCTATAGCAAGTTGGAATTTCTCCTTAGTGATCTCTTTTATTTCATTAGCGAAATCCTCCTCCTTACTGATCTCGTCTGATGACGAACTGTCTGAGTCATGTGTAGGAGAATATGATGATGAACTGCAAGAATATGTACCGGTGGTCATGAACCGAAATCTGCCAGGCGTAATCGGCACAACCCGCCCGTCGGCGGTATATCTGGACCAATGTCCATATTTGTTTAGAAATGGACGATCCTCGTTTACTCCAGGGATCATGGGTCCATGCCAACGATACTGTGGCTCCGGAAAACTAAAGCTGGGTGGAGCTGGAACCTCCTCTGGGTTTACCGGGAGTTGAGATTCCCCGGCTAACACAATTTCTTCTTTAATAGGTATTGGAACGCCCTTTTCAGTTGTGGATAGAATAGATTCAGTGTCCGATTCCGAGTCGTACAAAATGATAGGATTAGAGTAAGTCATCTATCACATAATTGAAACAACAATTACGTTAGCATATAAATATATCACATATAATGTTTTTGACCAAATAATAAGCAAAAATCAGTAAAAACAGATATGGTCATAGTCCAGACTCGCTAATGCATCCTAACAATTACCAGTTAAACACACTAATGTAATTTCTGGTTCCCTATGACCTCAAGCTCGGATACCAACTGTAACGACCCGTCAAAATCGCTATTGACGCGGCACGTTAATCATTGATTCCACAGTGAGGTTTTGACCTCTATATGATACGTTTTGATAAAATATTGCATTCATTAAAATAAGTGACTTTCTAAACATAGAAAGTTATAAACATGTGGGCGAGTGCTTAGGTATAAGCAAAACCCCAAAATACATAAGTCTTTAATTTACAGGTTGACATCACAGTCCAATTATTTATTACACAACGCAGTTTTATTTTAAATGCAATAAACTTTGTACAAAGCATGAGAGACTCCATGCAGGCAACAAGCACATCACAGCGGAAGCATTCTAAGGACCTGAGAATAAAACATGCTAAAAAGTCAACACGGATGTTGGTGAGTTATAGGTTTAATTGCTCGAGTCATAAACATATATAAAGATAGACCACAAGATTTCATCAAAAGTTTATCAATAGATTCTACTTAACAGAGCACCCTGGTAACTAAACTTAACGCTATAGTGATAATTACCCCATTCGTTTTAATACGCGCAAACCAACGTGTCTTAAACTCAAATAACATACGTCCGTTAAAAGGCTAGCGCTCTAGCTCGGACGGGGATGTCAAGCCCTATGGATCCATATACAATTATTCGCGCCCACCAGTCCATATCCTATGTACTGGCAGCTACTAGTTACCAAAGCTAAGGGATTTTCGGTTTAACTCAGTGTAGAATTTTGTATGTACTTGTGTCTTATTGCGTTTAAAATAAATTGCATGTATTCTCAGCCCAAAAATATTTAAAGTATTTAAAAAGGGAGACTATAACTCACAGTTCAATATTGCGATTCAATATTGTAGGCAAATTGCGTAGACGTAATGATGGTAGACGACTGTATGGTTGGTCTTGGATTCAAGAACAATACCCCGAACAATACCCAATATTTCCTTATTTTAAAACGGTTTGAAACCCGAATTAAAAATACCCTTGAATATACTTTATTATTATTAAACTTAAAATTATAATTATAATTATAATTATAATTATAAATATAAAATTTACGTACATAAATATTTATGAAAAATTTCGTCGAGCAAAACTGACCTTTTATAGTACTTTTCGATTTACTGTAGCTCATGCGATCGCATGAGTTTTCAGTGTTTTTGCCATGCGATCGCATGGACGCCTTTTCTGTTTTTGTTTGCTAGTTCGTCGACATCAAATAGTGTTTACTGCAGCAAATAGTGTTACTGTAGCAAATAGTGTTTTACTGTAGCAAAATACGGTTTCACTGTAGCAAATAGTGTTTTACTGTAGCAAATTGTGTTTTACTGTAGCAAAGTAATTTTTACTGTAGGAAAGTCATTTTTACTTGTACATATATATATATACATACATATAATTGTTCATGAATCGTCGAGAGTAGTCAAAGGTAATTGTATATATGTAACAGTTCTAAAATTTTGAGACTCAATCTAACAGACTTTGTTTAACGTGTTAAAATAATAAATCGTATAGAGAATTGGTTTAAATAAGTCAAAAAATTTTGGGTCATCACAGATTAGCAGATATTTCAACAATTATAAATCCCGTAAGTATTGTGATAAGTCTTTGTTGAGAGGTCCACCTTGATTTAAGACATCTTTCCTTTTTAACTGTATTTGATATATAAATAACTTGCAACGTGTATAGAAAAAGTATATATATATATATATATATATATATATATATATATATATATATATATATATATATATATATATATATATATATATATATATATATATATATATATATATATATATATATATATATATATATATATATATTAAGGTTCGAAATTATTTTTGTAAACAATAGTAACACCCATTTATTGTTCCGTTTGATAAATAAATATTATATACAAATTTATATTTTTCTAAACGAAAATATATATTTTACAATGTGATAATGCATAGAATTGAATTAGATATAAAACTTTCAATATTATTAAATATATTTTAATAAACAACGAGGAGTTGATTTATAGAAGCAAATGACCAAATTACTAAAATGTATAAGTTATACTTTGAGTAACATAGTTTATTGATAATTTAAGATTATATTTTGAAAAAGGTACGAATCACGAAACGTAAAGTAAAAGTTTTCTAAGCATACAAAAATGCATCCGAGAAACCGGAACTGAGACATTAGTCGAGCGTAAACGTACGAGTCATCGGACCAAAAATTAAAAGTCAACTATGCACGTGAATATAATATAATATATAATTAATTAATATAAATTATATATATTATATATATATATATTATAAAAATATGTCGACAAACAAAACAACAAAAAATTTTGATCTGGATTTTGGGGCCATGCGATCGCATGAGAAATAGGCATAAAACCCATGCGATCGCATGGCAGTCAGGATTCAGAAACATTCTATAAATTGGACAGTTTGCTCGACGTACACACACACCCATATTCTATTTCTTACTCCCTCTGTTATTATTATTATTATTATTATTATTATTATTATTATTATTATTATTGTTATTATTATTATTATTAATATTATTATTATTATTATTATTATTATTATTATTATTATTATTAAGATTAATATTATTATTAATATTATTATTAGTAGTATTCGTATTATTATTTATACATAAAATACTACGACGGAGTCATGAGCGAATTATTTCAAAACAAGCTTTTCGAACAGGATAGAGCTAAGGAAATTATGGGTTATAGTTATGGAGGTTATGGGTATAATTCGGGAGTATTTATCGTAAGTCAAACTTGTGTTTATCATCTCCGTTGCGTCTACGTACTTTTCTGTAATATTGAATCACAATATTGATACATAAGCATTTATATCTTATCTTTTATATATTAATAGTGTACCCATGTCTAGTGCTCGAGTATATATGTTTATGCATGCTTGTATGCTTTAATTTTGTCGTTAGATAGTTTATGATGAATCATGAATTTGATACATATGTTATTGATAAAAGGTATATAATATGCATGTCGTTGGAAAGATGTCGAAAAATTAATAACTTTTCATTTAGAAATCGTATGTTTTCGAGGAACGGATTAAAAGTTATGGTCAACTGAATTATAATTAACATTAATTGAAATTGCTTTTGAATCTGCAATTGATATTTAAACAACTTGTCTATGAGCTTAGTAAAGTGGATTTTTAATCGAGTAAATGAATTGATATATAAGGTACGTTTGGTTTTGTTGACCAATTGTCAAAGTTGACTGTCTTATCATGTTTTAAAGCTTTATAAACACTATAATCTGATTTTACAAGTATTGGAAAACTATGAGAAATAATAAAATATGTTCGATTGCCATGATAATTCAAATATAATATAGCTCCTGAAATAAATAATATTTTGAGCTTGATAAACTATAAATTGGTTCAATTATCAAGACTTATATCATGTTAATAAACATGTAAAGATTTAAAGATCATATTGGGTCATGTTGACTTTTGAAATGACTTTTGTTAACTTTCACATGTCGGTCTCGAGCATTAGGATTATGATACACTATGACCTGACCTAGCTTGTTAGACATGTATTGACCAACATATGTTCTCTAGGTTGAGATCTAAGGTTATTTTGCATTTCGAGTTTCGGTCACATTTCGGTGAATGACTTTATGTGCTGCTAAGGTGAGTTTCATTTGCTCCCTTTTTAATTGCTTTTGCAATCTATATTTTTGGGCTGAGAATACATGCACTTTATTTTAAAAGCAATGGACACAAGTACATACTTAATTCTACACTGAGTTTGAACCGAAAATCCCTTAGCTTTGGTAACTAGTAACTGCCGGTTATAAGAACTGGTGGGCGCGAGTAGTTATATATGGATCCATAGGGCTTGACATCCCCGTCTGTTCCAGGTATAGAAACCCTAGCATGAACTAAAGAACAGACGTATGCTATCTGAGTTTAGTACACGTTGGATTGCGTGTATAGTACATGTTGGTTGCATGTATGTTAAAACATGGGTACTTATTATAACGTTAAATTTTAGTTACTAGGGTGCTCAATCTTGTAGAATATTTTGATAAACGTTTCTGGATGAAACAACTGAAATATTGTGATCCACCTTTGTATACAAATTATGCGCAACATTAAAACTATGAACTCACCAACCTTTGTGTTGACACTTTTAAGCATGTTTATTCTCAGGTTCCTAGAAGTCTTCCGCTGTTTGCTTATATGTGATCAAGTTATGTGCATGGAGTTATACATGCTTTATTTCAGAAAATGTTGCATTCACAAAATCATCACCATGTATCTTATTTTGAATGCATTATCAACGGATGTAGTAATGTAAACTATTAATTACTGTGATTGTCAATATGTAGAAATCATCAAACGTCAAAAACCTTGGAATTTGATATTCAATTATGATGTGCCTTTTCAAAAGAATGCAATGTTTACAAAACGTATCACGTAGAGGTCAGTACCTCACTGTGAAATCGATGAATGATGTATTTGTCCAAAGGGATTTGGAAGGATCATCACAGATTGTATTGAATGGGACGTTTTATTTGACACCATGCACCACATGGGCTTTGGCTCCAAATGGATTAGTTTCATTCGAGCATGCCTTTCGTCCTCCTCTATTTCCATCCTCATCAATGGCTTCCCCACAAAGGAATTTACACCTGAAAGAGGTATCCGACAGGGAGATCCTATCTCTCCCTTTCTATTCATCATTGTCGCCGAAGGTCTAAACATTCTTACCAAACGTGCATTAGTAAACGGACATCTTCGCGGCATAAATGTCGGTAGTGACAATATCACAATCACTCACCTTCAATACGCAGATGATACAATTTTCTTTAGCGAGTGGAGTAAAAGGAACGCTAAATATATTTCTAAACTACTTAAATGTTTCGAAAAAATTTCGGGTCTCAAAGTCAACTTTAAAAAAAGTAAACTCTACGGAATCGGTGTTCCTAAGATTGAAACTGAACAAATGGCCAAATATAGCAACTGTTCTATGGGCACCTCCCCTTTCACATACCTTGGATTACCCATCGGAGTTCCTACTTCTCACGCTTCCTCTTGGCAGCCGATCGTCGAGAAATTCGACAAAAGGCTCTCCGATTGGAAAGCAAAATCTATTTCCTTTGGCAGTCATTTAACACTCATTAAATCTATCCTAAGTAGCATTCCCCTCTACTACTTTTCCCTATTTCATGCACCATCCACGATCCTTAACGCACTCGAATCTAAAAGACGGAATTTTTTTTGGGGAGGATCCATAACGGAAAATAAAATTAATTGGGTTAAATGGGATCAAATATTACTTCCTTACGATAAAGGTGGTTTAAATGCGGGCTCTCTTTTTAGTCAGAATATATCACTACTATGCAAATGGTGGTGGCGTTTCAAAAACAAAAAAACGCTCTTTGGGTTAAAATTATCACAAGTATTTATGGGGCGGGGGGCGGGTTGGATACTAACATTTATTGTAAGAACATTTCAGGTCGAACAGTTTGAAAAGAGATTATTAAAGCAGGTACAATCGCGGACGATACAGGAGCTTAGTTCTCCACATCTATATCTAAACAACTTTAAAACGGTGAATCTATAAAATTTTGGAACGACATCTGGTGTGGTTCTGAACGTTTTTGCACTCTATTCCATAGGCTTTACGTGCTTGAATCTAATAAAGAAGCTTACGTCGCGGATCGTATCTCGCACAATGGCATATCGTCTTGCGGCAATTGGTCTTGGAGTTGACCACCTAGCGGAAGGGCTCTAAATGAACTTACCGAAATAAATAACATCATATCTTCCATCAAATTGTCCGAGAAACCTGACACTTGGAAGTATGCGCTTGATCCAACCGGAATCTACACTACTAAATCCTTAGCTCAAATAATCAATAGTCTAAAACTCGGCAATCACGCAACAAATATCGTGGTCAAAAGCAACAAATTCATTCCTCAAAAGGTTAGCATCTTCGCTTGGAGAGTTGCCCAAAAGAGAATCCCGGTAAGAGTTGAATTAGACAAAAGGGGCACCGATCTTGACACTATCCTTTGTCCACTTTGCAACATGGACCCTGAAACAACTGATCATGCCATGGTACTTTGTCCAAAATCAACACTAAATATGGTCACGTGTAATAAAATGGTGGAACCAATCTAACTCCATGATCTCTAATATCGAAGACGCCATAATCAACCAACAATCTTTTACTTGTAACAATATTGGCGCTTATTTGTGGCAAGCAACCAAATGGACCGTGTGCTACACACTTTGGAAACATAGAAATCTAAAAGTTTTCTCAAAAAAAGATTGGAATCCCGCAACAATACTATCCGAAATCCAATCCCAAAGTTATAGTTGGATATCTAAACGCTCGAGAAAAAAGAAACCGATCGAATGGTACCAATGGTTGATCAACCCATCATCATATGTTGCGGATCCCCATCATCGTGAGGGTATTGGTTAATTGATGCCCAATAGTTCTATTTATTTCTTATGAGGGGCGATTAAACGGGGTGTCAGCTGGGTAACTTTGTTGGCGCTAGATCGTCACTGTTATCCTCTTTCCTCCGGCTTGACTCCAAGTTCGGTTCTTCTCATTTGAAACAAATAGTTCTATTTGGCTTGTTTCCTTTATTAGTTTCCATGTTACTTCGATTATCCATTATATACATCATATAGGTCCATGTAACTACTCATATCATTTTATCAATAACATTTTTGCTTTTCAAAATTTTTTTTTTTTTTGAAGGTAACCGATAGATTGATCCGTACACTTGTAGTACAACTGTACAAGCATTCAATTTATATTCATTTATATGCATAGACGCACATTTGCAAGAGAGATATCGGGTATTCAAACTTTATTGAAATAACAATGATAAGGGTGACATAATTCGACACAAGCGCTCCACTCCCGACCACTTGTAAACTCAACTTGTTACTACAAAAAATAATTGCACATTCCACTTAATTGCTTCAGTTGGCTACTTGGCTTCAATCAATTATAGTATAAATATGTGTTTTCTTTTCATGATTACAGCTTAGAAAATATTACTACGTCTTACGTCCATACACAAAAATATTGCAAGTCTCCATCTTTGCCATTTTGTCACATCATCATATCCTGTTTTGAGTTTCTAAAATGCTAATAACCAGTGGCGGAATTTGACCCCGACTCGAGAGGGGGCGAAACTAATTGAAGGGGATAAGAAACTAATCGAAGGGGGGTAAACACTAAAAAAAACCTTATTTTTTCGTAAATTTTTTTTTTTTAGTGTAAAAATTTTTCCCCCCCGAAATCGAGGGGGGGCGGATACCCCCTATTATCCCTTATTCCGCCCCTGCTAGTAACCACACACTATATATGTGGAAATTTGTAGGAATTATTGGAGGTTTCTACAATTCTACCGATATTATTATACTGTTGGCTAGCTGTTTCGTACATGTAGTGACGATGGAGAAATAGAATGATCCGTTGCTATCAGAAGTATTAACACTATATATAATAATTGAAGACGTTGAATATTCATTCACTTTTTCAAAATCATAAAACAAAATATATATGATGACGAGTAGTTAATTTGATTATGGTACTTATATCTAATAAGAGTTCCTAGATTTAAATTTCACTAACTGATAGACCCATATATATTCGAATTTAAATATTCGTTCTCTTCAAATAGTTTGTATAGGAAACATTAATTCTCTTACACTATCATATATTTATGGAGTGGATAATAAGATAGTGGGCGCTGCATCGGCATAGTCGAAACAGGAGATGATTGCATCGGATGGTTTAGTCTCTCTCGGGTGATCCAATCGCTGCTAAAAAAAAGAAAAAAAAAGAAAAAAAAAAGACAACCCCTGTTTATGAAACAGTGAGTGTAGGGTACTTTTATAAAGATTAATTCCATTTGTATTGTATAATGAATTAATAATGTGGCGGGTTATTATTTGTTAAGTAATTCAACAGAACCGTGTATGTTCATAGTGCTTACAATGCAGAACAGCCCTTCCTAGTTGCCGCATAATTATGTCACTATCTCTATCTATTCATTCATATACAGATATTAAGAATTAGTAATGGTTAAAAAATGTAAAAATGGAGTAAGAAAATGTCGAGGAAGCACTGTCTAATCGAACCCCACTGGCCCACCAAAGTGGTTGTGCATACCACTCTTGGATAAAGCATGTTATAATTAACAAGGCTAAATTGATGCTTTCTTTGCTTACATCACGTCCATATAGAATATTTAAATAGTAATATATTATGATTAACAATAGGGGAGTGATCCTCACACACTTGCTTTTGATCCATACACACCATAATATTTGAACTTCCTATTTTACCCCTTCTATTTAACATAACTATCTTAATGGCTTCCCTTATCTCCCCAATCCCCTCTATTATTCTTCTTTCAATATGTAGGCTTGGTATCTTGACTGACTCCACCACTGCATCCAAATTCCACAACTTGAATTCCGAGCATACCACCGGATACTATCAACCATGAGGCTTCTCCTCTTGCCGCCCAAAAATCGGTGTAAAATTGTATCTTTTCCAACGATTTCAGGCCTTTATTTGGAATTTTCCGGCGAGTGCAGGGTCACGTCACCTATTTGTTTTACATGTACCATTTTGAGCCGGATCTGATCTAGATCTACGAAGTCAGTGGCTGCCCGATTGTATTATTTAATTTATGATTAATACGTTAATTGAAGTGGCCTTTATTTAATACGTTAATTCAAATAGCCTTAAAATAATGCATTTCTTGTACGCTCATTGATTCTATATATGTGAGTGTGTAGATGGAAGGGGTTAAGAGTCCAAGTGATTGGAATGGTTTTTGTGAACACCAATTTATATTTTATGTTTAATCTTTTAATTTAATTTATAAATTATAAATTAGAAATTATATAGATGATGAAGACAACGGACTCTGATGCTTCGACAGTGGAATAGGAGGTTTAGTTGGGTGGGTGACCGGTTGGATTTAGAATTGACAAATAGTATGATGGATTGTTACATTTTAATTTTTTCACTTTTGAAATATAATTATTTCATGGAGTATTAGTAAGAGGGTAAAATAGGAAGTTAACAATAATGGGTGTGTGTAGATCAAATTTAAGTGTGTTAGAATCATCTCCCTTGACAATAATAAGTTTATTTTAATTTTTTAAAGAGAAACTCAAAGAGCCATCTTCTAAAGATTAATGAAGTACTTGTATTAAGCTAGGGAGTATAAATCATTCGATAATATTCCTTTTCATATATTATTTCGGGCTGGTCATATGAGCCGATTAGTATTGTCTGTTATTAAGATTTGGCAAGAGAATTAAATGATGTTCTTAACGATGTATTTGTAAAGATATAAAAAAAACAGAAATTGTGATTTAAATTCGATATATGTTCAAAAATTATTCCTAAGATCAAGTATTCTACGTCCTCTGAAGATATCATATCCAAAAAAGCAAACCAAATTATACTACTATTATGAAATTGTTTGATATCATCACCATCCATTAACTTTCCATGATTCTCAAAGCCACCACTTTTGGCATACAAAGAAGGATAAGAGAAGGTAATGTGTTGCAACATATGATCAAATGATCTTAGAAATTGTTGGATGGTTTGGATAAGTTTATTTTTATAGAATTCAAAAGTACTTCAGATATGAATTATTTGTTCATATGGTGTCAAAATGTGAAAGGTAAATCTGGTAAATGATCTCTATGTTATACTCCGTAAATATTTTAGTCTTGTTATTTGGTGGGTACTCATACACTATTTTTTAATCTATGTACATTTTTATCTCATAAATTTACAGTTATACCTCTAAATTAATCTAGAGAGTTGAGCTTATATTATTTTTGTAACTACAATTAAGGGTAAAATAGGTAATTAAGTGTACATAGATCAAAAAGTTGTGTGCGAGAATCATCTTCTAATGAATAATGATATTAATTAAAGGGATTGGTAATAGTCATCTCACTAGATAGTAGGAGGATATAAATAAATGATTTTTTCCCCCAAAAAGACAAAAAAAACTCGTATTTTCAACACAAAACGACTTCAACCAAAAACACAAAAAAAAAACCGATAAAGTCTGAACTTAAAAGTTGATAAAACAAACTAACTATTTATCGAGCCTTACCTAACGAAAAAATGTATATCAATATGTGTAATTTTTAGAAACCATTTATGACAAACCATATCCATGTAATTTTGTCATCACGTAAGAATGAATAAAATCAGAAAAAATACATGGAAGCCATTTTAACATAACATTTTTGCCTTAACTACAACATTATACACGACCTCTTACATGTGTGAGAAAAAAAATTATCCTATGTATCACACACTTTTAACGAGAGTGGCAGCCCCTTATAGGGCGTCAAATTAACATATTAACTATTAGACAAAATTTATGAATACTATCAGGAGTATTTTCGTCTTTTCACCTTTTATGAATAGTATCAGAGGTATTTTTGTCTTTTCACTTTTTTTTCCCCTTTAAAGTAACACCACAAAAACCCCCCCACACTTTGTTCAAAAATTAAAATCGGCCCCAACACAGGGGGTTAAAGCGTCAAATCAAAATTTTCATAAAATATCTTAAATAAACTCCACTCAAATATTCAACAGGTCATATCTTCTCGCTCGTAACGAGTTAAATTTTTCCGACACCATCCTTAAACTCGAAATTATTTTATGAACACAATGTCACTAACTATACGCAAAACGGACACTTTTAAAAAAACGCTAAATATTTAGGGTACTTTTCATATATTTTGATTTTTCACTCGCAGGCTCCGTAACTAAACACAATAAAATACATTAAAAATCGAACCCCCGCCGCGAAGCGAGGGTTCGAAAACTAGTATTAACTATTAGACAAAACTTATGAATAGTACCAGGGGTATTTTCGTCTTTTCACCTTTTTTTCCCCCTTTCAAGTAACACCACAAAAATCCCCCACACTTTGTTCAAAAATTAAAATCGGCCCCCAACACAGGGGGTTAAAGCGTCAAATCAAAATTTTCATAAAATATCTTAAATAAACTCCACTCAAATATTCAACAGGTCATATCTTCTCGCTCGCAACGAGTTAAATTTTTCCGACACCATCCTTAAACTCGAAATAATTTTATGAACACAATGTCACTAACTATACGCAAAACGGACACTTTTAAAAAAACGCTAAATATTTAGGGTACTTTTCATATATGTTGATTTTTCACTCGCAGGCTCCGTAACTAAACATAATAAAATACATTAAAAATCGAACCCCCACCGCGACGCGGGGGTTCGAAAACTAGTTATGAACAAACAAGCCGTGGGGCAAGAGTGTGACGAGCAAAATTAAATTTGACACTCGATCAAAGTTGACACATAATATTTATACTAATAATTAATTTCTATCACACACATATATCTTTTATTATATTTGTCACATCACTTTAAAGTTTAGCACTCAAATTTGACACTAACCATTGTAATTCATAAAAGACCATGTTACACTACGAGGGCTTCCAATCATGACAAGCTTTTTCATCAGAAATACCACATCAGCACCACATCAACACTCCTCATCATGACTAACTCGGTACTAAACACTCCTAACCATTACATTACATCCTCAAATAAATTGAGATCCACAATATTAAAAGCCTCGTCACGCATACCATACTTTGCCAACTCCAAAGAAGAGCTTTTGATCGGATCCGCACCATCAATCTTCTTCTTTTCCACCGATCCTTTGTGTTTAGGTTTTTGCAAGTCGTGGTATGTTCTAAATAGAAAAGTTCCTAGGGATCTTTTTGAAGGCGTGAATTTCCGGTCAAGGCAGAATTTAGCATCTACCTCGGGATCTTTTAAGCCCGTGGATCATGAAGAATATTGGAAATATGGGGACGCTATTAAAACTTGTTTATAATTGGCACGTTTAAAGATTGAGAAGAAAAAAAAAAAAGAGATTGAATCGAAGGCGAGTCGAGAGGAGGCAACTAAAGTTGATAAGCCTTTACCGATTTTGATTGGGCGTAGTGGAAGATCTTATTGTGACAGCGAGGATCCTTCGTGTTTAGGTTTTTGCAAGTCGTAGTATGTTCTTAATAGGAAGGTTTCGAAGGATCTTTTCGAAGACGTGAATTTGCGGTCAAGACTGAACTTAGCATCTACCTCGGGATCTTTTAAGCTCGTGGATCATGAAGAAGATTAGGAATACGGGGACGATATTCAAAACATGTTTATAATTGGTACGTTTAAAGATTGGGAAGAAGAAAAAGAAGATTGAATCGAAGGCGAGTCGAGAGGAAGCAACTAAAGTTGATAAGCCTTTACCGATTTTGGTTGGGCGTAGTGGAAGATCTTATTGTGACTATGAGGATCCTTCGTGTTTAGGTTTTTGCAAGTCGTGGTATGCTCTAAATATGAAGGTTCCTAGGGATCTTTTCGAAGGCGTGAATTTGCGGTCAAGACGGAATTTAGCATCTACCTCGGGATCTTTTAAGCTCGTGGATCATGAAGAAGATTTAGAATATGAGGACGCTATTCAAAACTTGTTTATGACGGTTAAGGAGGAAAAGAAGAAGAGTGGTGGTGCGGATTCGATCAAAGGCTCTTCTTCGGGGTTGGCAAAGTATGATATGAGTGACGAGGCTTTTGTGGCTTTTGATAATGATGACGAGCATGACCGAGAGCGAACCGGTCACGGTTTATTCCAGTGAAATCCAGCCTACGCCGGCTAGGAACAAGAATCACCAAAAGCGTAAAGAGAAATTGGTTCAAGGCGTCGAAAGGGCTAGATTCGGCGTTTATTAAGGATATTTGAATTACCTTTCGGTTTCATGTTTTCTGATTAGTTGTAATATATGGTGTTTGTTTTGTATCGTCTTTTTGGTTCTGGTTTATTCGGATTAGGTTAGGTAAGACTCGGTATAGATAGTTCGTTGGTAGCCGATTTCTAGGTACGAGCCTTGTCGGGGGTGTTTCTTTTGTACTTCTTGTTGAATTCATTTTCTTTTCGAAAGCGTTTTCAGTTTTTATAAAAGTTATTGTTATTTCGCAAAAAAAAAAAGAAACTAATTGTACAACTAATAAAAACATGTATCTCCATCTTACTCGTGCTGCAATATGCTTGAGAATCACAAAATAGAGGGCGAAAAACCAGGGCGGATAGCAGAGCTGAGTGGTGCCATCAGGGTGCTGCAGGACAGAGAGGAGGGTGGTGAGGGTGGCAAAACCGTTGGAATTGCTCTAAAAAAATCCACACACACACATTTCCCAAAACCTTCCAAAAAGTACTCCAAAGATAACTCCATGACTTCATGTCATAGTCAACTGGTATTTACTTAGTGTTACCATAGTCTCAAATTTGGACTTGAAATCACATCTAGTTAATTTACTTTGTTACCGCTAATAAACTAGCTAATCCCTTTTGATTGAACTTTGATTTGAATATAGTGACAAATTCGAATGCTAAAAAATGAATATAAGTTACAAAATGAGATCCTAACAACTTTGAATACCATATACTATTAGTTAAAACTGATGACGCTACTGTACTCATATACATATCTATATATAATCAACTATTTGTACAACGACAAAGCTAGCTTAAATTTAAGGAATTAAGTCGTTGATCATCATTGCTCTCATGTTTCATTTTCTCATCCACCATTTCCCAGTTCGACTTCGATGATTTCTCCATCAACTCTCTCTGGCCAAACAACGTTGTTCCATTCGAAATGGGAGTTGCCAAAAACGTCGGTCTCACTTGTCCCGCCAAAACCACTAGATATTTCTCATCAAAAACACGAGGTGCACCTTCATTCTTATGCTTATCGAGTTTTGAGCTACTAGCCTCAAGATCTCGTTCTTCATTAGCCGCGTTTTGGATGTCTTCAGCGAGATTGAAGTAAGAACATGCAAGAATCAAGAGAGCAAAAGCAACAAGACCTAATAAGGCAGCCAGGCCACTTAAGAAGTACGACAGTTGAGTTGTTGCTTTCATGATAATTATGTGATTATGTAATGTTTTAGGTTAGATTGAATGTGAAATCTAGGAAGATGATTAGAAATGGTTGAATCTATTTGGATTTATAGAGAATATTTTCAATTTTAAATGGCTTTTTAATATTTTATTACAGTAAAAATAGTATTGGTTGGTAGATCTTTTCATTTAATATCTAATCCTTATGGTTAATGGAATATATAGTCGGATTCCTGCAATGAAACGATATCTAGTGCGCTTCTCTGTTCATTTATTTTAATGTCCATTTTGGAACGCAATAACAAATGAAGAATATTCGAACGTAACGAATTTTAATTTATCGCACCTATGTTTGAGGAGTTTACAAATAATACTACAAAGTTAAAAATTCCTATCATTATCTTCTCTATATATTAAAGCAGAGTTATCAAAAAAACATTCCTTATCAAATTCAATTCTAACCATACAATAAGAATATATCAAATAAATCTAATGGTTTACGTTTATCTTAGTTTAGAATTCTCTATTTCTTACTAAGAGTAAAAGATTTTTACTATTATGCCCTTAAAAATCAATCTACCTCTTACACGTAGGTTCACAGAAAAAAACTGAACATAATCAGTTTCTTAACGTAACTTATGCTTCCTCAACCGCTACCGCAATAAATAGTTTTAGCCCCGTTCGTTCCAATTCGTCATCCCCCAAATCTCAGTTCATCTCAAACTATTTCAATCCAATAATTTTCTTTCATTAAGGATTCGTGTTATATAATTTGTCATCTCTGTTAATACAATCCAATAAGTAGGTTCTTCCGTTCATTCAGGCAATGTTTTATTTGTACTTGTTTTATTAATTTAGTTACCAAATCATTGGATGATGATGAAACTTGTCTATCGATTATTACAGATTTATATGTTTGTTGCACACTAAAATAAGTTTTTTCTTTCACTATTAGTAATCAAATGCTACAAATGCTATTGTGTTTGATGATGTTCTATTGTGATTTTAGCAGAAAGAGCAATAAGGATGCAGTCATGGTTGATAATTCGATTTATATAGGTTAATTTATCTTCAACTATTTATGTATTTATGATTTTATGTATTTCTTTTTGTGAAATTGTACTAAAATGAGATTCTTTTAGTGTATGTGTTTTTTTCTTCAGATGATCATGTTTCATAGAAGAGAAAGGTTAAAAACCAATTTGCTATTATGTTTAGTGAATTTCATTTTAAGAGGCATACTATTGCTACTCAGTTAACATAACTTGGTGCATGTTTTTGCTTTTTTGAGCACATGGTTATTTAGATTTGTTTAACTGTCATATGTGTACATTTTATATGTCGTAATTGGATATGAAACTATTTATGTCTTTCCATTAGTTCACTAATTCCTATGTTTGTACTTCTGACAGGGCTCCTCATAGTGAAAGAGATAATGATAATGATACTAAAAGGTTGATGTTTAAAAGTGTCTAAGGTTTGTTGTGCACTAACATAGTTAGGAAACTGATTTGTCTTTAACTATTAGTACTGATCAAATGTTGTTGCGCTTGATGACGTTCTATCGTGATTTAACAGAAAGATGGCAATAAGGATACAAACATGGCCGACAATTCGAATGATATAGGTTAACCTATCTTCAACTATTTATGTAAGAGTAACCAACTTCAGTATCCATGTTATGGTCATGTATCTCGAGCAACCATTGTTGATATTTCATCTATTTATTTTTTTATAGGATTGTGAACAAGCGTTAATTGTTCGATTTGCTGATCCTAAGAGACCCGAACTACAAGATGCCTAGGTTTATCATATGACACTAATATGTAAGTATGAAATCGAGATGGACATCGAAAATCAATGTAAAGTTATCAGATGGTACATATACATACATTAACGCACCCCAATTTATATTATGATTTATTTTAACAAGAATGCCATCTAAACACTGTATTTTATTCCTCTGACAGGAGGAATCGAGACTTTATATGTTACTGAATCAAATGACAACTTTCACTCCGCAAAGACTCAGCTTTGTCGCACTCTATGTATAACCTGTCAAGCATAAATGCTTTTTATTATCTTTAACTAATGTATGTTGACAAGTAGTTAGCCGGTTATTTAAGATCAATAAGATTTTAAGTATTTATTTTATATCATTTTCATTATACAGGTTTGGATTGAATGGTCCTGAAAGTCTTGGAGAATGTAGCTTACGCAAGGGCATACAACCCAGATCATCAGTCATGGTTGTTGCTTGAAGCAACTTTAATGATGGTGGAAACCAGGTACTTTTCATTCATTGATCTGAATGATACTCCGTATTTATCTACTTGCAAGCACTAATTCTTTTATTATCATTTGACTTGCTAAGGGTGTTTTGATTTTCATTTCATATGTTATTTGAATTTAAATTGAAACTCTGGAATAATGTTATGCACATACATAATAGAATGATTTGATGAAGTTGGATATTGAATAAGCTTGCGCTGCTTAGAGTGTAACAAACATGATTTGATGAGTCTTGACCAACGTTGACTTTTAAAAGTCAACGTTGGTCAAGACTCATCAAATCATGTTTGTTACACTCTAAGCAGCGCAAGCTTATTCAATATCCAACTTCATCAAATCATATATATATATATATATATATATATATATATATATATATATATATATATATATATATATATATATATATATATATATATATATATATATATATATATATATTACACATAAATATATCAAACAAAAAAACATAAATATTTCAAACATAGATATAGGTCACAAAATCTAACTCTAAAAATATTAAAATTTTGCCTAACTTTGACTTTGACCGACGTTTACTGACTCAGACCCGACTCAGCCCGACTTTGACCTGACTTTTTAGCGTTGACCGACTTTGTATTCATTTTTTTATCGAAACGAGTCGGACAAGTCCCAAAACCATCGCGTCGACCGCTGAGTCGGCCGACTTTTACAACACTGTTTTCAAATATGATAATTGCATGTATAGTTTTATATGAAAAGGGTTTCTTTTGACTAAACATACAGGAGTTGGTTTCTTTTTCCTTTTTTTTTAAAGGCAAGACCCCAAAGTATAGTTTATATGGGCATTGAACTTGGGTCTTCATTAGAGATTCTCAAGTCCCCACCACGCCTATTTCTTGGGGTTTTTACTTTAAACTAGATTAAGTTTGAAAATGTTAAATCTTGGCTGACTAATTACTAACCGAATCAGTTTTAGTGCAGATAGTTTCTTTGGACTAAATGTTATATTGTTTTAGGTTGAAGGCCCACATTGGAGATGTTCAAACCTATAGAGTAGTTTCTTATGTAATATGCAGCTACATCTGCTCTGCATATAATCTATGTACATAAGTTCTGTAACATAACAAAATTATGTACCAAAATCATATATCCAATGCACGATGAAGTAGAAGCATATTTGATGTTTGTGACTAAGTTGTCTATTACGGAGTATTAATTAAGTAAATCTCAGGCGTAGATGTAAAAAATGTTATGTTGCATCACGCCCGTCTTCTCATTGCATATACAGTACGATATTTATCCTTTTACATGCATGTTAATATATGTTTGTTGAAACCTGCATTGTGAAGTGATAGTCAAATGCGGTTATTATATCAAACAATTATATTATTGATGTCATAATTTTCCTTTCGTAATTCCGCGAATTCGCGGGTATTAAACTAGTTTGAAACTACTTTTCAGTGATCATTACATTAGTCGATTGAATATCTACGTTGTTTAATTTGAAATAGCTAACACATTTTTGGTTTATATACAACTTTTTTTTTTTTTTTTTTTTTTTTTTTGGAAAAGTACTAAAAATAGAAACAAATTGTAATTTTTTAATTTTTGGCTTGTTAATTTATATAATATATAATATAATTCAACTTTTTAATGGGTATGGGAAAATATGTTTTATTTAGTATCCCTGTTTGGTTAAAGTGAAGAGATTTTGAACTAATGCCCTAATGGTTTGGTATATTAAAGCAATAATTTAAAATGTATTAAAAGTCTATAAAGCCAAAGATTATTGCCTTAGTGATTTATGAAAATATTCGTGTAGGTGTGTATTTGACATTAAAAACACAAAAATAAGTTAAAAGTAGATCAAATGCACAATTCCAATGCATCAAGACAATGTATTTGAAGTTAAGTGGATCGAAGGTAATTAAATTTTTTGTAATATGTATATTTATCATATAGAAGTTAGAAAGTAGAAATCACATAAACTACTTACACGATATATTTATATTTAATTAACACTTGAGATGACTTAGCAGTTGGCATGTTGAGATCCTCACGAAATATTTCAAGTACAAGCTTGATAAGTAGCACACTTTTTGGTGATCAAGAAAAAAGCGGAACACATTCGTGAGATACGTACATTGAATTATAAACCGTATTTCTTGTCTGAATCATAATAATCTTATCCATTTATTATATTTAGTATAATAATTGTTACGGAGTATTAATTATTAATTAATTACTATTATTTTAAAACTATATTATTACTGATTTACTGTAATTGTGATTGTGATGGAGATTTATTGTTCACGTTTCTTTTGCTTCAAAATCCCACTTACTAGAATACTTAAATAGATATATCTTAATTAGCATTCAATCGTAATCTCAAAAAAATAAAACAACAAACTAAATACCAAAATTGTTTTTTCATTCATCCTCCAAAATTTTATGTACAATCCGTTGGTCGGTATGGTAAAACTTAAAAAGTGAACACTAGAACACAAATTCTTACGATCACCTATGGAAGCCCTCACCATATTCACCAAACAACCCTCAATCACCACCCCCTTCGATCTTTCATACTGCATGAATTATATTATAATAATCAACTTTGTTGTTCTGCGGCCTCATGGTTCTCCGTGTTCCTGACTTGTAGCTGATCACTACTCTCTTCTTTCTCCTTATCATTCGACAATTTCTCCGTTGAATCCTTCTGGCAACTACAACTACAAAACGACGTCACTTTACTCGAAACAGGTGTCGCAATAAACGTAGGGTTTGCTTGTCCCGCCATAATTACCAAATACTTCTCTTCAAAAACATATGCCAAGTCCTTATCATTATTGTCCGCTTTTGAGTCTCCGGCCTCAATATCGCGTTCTCGATCACCATTTTCGCCATTTCCGGCGCGTTTGGAATAAGAGCAGGCGAGAATTAAGAGAGCAAAAGCAATGAGACTGAGCATGGCTGCAAGGCCGCCAAAAAGGTACGGCACCGGCGAGTGCCAGGGTGACCGGTGAATAATCATCGGCGATGAGGGGGCGATCACAGAAGCTGCTTGTAGAGTCATGGTTGCAAGTGTTAATTGGTGAAATATGAAATTGGGATGTTAATTAAGTAATGAAGGTGTTTATGAGGGTTTTATGTATTAGAAAGTTGTTAAGTGAGGTGGTATTTATAGATGCGGAAATGAGTGGAATATTATTGTATTTTGTTGGTTAAATAATAATAATAATAATAATAATAATAATAATAATAATAATAATAATAATAATAATAATAATAATAATAATTTTTTTGTTTTTTTTTTTTTTTAACAGCGATTGGGATCACCCGAGGGGAACTAAATCATTCATTGCGATCATCTCCCGTTTCGACTATACCGATGCAGCGATAATGTTGGTGCATAATCCCGAGTTCTACATTGTGATATGTTCTATTTGTATTAACGTTTATATTTCAGTCGTGTATGAACATTATCGTTGATATTTGTGTTTGATATTGGTTATGCGATGATGTGAAATGGTTTAGAGCTGATTGGTTGGCAGCTCAGACCATCGACCGATGGTAGGGACCATCGGTCGAGGGACATACACCATCGGCCGAAGGTCAGAGACCACCGGCCGATGGACACTGTATGTATATATAAATAGGGAAGTCGGGTTTCATTCAAAGGTTACAAACCCTACACCCTTTAGCCGAAGTTTATTGTTCCTGCAGTTGTCCTAGACAAAACCCCAACCGAATACATGTTCCTAGGCGTCGATAACATCAATTCTTGTTAGTTTAATCGATCCCGAAGTGTCATAGTATTCGTTCACCCTAAAGATTAGTGTTTTCCGCCTCTAATCTTGTTAGTACGATTAATCTAAGATCCAATTACATCTACAAAGTGGTATCAGAGCCAGGTTTGAGGATTTATTGGTTGATCTACTTCTTCATCACTGTTAACCAATTCAAAATCAGGTTCTCTATCAGAAACAATGTGTTCATTTCTCCACTTTTTCCCTGGAGGACACTGATAGTCTTCTCTCGCAAGATGACACACAAGCTTGCCGTCATTTGCACTCTTCTTCTGGTTTAGTCTATTGAAGGTAAGAATGATTGAAGATGAGAGTTCTCAAGTTTCAACAAAGCTTAAACTGAAAAGGAGGTTTCGACTAGTTTATAAGGATGCTGGTGGATCATCTGGTGAAACTCAACCAGTGACACCTGAAATGTCCCGTTCATATAGATTATAAACGTTCCATATTAATTGATTTCGTCGCGAGGTGTTGACCTCTATATGAGACGTTTTTCAAAGACTGCATTCATTTTTAAAATAATCATAACCTTTATTTTATCGATAAAGGTTTAAAAAGTATTACGTAGATTATCAAATAATGATAATCTAAAATATACTGTTTATACACGACCATTACATAATGGTTTACAATAAGAATATATTACATCAAAAATAAGTTTTCTTGAATGCAGTTTTTACACAATATCATACAAGCATGGACTCCAAATCTTGTCCTTATTTTAGTATGCAACAGCGGAAGCTCTTAATAATCACCTGAGAATAAACATGCTTAAAACGTCAACAAAAATGTTGGTGAGTTATAGGTTTAACCTATATATTATCAAATCATAATAATAGACCACAAGATTTCATATTTCAATATACATCCCATTCATAGAGATAAAAATCATTCATATGGTGAACACCTGGTAACCGACATTAACAAGATGCATATAAGAATATCCCCTATCATTCCGGGAAATTCTTCGAACATGATAAAACAACTCGAAGTACTAAAGCATCCGGTACTTTGGATGGGGTTCGTTAGGCCCAATAGATCTATCTTTAGGATTAGCGTCAATTAGTAGATCGGTTTACTAATTCTTAGGTTACCAAGCAAAAATGGCATATTCGGCTTCGATCATTCACCCATATAATATAGTTTCATTTACTTGTGTCTATTTCGTAAAACATTTATAAAACTGCATGTATTCTCATCCCAAAATATTAGATTTTAAAAGTAGGACTATAACTCACTTTCACAGATTTTTACTTCGTCGGGAAGTAAGACTTGGCCACTGGTCGATTCACGAACCTATAACAAATATGTACATACATATCAAAGTATGTTCAAAATATATTTACAACATTTTTAATATGTTTTACTGTTTTAAGTTTATTAAGTCAGCTGTCCTCGTTAGTAACCTACAACTAGTTGTCCACAGTTAGATGTACAGAAATAAATCAATATATATTATCTTGAATCAATCCACGACCCAGTGTATACACGTCTCAGGCTAGATCACAACTCAAAGTATATATATTTTTGGAATCAACCTCAACCTTGTATAGCTAACTCCAACATTACTGCATATAGAGTGTCTATGCTTGTTCCAAATAACATATATACATGGGTCGATATGATATGTCAAAACATTTGCATACGTATATATGGTATCCTAAGATTATATAATATATTAGAATACATGTATAATACAATATAAGTTAGCTAGGATATGATTAATATAAATTTGTTACCAATTTTCACGTAGCTACAACAAGCAAAAATATCCAATCTTGTTTTACCCATAACTTTTTCGTTTTAAATCCGTTTTGAGTGATTCAAGTTGCTATGGTTTCATATTGAACTTAAGTTTATGAATCTATACAGAAAAATTATAAGTTTATAGTCGGAAATACAGGTTACAAGTCGTTTTTGTAAAGGTAGTCATTTCAGTCGAAAGAACGACGTCTAGATGACCATTTTGGAAAACATACTTTCACTTTGAGTTTAACCATGATTTAGGATATAGTTTCATGTTCATAAGAAAAATCATTTTCCCAGAAGAACAACTTTTAAATCAAAGTTTATCATAGTTTTTAATTAACTAACCCAAAACAGCCCGCGGTGTTACTACGACAGCGTTTATCCGGTTTTACGGTGTTTTTCGTGTTTTCCGGTTTTAAATCATTAAGTTAGCATATCATATAGATATAGAACATGTGTCTAGTTGATTTTAAAAGTCAAGTTAGAAGGATTAACTTTTGTTTGCGAACAAGTTTAGAATTAACTAAACTATGTTCTAGTGATTACAAGTTTAAACCTTCGAATAAGGTAGTTTTATATATATGAATCGAATGATGTTATGAACATCATTACTACCTCAGGTTTTGTGGATAAACCTACTGGAAATGAGAAAAATAGATCTAGCTTCAAAGGATCCTTGGATGGCTTGAAAGTTCTTGAAGCAAAATCATGACACGAAAACAAGTTCAAGTAAGATTTCCACTCGAAATAAGATTGTTAAAGTTATAGAAATTGAATCAAAGTTTGAATATGAGTATTACCTTGTTTTAGAAAGATATCTTACTATAAATAAGAAAGATTTCTTGAGGTTGGATGATCACTCAAAGTGGATTTGCAAGATTGAAAGTAAGCTAGCAAACTTGGAAGTGTTGTTGGTGTGTTCTTGAGTAGTTGTTTTATAACTTGGTTTATGTATGGATTTATGAACTAGATTGAGCTAGATTTTGTTGAAGTTGATGAAGAACACTTAGAACAAATGAAGAACACTTGAGAGAGAGAGAGTAATTTGATTCAAGAAAATTGAAAAATGAATGTGTTTGTGACTCCTCTCTTTCACGTGAATATAGAGCATCAATATAGGCTCCATTAGTTTGTAATTTTATGAGATATTTCATGCTAGATGTTAAATGATGGTTCCCACATGGTTAGGTGACTCACATGGGCTGCTAAGAGCTGATCATTGGAGTATATATACCAATAGTAAATACATTTAGAAGCTAGGTATTGTACGAGTACGAATACGGGTGCATACGAGTAGAATTGTTGATGAAAATGAATGAGGATGTAATTGTAAGTATTTTTGTTAAGTAGAAGTACTTCGATAAATGTCTTGATAGTGTATGAATACATATTAAAACACTACATGTATATACATTTTGACTGAGTCGTTAAGTCATCGTTAGTCGTTACATGTAAGTGTTGTTTTGAAACCTTTAGGTTAACGATCATGTTAATGTTGTTAACCCATTGTTTATTATATCTAAAGAGATGTTAAATTATTACATTATCATTATATTATGATGTATTAATATATCTTAATATGATATATATAAAATTAAATGTCGTTACAACGATAATCGTTACATATATGCCTCGTTTCGAAATCATTAAGTTAGTAGTCTTGTTTTTACATATGTAGTTCATTGTTAATATACTTAATGATATTTTTACTTATCATAATATCATGTTAACTATATATATATATATATCCATATATATGACATCATATAGTTTTTACAAGTTTTAACGTTCGTGAATCACCGGTCAACTTGGGTGGTCAATTGTCTATATGAAACCTATTTCAATTAATCATGTCTTAAAAAGTTTGATTGCTTAACATATTAGAAACACTTAATCATGTAAATATCAATTTCATTTAATATATATAAACATGGAAAAGTTCGGGTCACTACAACACCATCATCTCAAACACAAGGACAACAGCCATCTCAACAACAACATCAATCAACACAACAATCACCACCTGTGGTTCAACAAGTCTCTCAAGAGACTATATCTACTCCTACTCCTGAGGTTCCTCCACATACCGGAACTGAGGGAGGTGTTGGATCATCGGCTCTTCGCACGTTAAATGATTTATATGTGCAAGCTATGGCTGGTAATCTGAGGATGATAAAGGAGATGGATGAGAAGTACGAGAAGCTTCAAGAAGATAATCGGGTTAAATCTGAAGATGTTGATCGTTTGACCTTGCAGGTTGATTTGTTACAGAAAAGGGTAAGTGATCAATCGTTGTTGTTGACAGATGCAAAGAGAGAAGCAGCTGAAGCTAAGGAGTTGGCTGCATCAGCTATTAAGAGACTGAATGCTTGGGATGAGAAGTTTGAACTTATAGATATGACAGAGGATGAAGCTGATAACAGGGTGGTGGAGGCTCCTGGTTCTTCACATGCTACAGCACTGTCAGTAATTCCTCTCAATATTGATTACAGTTTTAGTGAATTCTTTTCTAAACAGGATGAGCTCAAGCATTCTGTTGTTTATGATGATCAAGAAGAGGGAGAAATCCCTCACAACCTCTCTAGAGAAGATCTGGACGAACTGGTGCGTCTAGAGCAAGTGGAAGCTAAAGCAGCTGACGCACAGTCCGACGATCCTCCATCTGAGGATGAATCTTTTGGTCCAGAGATCACTGAGGATTTTAGTGATAGATATGTGGATGATTTAGTTGAGGATGTAACTCATGAAGATTTTCCTACGTATCAAAATGATAAGAATGAAGATCTTCCTGGTTTTGAGGAATTGTTTAGAACTAATGATGAGCTTTTGGATCAAAAGTGTAAAGAGAAAGAACGAACTGAAGTTTTGCCTGAAGGTTTCTTACCAGTCAAATATAACAAGGAAAGAACTGAAATGTTAGAAGTTGATTGGAGGGATATTTTGAGAATTAGGAAGTATTGTGAGAAACTAAAGCTTGAGCCAAAGTATTTGAAGATGATAAATTTGAGAAAAAGCGCGAAGGGAAGGATTCTAGCCTGGGCTTATATTGAAGAATTCAACATGTTTGCAGTTAAAAGAGATTTTGGTGTTGATTATTTCTAACATGGTCATGAATTCAAGTCGTTACCGTATTTTTAGCTAATGCAAATTGCCCGGTTGAGAATGTTGTATTGTGGTATGTATGACCGATCTTCAATGTTGGTAAAGAAGATTCGAATTGCGTTTAAATCGAAGAATTGGGAAGGTTTTCGACCACAGTTTCCTAAGATTAGCTACAGAGTTGATCAGAGAACCGGTGAATCTAAACGAATTGTAAAGTACAAGCGAACAAAGACTATGAAGAAAGTACTTTTGAGGAAATTGCCGCAGAACTGGGTCCAGAGATTTAGATGGTAGTTTTATGATGACCGTTCGAAGGAAACTGTGATCGTGCTTGATAAAATGAATGAGAATGATATATATTGCATTCGTGTGTTGGATCCAATTTGGCTGCGAAACTGTACCGAGGCTGATATTTTTACCTTGTACTACAATCAGATGCTTTATAGACGAGAGAATAAGGTGCATGCTGAGCATTATGTGAAGGTGGCTAAGCTGTGTTATTTGAACAACATGGTGATTGATCCGTACGAATGAATCTGATGATGACTGAAGACTTTTGATATAGAACTAGGTCTTAGAGGGAGTTTGTTGGTGCATAATCCCGAGTTCTATATTGTGATATGTTCTATTTGTATTAACGTTTATATTTCAGTCGTGTATGAACATTATCGTTGATATTTGTGTTTGATATTGGTTATGCGATGATGTGAAATGGTTTAGAGCTGATTGGTTGGCAGCTCAGACCATCAACCGATGGTAGGGACCATCGGTCGAGGGACATACACCATCGGCCGAAGGTCAGAGACCACCGGCCGATGGACACTGTAAGTATATATAAATAGGGAAGTCGGGTTTCATTCAAAGGTGACAAACCCTACACCCTTTAGCCGACGTTTATTGTTCCTGCAGTTGTGATAATGCTAAAAACGAACATATATTTCATAGCATTATTCCTCAAGAAAGACAAGCTTTTAGTTGCAATTGTTCTATTTACAAGTGATATTCGTTTAAATAATAAAAGGTGAAGACAAAAGACAGATTCGACGATTTGAAGACGCAAACGACCAAAAAGCTCAAAAGAACAAAAGACAATCAAAAAGGTTCCAATTATTGATAAGAAACGTCTCGAAATCACAAGAGTACAAGATTCAAAACGCAAAGTACAAGATATTAAATTATACGCGAGGACGTTCGAAAATCCGGAACCGGGACTAGAGTCAACTCTTAACGCTCGACGCAACGGACTAAAAATTACAAGTTAACTATGTATATAAATATAATATAATATATAATTAATTATATTAATTATATATATATTATATATATATATTATTAAAACCGTCGGCAGCCAGAAACTCCAAGGGTGTGAAATGAAAATACCTCTCCGCGACTCGCGGAGTTTGAAGGGCTTTTTGCCGCGAGTCGCGGAGCCCCAAATTTCATTTCTGGCTATAAAGCCAACCGAATTCTGATCGAATAAAACATCCTTTTTTCTCAATCTCTCTCAATATATACGTAATATATATTTATATTTATAATTTATATTTTAATTTTAATTATAATTCTAATAATAAGGGTATGTTAGCGAATGTTGTAAGGGTGTAAGTCGAAATTCTGTCCGTGTAACGCTACGCTATTTTTAATCATTGTAAGTTATGTTCAACCTTTTTACATTAATGTCTCGTAGCTAAGTTATTATTATGCTTATTTAAAACGAAGTAATCATGATGTTGGGCTAATTACTATAATTGGGTAATTGGGCTTTGTACCATAATTGGGGTTTGGACAAAAGAACGACACTTGTGGAAACTAGACTATGGGCTATTAATGGGCTTTATATTTGTTTAACTAAATGAAAGTTTGTTAATGTTAATATAAAGATTTACAATTGGGCGTCCCTATAAATTACCATATACACTCGATCGGACACGATGGGCAGGGTATTTATTTGTACGAATAATCGTTCATTTAACCGGACACGGGAATGGATTAATAGCCACTAGAATAATTAAAACAGGGGTGAAATTACATTCAAGGGTAATTGGTGTAATTGTTAACAAAGTAGTAAAACCTTGGTTTACACGCAGTCGATAACCTGGTGTATTCATTAAACAAAGTATTAAAACCTTGTTACAATTCGAATCCCCAATTAGTTGGAATATTTATCTTCAGGTATAATAATAATTTGACAAGGACACTTGCAATTTATATTTATGACTGATGGACTGTTATGGACAAAAACCAGACGGACATATTGAATAATCCAGGACAAAGGACAATTAACCCATGGGCATAAAACTAAAACCAACACGTCAAACATCATGATTACGGAAGTTTAAATAAGCATAATTCATTTATTTCATATTTAAATTCCTTTATTTTATATTTAATTGCACTTCTAATTATCGCACTTTTATTTATTGTTATTTAATCGCACTTTTAATTATCGTACTTTTAATTATCGCAATTTAATTTTATCGCATTTTTATTATTCGCAATTTCATTATCGTTATTTACTTTACGCTTTAATTTAAAGTCTTGTATTTATTTTATATTTTACATTAGGTTTTAACTGCGACTAAAGTTTTAAAATCGACAAACCGGTCATTAAACGGTAAAAACCCCCCTTTATAATAATAATATTACTTATATATATATTTGTATTTTTATAAAAGTAAACTAATATAGCGTTGAGCTTTGTTTAAAGATTTCCCTGTGGAACGAACCGGACTTACTAAAAACTACACTACTGTACGATTAGGTACACTGCCTATAAGTGTTGTAGCAAGGTTTAAGTATATCCATTCTATAAATAAATAAATATCTTGTGTAAAATTGTATCGTATTTAATAGTATTTTCTAATAAAATTTAATAGTATTTTATACCCCTCTGCTTTGACATCAAGTATTTTTGGCGCCGCTGCCGGGGAAAACTCTTAAAAGCCGGAAGCGCAACGCTAATATAAAAAAAAAAAAAAAAAAAAAATTTTATCTACTTTTATTAAAAGTCGTTTTTGTAAAAAAATTACGTTTTAATTATTCAAAAATATAAAAAGAAAAACAAAAATATAAGTATTTTTAGGATTTTGTTAAATATTTAAGTTTTATAAGTTTCTTTATCTTTATTTTAATTTATAAAAATATAAATTTTATTAAAAATCGTTTATTTAAACTAAAAACAGAAAAAAGAAAATAAAAAAAAAAAAAAATAAAGAAAAACGCGTAAAAAGTGAAACCTGTCAACTGTTTTTCTGAACCCCGCGACTCGCGGGGTTTTCCTCTTTAATTGCCGCGACTCGCGGAGGTCTTCTGACACACGGACAAAACCCTAAAGTTGCATTAATTACGGAGTTTTAATTTATTATTATTATTATTTAACTTAATTATTATTATTATTATTATTAATTTTAGTTTTATTTTTACTTTTTACTTTATATATGTATTTTGTTTAATTAGTTTTATTAAAATTGTAAAATTAGTAGTTTTTATTAAATAAATAATATAAAAATAATATTTTTATAAAAATTGTACTTTTTACAACTTTTTGTATATTTTTATATTTTGTCCCTTTTTAATCGTTGTAGCGTAATATTTGTATTTTTTAGCTCATAATTAATTTTAAACTTAGTTTTAGTTATAGTTATTTTTACTCCTATATTTTTAGGCTTTGCCGTAGAATTCCTTAAGTGCTTTTTCTTTAGACTAAGATTTAGGTGCTTTAGAATTTTGCGACGCCTTTTTAAGTTTTAGTTTCTTTTTAAGTTATTTCCATTTGGGATTTAGTTTTTCCTGTAAGCTTTAATATTTTTAGACCTTTTACTATGTATCAATTATCATTCCAATTAGTAATTTCAATTTGCGATTATAATTTTAAGTTAGTTGTAGTAATAAGGTTAAATTAGTTAAGTATTTTTAAGTTTTTATAAGTTTCTTTTATTTTTCCGTCACCTTTTATTTTTCAACCATTTTTTCTTTTTCGACATTTTTTGACGCGCACTCTTTGTCTCTCTTATTTCTCGCTATTCTAGTTTTAGGACATAGAATTTTTTTTTCTACTTCTTATCTAAATTTCTTAAAATTACGAAAATTTATTTTAAGTGGTTAAATTGATAGACATCAAAATTTTCTGGTTCGTAGTAATAGTTGGATTTGTACGTGGACCGGGTTATTGGAGCCAAACAGTCCTCAATTATATTGAGACCAAACGAATCCTGCCCCTCTGCTGCATCTTTTGGCTATTCGAAACGTGGGCAAAATCAGAAAAGTCTATTAATTGGATAACTTATTATAATTTTTCTTTCCTTTTAAAAACTAATAGGATATTCTGTGAATGCACCGAGCAAGACGTTCACCACCTTTTGTACGTTCACCACCTGTAACTCGATCAAGACATCGTTTAACAAATATAACCGCCGTTGATTTTTCTTTAGAATCGTCATCCAGTCGACCAAGTACTTCAGTTCAAATATCCGATAATCCAGTTTTTGAAACAAACCTCACAATTGAGAATCCAGAAAATATTCAGGAACGGTTCATAGATCCTGAACCATTAAACTTTCCTCCGGAACCACCAATCATTCAAACAGAGATTGTTGAGGAACGAACTATTAAATCAGAATCATCTAGTGATACCGATTCAACAAATTCAATTATGGAGAATCTGGAACCTTTAAGTATGGAAGACCGAATGAGAGCTAAACGCACTGGCCAAGGTCACGCAATTACTCATCCAGACATTAATGCGCCAGATTATGAAATCAAAGGACAAATTTTACACATGGTGACTAATCAATGCCAATTTAGTGGTGCGCCGAAGGAAGATCCAAATGAACATCTACGTACCTTTAATAGGATCTGCACACTATTTAAAATACGAGAAGTGGAGGATGAACAGATATATCTCATGTTATTTCCCTGGACTTTGAAGGGAGAAGCCAAAGAATGGTTGGAATCGTTACCTGAAGGGGCGATCGATACATGGGATGTTTTAATTGATAAATTTCTTAAACAATTCTTTCCTGCATCTAAAGCCGTAAGACTTCAAGCAGAAATTGTTACGTTCACACAGAAGCCAAATGAAACTCTATATGAGGCGTGGACAAGATATGGAAAGTTGTTAAGAGGATGTCCGCAACATGGTTTAGACACCTGTCAAATAGTACAAATATTTTACCGAGGATGCGACATCACTACAAGAAAAGACATAGATATAGCAGCTGGTGGTTCTATTATGAAGAAAACCGAAACTGATGCTTACAAAATTATTGATAACACTGCTTCCCACTCACATGAGTGGCACCAAGAAAAAGATATCATTAGATCATCTAAAGCAGCTAGAGCCGATTCTAGCCATGACTTAGATTCCATTTCCGCAAAGATAGATGCTTTCGAGAGACGAATGGAAAAGATGACTAAAGATATTCATGCTATACGAATTAGTTGTGAGCAGTGTGGAGGACCACATTTGACAAAAGATTGTCTCAGTATTGAATTAACAATGGAACAAAGAGAGAATATTTCATACATAAACCAAAGGCCTGGAAATAATTATCAGAATAATTATCAACCGCCAAGACCGATTTACAATCAAAACCAGAATTATAACCGAAATATTCCATACAACAACCAACAAGGTCCTAGCAATCAACAAGTATCCAATAATACTTATAATCAGCAAAGACCGAATTTTCAAAACAAACCACCACAACAAACCGATGATAAAAAGCCGAATTTAGAAGATATGATGACGAAGCTAGTTGAAACTCAAACGCAGTTTTTCACATCTCAAAAACAAACAAATGAACAAAATGCTCAAGCATTTAGAAATCAACAAGCTTCTATTCAAAATCTGGAACAAGAAGTAAGTAACCTAGCAAGGTTAATAGGTGAAAGAAAACCGGGAAGTTTACCTAGTGATACAAATGCTAACCCCCGGAATGAAACAGCTAAAGCTATTACCACAAGAAGTGGTACAACACTTAAACCACCTGAAATACCTGTAACTTCGGATGAAACTATTCCTACTCCACAAGAACCACAACCTGATCAAGATAAGGAAAAAGAACCGGTAGTTGAAAAGGTTAATGAAGATAACATAGTTAAGGATAAACCTTATGTTAAACCATACCAACCACCACTTCCTTATCCGAGTAAAATGAAGAAGGAAAAACTTGAAGCCGAGCAATCCAAATTCTTGGATATGTTTAAACAGATAAATGTAAATCTTCCTTTCATTGATGTGATTTCAGGAATGCCAAGATATGCTAAATTCTTGAAAGATCTAATCACGAATAGAAAGAAAATGGAAGAACTCTCGGCTGTTACTATGAATGCTAATTGTTCAGCAGTGCTGTTGAATAAGATACCAGAAAAACTATCTGATCCAGGAAGTTTCACAATTCCATGTTTTCTGGGTAGTCTTAGTTCAATAGAAGCATTGGCAGATTTAGGTGCTAGTATAAATCTAATGCCGTATTCACTATACGCTAAACTAGACCTTGGAGAATTGAAACCAACCAGAATAAGCATACAACTAGCCGATAGATCAATAAAATATCCTAGAGGGATAATGGAGAACATGCTAGTTAAAGTTGGTACTTTAGTATTCCCAGTAGATTTTGTTGTTTTGGACATGGAAGAAGATTCTCAAGTTCCTCTCATATTAGGAAGACCATTCTTAAACACGGCTAAAGCAATGATAGACGTGTTCGGTAAGAAACTGACCCTAAGTATAGAGGATGAGAGTGTTACCTTTTCAGTTGATAGAGCAATGCAACAACCACAATCTGCAGATGATACATGTTATTATATTCAAACTATAGATGCACATGCAGAATTATTAGAAGAATTTCCAGAATTACAAGGAACAGGAGAATGTTCTTTAGGAGAAGGTAATGAACCAATTGATGAAGCTGAAATGTTAGCTACACTTATAGCTAATGGATATGAACCAACAACAGAAGAAATTCAAATGCTAAAAGAAGAAGACAGATATCGATATAAATCATCGATAGAAGAACCTCCGAAATTAGAGTTAAAGCCACTTCCAAACCATTTGGAATACGCTTATTTACATGGTGAATCTGAATTACCTGTAATAATATCGTCTTCTCTTACTGAAAATGAGAAATCACAACTCATTTCTGTGTTGAAAGCTCATAAACCAGCCATTGCATGGAAGATTCATGATATTAAAGGAATAAGTCCTTCGTATTGCACACATAAAATCCTTATGGAAGAAGGTCATAAAACGTATGTGCAACGCCAACGAAGACTAAATCCTAATATGCAAGATGTAGTTAAGAAAGAGATTATTAAACTGCTAGATGCAGGTTTGATATATCCAATTTCTGATAGTCCATGGGTAAGCCCAGTTCAATGCGTGCCTAAGAAGGGTGGCATGACTGTTATCACAAATGAGAAAAATGAGCTTATTCCTACTAGGACTGTAACAGGATGGCGTGTATGTATTGATTATAGAAAATTAAATGACGCCACCAGAAAAGATCACTTTCCCTTACCTTTCATAGATCAAATGTTGGAAAGATTAGCCGGAAATAGTTACTACTGTTTTCTAGATGGATTTTCCGGATATTTTCAAATTCCAATAGCACCCGAGGACCAAGAGAAAACCACATTCACGTGCCCTTATGGTACTTTTGCTTACAAACGCATGCCATTTGGACTTTGCAACGCCCCTGCAACCTTTCAAAGGTGTATGATGGCGATTTTTCACGACATGATAGAAGAATGCATGGAAGTATTCATGGATGACTTTTCAGTCTTCGGTGATACATTTAAATCATGTCTAGTTAATCTGGAACGAATGCTAATTAGATGCGAAAAATCAAATCTAGTACTTAATTGGGAGAAATGCCATTTCATGGTTAAAGAAGGCATCGTTCTTGGACATAAAATTTCAAAAGAAGGAATTGAAGTGGATAGAGCTAAAGTAGATGTAATTGCTAAACTTCCACATCCCACCAATGTTAGAGGAGTTAGGAGTTTTCTAGGGCATGCCGGTTTTTACCGACGTTTCATAAAAGATTTTTCTAAAATTGCCACTCCTATGAATAAACTCCTAGAAAAGGATGCGCCATTCATCTTTTCAGATGAATGTATCAAATCTTTTAATATTCTTAAAGAAAAACTCACTAATGCACCGATCATGATAACACCAAATTGGAATCTACCATTTGAACTAATGTGCGATGCAAGTGATTTTGCAATGGGAGCCGTTTTAGGACAAAGGATTGAAAAACGATTTCAACCTATATATTATGCTAGTAAGACGTTACAAGGAGCACAAACGAACTATACAACTACTGAAAAAGAACTCCTTGCTATTGTCTTTGCTTTTGACAAATTTCGATCATATCTCGTTCTAGCAAAAACGGTGGTCTATACCGACCATTCTGCTCTTAGATACCTATTTTCAAAACAAGATGCTAAACCAAGATTAATCCGTTGGATCTTACTCTTACAAGAGTTTGATATTGAAATCCGAGATAAAAGAGGAGCAGAAAATCTCGCCGCTGATCATCTTTCTCGTCTTGAAAATCCCGAATTAGAAGTTCTGAATGAATCGGCCATACAAGACAACTTTCCTGATGAATATCTATTGAAGATAGATTATAAAGAAATCCCATGGTTTGCGGACTATGCAAACTACTTAGTTTGTGGATTCCTTGAAAAAGGATTATCGTACCAAAGACGAAAGAAATTCTTCAGTGATATAAAACACTATTTCTGGGAAGATCCACATCTGTTTAAAAGTTGTCCCGATGGAATAATACGCCGATGTGTATTTGGAGATGAAGCTAGTAAAATATTAAACCATTGTCACACAGGACCAACAGGAGGGCATTATGGGCCTCAACTAACAGCAAGAAAAGTTTATGAAGCTGGATTCTATTGGCCTACAATTTACAAAGACGCACACCTTCTTTGCAAATCCTGTGATGCATGTCAAAGGGCCGGAAGAATAAGTCAACGTGATGAAATGCCACAAAATGTCATCCAAGTATGTGAAGTATTTGACATTTGGGGTATTGACTTTATGGGTCCATTTCCAAAATCTCATAATAATCTATATATACTCGTAGCCATTGATTATGTATCTAAATGGGCGGAAGCACAAGCTCTCCCAACTAACGATGCACGAGTTGTAGTCAACTTTTTAAAACGTCTTTTTGCAAGGTTTGGAACACCGAAAGCTTTAATAAGTGATCGGGGTACTCATTTCTGTAATAATCAACTTGAGAAAGTTCTTAAAAGATATGGAGTAACTCATAAAATCTCCACCGCATATCATCCACAAACAAGTGGACAAGTTGAAAATACCAACCGAGCTTTAAAACGTATTCTAGAGAAAACCGTAGGATCAAATCCGAAGGAATGGTCCATTAAATTGGAGGATGCACTCTGGGCTTTTAGAACAGCCTACAAAACTCCAATTGGAACCACACCTTTTAGACTTGTTTATGGAAAAGCGTGTCATCTTCCAGTAGAAATTGAACACAAAGCATTTTGGGCTTTGAAGACATGTAATCTTGAATTACATGAAGCCGGACGTCTACGATTAAGTCAACTAAACGAATTAGAAGAATTAAGACATGAAGCATACGAAAATTCGTTAATCTATAAAGAAAGAACGAAGAAATGGCATGATAAAAGAATCAGAAGTTCAAAAGAATTCAAAGAAGGAGACAGAGTTCTTCTTTTCAATTCACGATTCAAGCTATTTCCTGGAAAATTGAAATCAAGATGGTCTGGACCATTCATAGTCAAAAGAGTTTTCCCATACGGAACGATAGAATTAATAAATTCAAATGGGATTGAATTTAAAGTTAATGGTCACAGAGTTAAACATTACATACATGATCCGATGGAAGTCAACAACGAAGTTAATCACAATTTCGACACCACAGCTAACTAAGTGTGGGGAGAATCAAGTCTTTAAAAGATAATATGTATTTCTGTTAGAGTTAGATTGTCTGTTTTCGTGTAGTTCTCGAAAATGGAACACGTATGGTCTTTCCCTAGCAGACCCTAAAGAACTAGTCTTCTCCCCCCATTCTGAATTTTTATTTTTTTAGGTTTTTACAAAATGAAGACTGCCTGTGAACTAAACCATGGTCTAATGCTACACGCTTTGATCACTAAAAGAAATAATGACATACTACCGAGTGAATTAGTATCAGTAATCAGAGAAAGAATGGACGGAGTTAGAAAAGGATCCAGATGCGAAGATAATAAGTTACAATTTGGTAAAGGAAAATCAAAATCCGCAGCGAAAAGAAGAGCACGACACCTAGAAAAATGTCACAAATGCGGAAAATGGTCACATGGAGGTAAATGTTCAAATAATCAAACCTATTCAAATACCGAATTTGTTACTTTATGCAGAGACGGACCGTTCATATGTTTAGAAGAAAAGACAATGAATGCTCGAGGTTACGCCTATGCAGCCATGGAAGACCAATTAAACCGACTATCTTATGAATATAATAGATCATATAACTAAGAAATCGATTTCACAGGTATGTCTGTACAGTTTTTATTTTTATTTTTATTTTTAACCTTTTGATAATAAACGCTAATTTGTTCGCTAAAAAGTATTAAATTGGTATTAAATAAAATTAGGTTTGGCGACCGAAATTATTGATATCGTTCAAAAATTTATTACATCACTGCGAAATTTAACGTTTATTCTTAAGGTATAAATATCTTTAATCAATCAACCCAAAATATTTCAAAAATTCGTCATGAGTTAAATTAGGTCTTGGAACCGAAATTACTTTACCGAAAAGAGGGGCGCATATTTTTGATAATATTTGATTGATTAAAGTGGGATAAAAAGACAAAAAGATTTTTAATTTTATTTTTACCATGTTTTTAAAATTAATATTTAAATCTTAAATTAATATTGTAAACTTTGTAAAAACAATATTTTTAAAATTGTAAATATTTGAAAAATTAATATAAGTTTGGTATGAATTTATAAATTTTTAAATTAAGTTTGGTGTGAATTTTTAAGTTTTAAAATATGAAATTTTAATTTTATGCATTTCAAATTTTAAGTTTGGTGTGAATTTTGAATTTTTAATATTAATTTTGAATTTTATATTTAAGTTGTGTGAATTTAAAAACAAAAATTTACTTTATCTCATTAAGTTAAAAATATGAATTTTAAAATTCGTCGTAAGTTGAAGACTAGGTCTCTGAACCGAAATTGCTTTACCCGAGGGAGGGACGAGAACTTTTATTATCATTATTTTTAATCTTGTTGATTTAAAGTATGCTAAAAAGATTATAAAAAAAAAAAAAATAAAAAATAAAAAATAAAAAAAAAAAAAAATAAAAAAAATAACTCCGCGACTCGCGGAGTTTTAAGTGAAAACCTCCGCGACTCGCGGAGGGACAAAATTACAGAAAAAAAAAATATAAGGAGCTGCTCGATCAGTTTACTCCCACCACCAAAAACACAGAAATTTTCTGCGAAAAGAACCCCCGAAAAACCCGAAAATCACCCCCAAAAATCTCATTTTTTAACCGTTAATCACCAAATTTTTTGCTATAATCATGTTGAGAAGGATGATATCTAGGAACTACTCAAGAAAACAGGTACAATTACACCCCAAATCACCTTTAAATCCGAATTTTAGTGTGTTCTTGAGCATATTTTTATAATTTGAATTTTGTTAATATTTAGTGTAATTAGTGTTAAATTGTTAGTATATTATGCATGTATAACCTAGATTGATGCTTGTTAACATGATTTGAAGCCAAAAACTTCAAAATTTTTAGAATCTAGGGTTTGTGTTCTTGAGCAATTTGGGGCTTTTTGATATAAACAGGTTATGGCCGATTTTTGTCATGAATTATTACTAAATTGAGTAGTGTAACATGTCTAGGTAGTTAAATGATCCAAACTTTGAGCCTAAACATGATTTTGAGAATTAAAGTGGACTTTTTCAAGTCCAAAATTCATGAACTTGATTTTTGAAAGATAATGCCATTTGAGACTTGTTTATTTGCTAGTAATGATTATTTTGACATGTTATTTGAGTTGAATGTTTATGAACTTGGCGAAAATTTTCGTATATGCTTATTTGAAAAAGTGTAGATTTGATAAAAATGTGAAAATAAGCTTAAGTTTGATATAAATTGATAATGTCATTTTAATTATTTTGATTGATGATTTTGCTGACACTAATGCATATTTGGATGCACAAAATTTGTGTTTGATGTGTTTTGCAGAATGAAAGGGGTGAATCTTCATCCCAAGCCCGCCATGCTCCTGCTGAGAACTTGGAACAACAGGAGGTAGATAACTACTACAAGCAGGATGTACCTCATCCAGTCATGACCTTTTCAGATATGCACTTGGAACAGTTGCACCCGAACCTGCGATTTGACAGACTTTGGATAGATTATCCAAAATATCAACGGGGTTTGCATACTCTTCATTCCAAGGTTGTTGAGGTACCAAGGGTCATAGAATGGGGACCCTTGGAAGCTGTAGAATTGGCCGGGCCAATTAGGGAATTACTGGTACAGAGGTATGGTAATTCTTCTTTTAATGACTGGATATGTTTATTCACCATACGCAGACCTGTATATAAAGTATGGTGTGAAGAGTTGTTATGTAGTATAGAGTTGAATGATCGGGTAGCCAGTTTAACCGATCGTTCTTTTATTAGATTTTTGTTAGGCGGTTCGATGCGCCACATGTCTTTACTGGACATGGCTCAGGCTTTACGTATATATACGCCTGAGGAGTTAGCGTCTGCCGATTGTAGAGGATTGATACTAAACGGTAGGAAAATAGATGAAAATTTTGATACACACGGTGTGTGGAGTCAAATGACAAGCCATCACCGTTTTAAAGGGGGAAACTACTCTTATTTGGATATAGATAGAGCCGAATTAAGAGTAATACATAGGTTTTTAGCTAACTCGATTACACAAAGGGGTAAAAACAAAGAAAAGGTAAATGAACAAGATTTGTTTTACCATATGTGTATTCGAGACCCACACAGCGCTGTAAGTATACCATATTGTGTGGGTTATTATTTATCAGCTATGGTTCGAGGGATGCGTCCACATAGCATAATAGGGGGTGGTATTTTTATTACTTTGATTGGTGAATATCTCGGTGTGGATATAAGTCGGGGGGGATTATTAGTAGAAGAGCCGGAACCCCGCGACACTATAGGTTTAAATGTGTACCATGGTGCGAAAGTTTTGAAGCGGCGAAACAACGCCGCAGTACGATACAATGGTAGACATCCACAGGTAGAGAGAAACCAGGAACAAGGTAATGTAGGAGGGGGGCAAGAAATGCATAGGTTTATAGCTTCTCAGGAATACGAAAATGCTAGACAGAGAGCATTTGAAGATTGGCAAGTTCATCAGAACCAGATCATAGCGCATTGCCAACATATAGGTAGAAACTATATTCCTACACCGAAGCCCGTCTTCCCTCCTTGGTCGATAGAGATGCAGCCACCATATCCTACGTATGACCCTGCCGAGGCATTCTATAGCACTTATGGTTATGCGTGGAACCCCTATTGGTACCAATATCATCCTTAGTTTACTTATTTTTATTTTTATTTTGTAATTTGTAATTATTGATATATTTAATATTTTTGTTAATATTGTAATCATTTTTATAATTATCTAACTTTTATTCTTAGATTTTAATAATTTTTGAATGTGGGGTAATATACCAAACTTCAAAAATATGTATATATGTTTGCAGTTTATCTTATGTACACAACAGGGTAAAACAACGCATTTTCAAAGACTGGCATTAAGTTCAGCAAAAGCAAGTAATTTTGACGACAATGATGCAAAATATATGTGAAATAACAACAAGACGGAATGAACAAATGACGTGCACCATTTATCATTCAGCAAACAAACGCCAATATATTTGGAAACTTTGGTAAAAATTTAATCATTTTCACACAAATCACCCTCAATAATTTAAATTGTTACTGATTTCTTGCAAATGAGGGCATTGCAAGATCTTAAGTGTGGGAAGGGGTTAAATTCTTTCGGATTTTAAAACTTTTACTTTATACACTTGGTTACCATTAAAAATACTAGTAAAGCAGTAGTTGTATTAGAATCTAGTGCTCTCTGATAATAAAGAACAGCCCTGGTCTTATATACTGACTACCCAATTCTAGTAAAATTTTTAAAAAATTTTCAAATAAATGAATTCAAAATCATGTTTAAACATATTTATGAACGATAAAACTAGGTTTTAACACCGAAATTATTGTTACCTCGGAAAGGAGATAAATTGAGAAACAAACTAAAATGTTAAAATTCATTTAAAATGGAATAGAGGACGATAAAAAGAAAAATAAAAAGCCAAGTGTGGGAAAATTTACCAAGTTATTTTAAACATATGTCACATATATTTGTAACAAATAACTGAAAATACTTTTGCTTTGAACTAAACTAAACTGTTTTACCCGATGAAAGAAAAGAAGAGATGGATCTACACGATGAATCAATTCCATCATTAAAAGGAAGTAAAGTCTTCCGAAAAAGACACGCGCTTCTTGATTTAGGTCATGAAGTTGTCGTTCAGACCAGCTGTAGGTTGACGAAAAATCTAGAAAAGTCATCACTAAAATCAGCTGGAAATCCACGGACCTCAGCATTAAACAGGGTCGCCAAGTGGTCAGATTTATCCTAACCATGAGAAGGATTTATCTCGTACAATGGGGGGGCACTATGCAAATTAGCTGGATAAGACTAATGAATCAGATCCCCAGAAAGGATAATCTCCTTAAAGATTAAAAATCAGCTTTTAAGCCTGATATTACTCAATCCTTGAGATTGACCTTAAAGATTGAGAATTACAAACTCATGGAATTCAATGATATCTAAACTCGAGCTTAAACGAGAAAATATTTTGATCAAAAATACAAACCGATTTGTTTTCTGAAAACCCTATTTTCAATGCGTTCATTACCATTGAACGTAAAATCCTAGGAATTCACCTGGAATTCATTAGGTCACCTGAACCAAATCGGGTGTCAACCGTAAGAACGGTGGTTGCATAGCATGGTCAAAGACAGGACCTTGTGCCAGACCGAAAAATTATAAGGGTGAGCTTTACTATTGCTCCTACCAAGGATAGTAATTGCGTCCGACACGTTATAGACCATAATCAAAAGCATGTCACGGGACATTGCCTTAAACAGTTGCTTGTTCAACGCTTTCCTTTACAACCGGACGGTAGTTTGCCGAAAGGTAATATACGGAACAAGTAAACTGGACGTGTTGCTTTCCAAATACAAGGTTAGCAAGTGGGTGACACAAAACCGCAAGTTTTGAGCTAAAATTTTCAAATCTGAAACCCACCAAACCCACAAATATTTTGCAAACACCGGTAAAGGGTTATTCCGGAAAACTTATCTAGGGTAAAAACTAGATTTAATTTTCAAAAGATCAAATGTTTTCATAAAGATCCAATTTCCTTAATGGATCTAAATTTTTATAGTCATGTGGGACTGTAAACCATATCGTTACTACCATTGTTTATACCGCCGTATAGAAATCACTGATGTACAAAGTGTGAAGAATAAAAAAATGATTCTAGTATTTCAAGACGATATTGCTTGAGGACAAGCAACGCTCAAGTGTGGGAATATTTGATAATGCTAAAAACGAACATATATTTCATAGCATTATTCCTCAAGAAAGACAAGCTTTTAGTTGCAATTGTTCTATTTACAAGTGATATTCGTTTAAATAATAAAAGGTGAAGACAAAAGACAGATTCGACGATTTGAAGACGCAAACGACCAAAAAGCTCAAAAGAACAAAAGACAATCAAAAAGGTTCCAATTATTGATAAGAAACGTCTCGAAATCACAAGAGTACAAGATTCAAAACGCAAAGTACAAGATATTAAATTATACGCGAGGACGTTCGAAAATCCGGAACCGGGACTAGAGTCAACTCTTAACGCTCGACGCAACGGACTAAAAATTACAAGTTAACTATGTATATAAATATAATATAATATATAATTAATTATATTAATTATATATATATTATATATATATATTATTAAAACCGTCGGCAGCCAGAAACTCCAAGGGTGTGAAATGAAAATACCTCTCCGCGACTCGCGGAGTTTGAAGGGCTTTTTGCCGCGAGTCGCGGAGCCCCAAATTTCATTTCTGGCTATAAAGCCAACCGAATTCTGATCGAATAAAACATCCTTTTTTCTCAATCTCTCTCAATATATACGTAATATATATTTATATTTATAATTTATATTTTAATTTTAATTATAATTCTAATAATAAGGGTATGTTAGCGAATGTTGTAAGGGTGTAAGTCGAAATTCTGTCCGTGTAACGCTACGCTATTTTTAATCATTGTAAGTTATGTTCAACCTTTTTACATTAATGTCTCGTAGCTAAGTTATTATTATGCTTATTTAAAACGAAGTAATCATGATGTTGGGCTAATTACTATAATTGGGTAATTGGGCTTTGTACCATAATTGGGGTTTGGACAAAAGAACGACACTTGTGGAAACTAGACTATGGGCTATTAATGGGCTTTATATTTGTTTAACTAAATGAAAGTTTGTTAATGTTAATATAAAGATTTACAATTGGGCGTCCCTATAAATTACCATATACACTCGATCGGACACGATGGGCAGGGTATTTATTTGTACGAATAATCGTTCATTTAACCGGACACGGGAATGGATTAATAGCCACTAGAATAATTAAAACAGGGGTGAAATTACATTCAAGGGTAATTGGTGTAATTGTTAACAAAGTAGTAAAACCTTGGTTTACACGCAGTCGATAACCTGGTGTATTCATTAAACAAAGTATTAAAACCTTGTTACAATTCGAATCCCCAATTAGTTGGAATATTTATCTTCGGGTATAATAATAATTTGACAAGGACACTTGCAATTTATATTTATGACTGATGGACTGTTATGGACAAAAACCAGACGGACATATTGAATAATCCAGGACAAAGGACAATTAACCCATGGGCATAAAACTAAAACCAACACGTCAAACATCATGATTACGGAAGTTTAAATAAGCATAATTCATTTATTTCATATTTAAATTCCTTTATTTTATATTTAATTGCACTTCTAATTATCGCACTTTTATTTATTGTTATTTAATCGCACTTTTAATTATCGTACTTTTAATTATCGCAATTTAATTTTATCGCATTTTTATTATTCGCAATTTCATTATCGTTATTTACTTTACGCTTTAATTTAAAGTCTTGTATTTATTTTATATTTTACATTAGGTTTTAACTGCGACTAAAGTTTTAAAATCGACAAACCGGTCATTAAACGGTAAAAACCCCCCTTTATAATAATAATATTACTTATATATATATTTGTATTTTTATAAAAGTAAACTAATATAGCGTTGAGCTTTGTTTAAAGATTTCCCTGTGGAACGAACCGGACTTACTAAAAACTACACTACTGTACGATTAGGTACACTGCCTATAAGTGTTGTAGCAAGGTTTAAGTATATCCATTCTATAAATAAATAAATATCTTGTGTAAAATTGTATCGTATTTAATAGTATTTTCTAATAAAATTTAATAGTATTTTATACCCCTCTGCTTTGACATCAAGTTGTCCTAGACAAAACCCCAACCGAATACACGTTCCTAGGCTTCGATAACATCAATTCTTGTTGGTTTAATCGATCTCGAAGTGTCATAGTGTTCGTTCACCCTAAAGATTAGTGTTTTTCGCCTCTAATATTGTTAGTACGATTAATCTAAGATCCAATTACATCTACAGATAATAACCCCGCGCCCATCGCTGCCTGGGAGGAAACCTTGAAACCGATCCAAGGGCACGGCCAAGTAAAACCCCCTCCCCTTTATCTCTCTCTCTCCCCCCCCACCTGTAGTGACCCGAACTTTTTCATGTTTATATATATTAATTGAGATTGATATTTACATGATTAAATGTTTCCAACATGTTAAGCAATCAAACTTGTTAAGACTTGATTAATTGAAATATGTTTCATATAGACAATTGACCACCCAAGTTGACCGGTGATTCACGAACGTTAAAACTTGTAAAAACTATATGATGACATATATATGGATATATATATAGTTAACATGATACTATGATAAGTAAACATATCATTAAGTATATTAACAATGAACTACATATGTAAAAACAAGACTACTAACTTAATGATTTTTAAACGAGACATATATGTAACGATTATCGTTGTAAAGACATTTAATGTATATATATCATATTAAGAGATATTCATACATGATAATATCATGATAATATAATAATTTAAAATCTCATTTTATATTATAAACATTGGGTTAACAACATTTAACAAGACCGTTAACCTAAAGGTTTAAAAACAACACTTACATGTAACGACTAACGATGACTTAACGACTCAGTTAAAATGTATATACATGTAGTGTTTTAATATGTATTTATACACTTTTGAAAGACTTCAATACACTTATCAAAATAATTCTACTTAACAAAAATGCTTACAATTACATCCTCGTTCAGTTTTATCAACAATTCTACTCGTATGCACCCGTATTCGTACTTGTACAATACACAGCTTTTAGATGTATGTACTATTGGTATATACACTCCAATGATCAGCTCTTAGCAGCCCATGTGAGTCACCTAACACATGTGGGAACCATTATTTGGCAACTAGCATGAAATATCTCATAAAATTACAAAAATATGAGTAATCATTCATGACTTATTTACATGAAAACAAAATTACATATCCTTTATATCTAATCCATACACCAACGACCAAAAACACCTACAAACACTTTCATTCTTCAATTTTCTTCATCTAATTGATCTCTCTCAAGTTCTATCTTCAAGTTCTAAGTGTTCTTCATATATTCTACAAGTTCTAGTTACATAAAATCAAGAATACTTTCAAGTTTGCTAGCTCACTTCCAATCTTGTAAGGTGATCATCCAACCTCAAGAAATCTTTGTTTCTTACAGTAGGTTATCATTCTAATACAAGGTAATAATCATATTCAAACTTTAGTTCAATTTCTATAACTATAACAATCTTATTTCAAGTGATGATCTTACTTGAACTTGTTTTCGTGTCATGATTCTGCTTCAAGAACTTCGAGCCATCCAAGGATCCGTTGAAGCTAGATCCATTTTTCTCTTTTCCAGTAGGTTTATCCAAGGAAATTAAGGTAGTAATGATGTTCATAACATCATTCGATTCATACGTATAAAGCTATCTTATTCGAAGGTTTAAACTTGTAATCACTAGAACATAGTTTAGTTAATTCTAAACTTGTTCGCAAACAAAAGTTAATCCTTCTAACTTGACTTTTAAAATCACCTAAACACATATTCTATATCTATATGATATGCTAACTTAATGATTTAAAACCTGGAAACACGAAAAACACCGTAAAACCGGATTTACGCCGTCGTAGTTACACCGCGGGCTGTTTTGGGTTAGTTAATTAAAAACTATGATAAACTTTGATTTAAAAGTTGTTATTCTGAGAAAATGATTTTTATTATGAACATGAAACTATATCCAAAAATTATGGTTAAACTCAAAGTGGAAGTATGTTTTCTAAAATGGTCATCTAGACGTCGTTCTTTCGACTGAAATGACTACCTTTACAAAAACGACTTGTAACTTATTTTTCTGACTATAAACCTATACTTTTTCTGTTTAGATTCATAAAATAGAGTTCAATATGAAACCATAGAAATTTGATTCACTCAAAACGGATTTAAAATGAAGAAGTTATGGGTAAAACAAGATTGGATAATTTTTCTCATTTTAGCTACGTGAAAATTAGTAACAAATCTATTCCAACCATAACTTAATCAACTTGTATTGTATATTATGTAATCTTGAGATACCATAGACACGTATACAATGTTTCGACCTATCATGTCGACACATCTATATATATTTCGGAACAACCATAGACACTCTATATGTGAATGTTGGAGTTAGCTATACAGGGTTGAGGTTGATTCCAAAATATATATAGTTTGAGTTGTGATCAATACTGAGATACGTATACACTTGGTCGTGGATTGATTCAAGATAATATTTATCGATTTATTTCTGTACATCTAACTGTGGACAACTAGTTGTAGGTTACTAACGAGGACAGCTGACTTAAGAAACTTAAAACA